>NW_027397072.1:4152558-4199538 GCF_003265705.2 Callorhinus ursinus | reverse complement strand
AAGAAGAAGAAGAAGAAGAAGAAGAAGAAGAAGAAGAAGAAGAAGAAAAAAGAAAGAAGAGGAAGGGGGAGGGGAAGGGAGAGGGGGAGGGGGAGAAGAGGAAAGGGGGCCAGTATTTCAAAGGATAAAAAGGAGATTTGTTTCAGGAGACCACCTAGCCTGTCCTTTCCACCAGCTGCCATACAAGATCATTGAACCCATGCTGGATTCTGAGAAAGGGCTGAACAATTTCATTATCAGCCAATACATCTGGATGTTCAAAACAAAGCAGGATAGTCAAATCAAAGGGACTGTACTCGTAATTATCCCCTCTTCTCCATACCCATCCTCACAGCATTGCCAAACTCTATCCTTAGATCAAACCAGCCCTGCTCCCCAGCTGCCAAACCCTGACGACTAAAGCCACACAGATGTGCTGATGAGATCCATGACGGATTTTTAAACTTCCAGACTCAGTTTGGCCGCAGTGATTCCAGTAATCTGTAAACTGATCTCTTGTTGGTTTCCCATTCTCTAACGTGGCTGTGCCAATTTTTCAAGACTTCTCGTGACAGTAACTTAATCCCTGACCTTCAAACCCTCCATATGATCTTTTCCTCATTCCCTGGACGTTAGAAGTCACAAAGGTAAACTCCTGTCCACACTTCCATTCCTTTTCCTCCATCCGGATATCTAGTGATTACTCGCCGCCCCTGTGTTTCCTTCTTGCTCATCTCGGTGTCCGTTCCTAGCGAACGCCAATGCCATGCCTGGTGTGGTTTGACCCCATTCATTTCCTCCTTCCCCTTCGGGATCTTCCTCCATAAAACATCCAGCTGGACTCTTTCTAAGTTGGATATTCAGTTTCTTCTCTTCACTCTCTCCTTCTCATCCCATAAATATACCCCACACTCCCATATTGTGCAAATCCCTTCAGAGACATTATACACTTAGACAGATATTTGGCAGTTTTCTGGCAAGAGGTAATAACATTTCTTGGGGGAGCAATTACTTTTTCAATCGTGCCCGGAGTCTCTGAATTGGGTAGAAGAGGGGCTGGTCTTCCATCTTGGAAGAACTGAGTTTCCTTTATTTTTTTTTCCTCCAATTTATGGCCCATTCCATTTGTTAAAAATGAATGCCTTTTTTACTGTATCTTTGTTGACTTTGGCCTTGTTTTTGACCCCATTTACTCCCATAGATTCTGAGAAACCACCCTTCCATTTCTCCAGTTTCCCTCAATGTTATTTCCAAAGTATGACAATACTTTCCTTCCTTTCACTCCCCAAACCTGGAACTGAGGACATGATTCTGTTAGCATCTCTGTGAAGGAAGGGAGTTCTTGGCTATGGCATGATTGGTCAATAGTTCCTTGTCCTGAATGTGGTGGTCTGAAGTAGGGGAGCACTATGACCCAATACAGATGGGACCATGCACGAAGATCACATGTTGGTTCCATGGTATAATGGTGAGCACTCTGGACTCTGCAGGTCACATGTTTTATTTTTCCATTGTCATTTTGATGGACATCTAGGTTGTTTCCAATGTTTTTTCTATTGTTAAAGAAAATATTACTAATGAAACTTGTTAAAGGTGGTAAGGTAGACCTTATTCAGGACCATCATGATAGGTGTAGGCACCACTGCAATAGGATTTTATAGTGGGGAGAAACGTTTGGTTCAACTCCAAATATGGTGTGGACAAGTGGGCATTTATAACCAAGGAGCATGGTGGAGGTCATTGGAGGGAAAATTAGTAAAAGGAAACATCAGGTGTATGGGGGTTCTGGCTAACTTGACCTACCAGGATTCTTCCTGGAGGCAGGCCAGGGTGGTCAGACAGCACCTGGGGCTGGGAAAGGGATGAGGAACCTGATCAGATAGCAAGGGTGATCAGATATGAAGGGTGGGGGGGGCTCTTGCTAAATTCTAACTTAGCAAGATTTTTGCTAAAACTGAATTTTACAATGTAGGGCGCAGATGCACCTGAGAGAAGGCTTAGGAGCCTGACTAAAATTTGGTCAACCAAAGAATCTTTGTCACATTTCAGACAATCCTGGGCAAACATTCTCTCCTTGTTTGCCTATCCTGATGTGAGTGGCCTCTTCTAGGTTGTATACTGACAGTGATGAAATTTTTAGGTCATGGGTCTGCACTTTTATTGTTTTACTAGAATTATTCCCCAAGTTAGTTGTACCAGTTTACCTTCCTCATACTACCATATGAGCATTCTCATTGCTGCATATTTCCAGTTATTGAAACTATCAGACTTTTGAAACTTCTGTCAACTCGGTCATTTTGAAGTAACATCTCATTGTTTTATTTCATATTTCTCTGACTTCTCTTATAAGGTGAAGAATTGCTCTGTAACTTTTAGATATTCGACGTTCCCCTTCTGTTTATATTTTTCTATTTCGCTTGTTTATCTGACTGGTTTGTAGTAGCTTTTGATATAATCTGGCTGCCAGTTTCTTTCATGCCTTGACTTGGAAATACCTTTGCTCTGTCTATGATTTGTCTTAGAATTTTGTTTATGATGTTTATTTTAATCTTTCTATATAGAGCTAAACTTACCCCTTTTTCACTTATCAGTTGCATTTTTAAAGTCTCATTTGGAAAAGACTTCCAAATATATACAAATATCAAATCATTATGTTGAAACTAATATAATGTTGTACCTCAATTATACCTCAAAAGAAGAATAAAAAAAGAGAAATAAGAAAGAAAGAAAAAAAGACTCCCATACCTCAGGAAACATATTCTCCTCAATTTAAAAACAAATAAACAAACAAAAACATTTTAAAGTTTTGCCTTTCGAACCTTCAAATTCGGGCACTTAGATGTTATTATTTTATATATGGCTACATGACTATCCCAGCATCTCAACTTCCTGTGTGAGTTTTAATTAATTTATTCTCATTTGCCTGTGCTCTTCCACCTGAGATCTTGAGGATGTTCTCAAAGGTTCCAGAAAGTTTTCATTCGCATTCTTTTTGTCTTTTCCTAGACTTCTCCACTATCCTGATGGCTTAATAGGTCTGTGGCTCCAGGCACGGTTTTTGGTTTCTCTCCTCGAGGACAGACTTAAGAACTACATCAACCTCCCAGTAGTTATAGTCATTAGCATCCCAACACATGGAAAACTATCTTCCCCCTGGGTTTCTTCTCTCCGTTATGATTTTCCAGGAAAAATGTAGAGAGGAAGGAAGAACACCAATGAAGGTTTTTATCTGTGTGACCGTCAACTGTGGGCAAGTTCCTTAAATAACTCTGTCCCCATTTTTTCTCATTTATGAAACGAGGATAGGAGCAGGACTTTCATTCTAATGGAGGATTCACAAAGTATATAAACGAGTGTGTGTGTGTGTGCACGTGTTATGTTGTGTTACAACAAATGCTGGCACATTGCCAGCATATACAAGTGTTACAGCTAATACAGTTCATTTTTCCTACTGTTTGCTGAGTAGGCTGTTCTTCATCCATTACTAAAATGGAATGAAACCATTTTACAAGCCAAACAGGTAATATGGTCCTTGAGTTGCCAAGGTCCACTTTGAAAGGACATTATCACTCCTTTCTGATAAAGACATGGCTACATCATACTTGGAGATTCAGCTTCTGGAATACTTGGGTCTCCTGAAAATACTGTCTCAATGTTCATCCCAACTCGTGGAAATCCTTACAGGAAGTGATTTTCCCCCTGCAGACCAGTGGTACCGTCTGCCCCCAACATTCCCCTTGCTCTCATTCAGGCTGGGATTCAGCGTGCTTCATGGTGGTGAGAATTACAGTAATCAAGCAACATCGAAATACCCCTGAACTTGCCAACTGAAGTGTGACACAGAACTGTTTTTCAGGATGAGTGTTGTGATTGTTTCTCCAGCTGTTCCTATTAAGATAATTAATATAATTAACAATAAAAGCTTTAATTATGAATGTTTAATGAGAGGCATTTATAGTTATCACCCAAATCTCATCTAGATCCATAGGAAACTTTTATTGAGTGCGTACTAAGTACCTTACGCATAGCATCTTACTGAACCCTTACAATAATCTTTCAAAGATAGATACCGAAATTAAGAGAAATTTAACTTAAAATTTAAGAATGAAGATTTGCTGTAGTGTCCTCGGTTTACTGTAATGAAGAACCACAAACTGGGTGACTTAAACAACAGAAATTCACTGTCCCACAATCCTGGAGGCTAGAGGTTTGAGATGTTGGAAGGTTGAAGGCAAGGTGTAGGCAGGGTGGGTTTCTCCTGTGGGTGGAGGAGGAAAGACCCATCTCGGGACTTTCTCCTAACTTTCAGTTTCAGCAGGCCTCCTGGGCTTGTAGATGGCTGTCTTCTCCCTGTGTCTTCACATGGTTTTCCCTCTGTGGCTATCTGTTTCTGTGTCCAAATTTCTCCTCTTTGTAAGGACATTGGATTAGGGTTGACCCTAATGACCTCAACTTGACCACCTGCGAAGACCCTATTTCCGAACAAGGTCACATTCTGAGGTACTGGAGGTTAGAACTCAACATCTTTTTGAGGGCCACAGTTTCACCCTTCTATGTTAGAAAGTGCCACAGCTGGGACTTAAAGCCCAATACATCTGTGCCACACTGCCCTGACTTCTTCCCACTGCATTACTTGCGGTGTCCCCTGACATCTTGGAACTGCTTCCTGTCCAAGTGAGTTTCTCTTTTCCCACCCCTCAGAAACCCTAGTCTCGTCCTTCGTGTCTATATCTCTTCCTTGAGAGTCCCTCCCATTGCTTCTGGGTCAGCACCTAAACATACTCAGATCTTCCTTATCTTAAAAAGTGTATTATGAGGGGCGCCTGGGGGGCTCAGTCGTTAAGCGTCTGCCTTTTGGCTCAGGTCATGATCCCAGGGTCCTGGGATCGAGTCCCACATCGGGCTCCCTGCTCGGCGAGAAGCCTGCTTCTCCCTCTCCCACTCCCCCTGCTTGTGTTCCCCTCTCTCGCTGTGTCTCTCTCTGTCAGATAAATAAATAAATAAAATCTTTAAAAAAAAAAAAGTGTATTATGATTCCAAGCCCAGTTTCCCCTTCAGCTACTAGCCCATCTCTCCTCTGCTTCTCAGCCCAGCCACTACCTGGTTCCGTTCGTCTGCCATTCTCATCCGTCTTTCCACAAACTCTGCGATGTCCTCAGTGTGCCTTCCACCACGACTATACCATCAACACAGCTTTCTCTATGCCAGCCATTTCTAGGTTGCTGAGTGTCAGGAACACTTTGACCCCATCATCCTACAGGACCCCTCAGTACATTTTATTTGCTGGAGGATCCTGACTTCTCGTTATGCCCATTGAAATGTGGAAACCCTCATGAGCACCTTTAATTTTTATGATAAATTGGTTCCTTAAGTATTTCCATCTGCACGAGTTACTTCAGTGACCTTCTGTATTCTGATGACCTTCAGCGAATGTCCGTGAGCTACAGTCTTCTGAGATCTGGCCTGTATATCTGACTGTCATTTCTACATCCCCAACCACGTGCCCCACAGGTACCTCAGAGTCAGAGTGCACAAAACAAATTCAGGATGCCCCACATCTCCTCTCCTTTCAGTGTAGTACACTTAGAGTATAACACTATCTTGTTTTTAAATTTTGAGGTAAGAACTAGAAAGCGGGTCCTCACTCAGTCCTCTTGCTCTCCAGCCCCACCAGCCCCCAAACCCTCTCAATTCCACCACCTGTAACAGGGCAGAGGCTGTGGAGCTCCCCAGAAAGGAGAGGGGATTCTTGAAAAATAGCTCCTCTGTTCCAACCTTTCCGAGGGACTCTTGTTGCTGTAAATTTGGCAATTCCTTAGTGTTTCAAAATTAGAAGCCCTAAATGTTCAAACAATTGTACCAAAAACACATTTGGGAAGATCTTCATCAGCTTAGAATAAAGAATAAAAGGAAATACACACACACTTTGGAGACAGCAAGTCTTTCTCCTATTTCTCCTTTCACATGTGGGCCTTAAAAATGTTTTATACTTTGTTTTGACCATGGCTTTGGGGGAAAAAAAGTTCATGGCTAATTTCTGCTTCTTAGAATTTAAAGCTGTTTGAAGTTTTTAATGTATAGGGTCTTATATTTCATTAAAAAAATACTTGGATGGACACCAGATCCTCTTCTTATTCTGTAAGTTACAGAAGCACTTCTAAATCATGATTATTTTGAACGAAGAAAGGGCATTCAGAAGAGTCTTTAGGTCCTGGATGGAAAGGTAGGGCGCAAGACAGGCCCCCTCACGTGGAGCATGGTCGGCAGGCAGGCTCAGGGTTTGAAGGAGGAACTAAAGGAGACAGAAACGAGAGGACACAACCACATTGTGAAAATGTCGACATGCTGCCTGCAGTCTTCCGCGGAATTGCCATCCTCAGCAAATAGTCATGGCTTCCCAGCAGACTTTTCCTGTCCTTAACTAAGGACAGACCCAGCAACCTGGAGCCTGGGCTGGGGTGGGGGAGGGGGAGGCGGGCTCACGGAGCAAGCGGAGGAGGCTGAGTGCACTGCTCACAAGCAGGATCCAGGCCCTAGATGAACAGCTAAGTGAGCCTGAGCGTACTGGAGTTTTTCTGTTTGTTTTAAGAAAAATAACTTCTTAGGACGCCTGGGTGGCTCAGTCAGTTAAGCATCTGCCTTGGCCTCAGGTCATGGTCCCAGGGTCGTGGGATGGAGTCCGGCATGGGGCTCCTTGCTCAGCAGAAAGCCTGGTTCTCCCTCTGCTGCTCCCCCTGCTTGTGCTCTCTTTCTCTCTGACAAGTAGATAAATAAAATCTTAAAAAAAAACCACACACCTTTATTTTTATTGGTCAGTGAATTAGTCCAATTACTGAACAGCATTTCCCTTTCCTTCTAAATGAAAAGATTTAAAAATAACGTATCACCCGATTTGCTGTTCTCAATTGAAATCAACATGATGAGCCTGGTGGGTTTTTATGAGCTCCCTTTTCTGGTCTACCTGTTCACCGGATGAATAATGTGTTACATTGGGGATATTCATATTTTTGCACGAATACTAGTAAGAGAGACTTGAGTGGGGAAGACCCCAGATGTCTGCTGGTGGCGTGTGTGTCGTGCCAGGTAATGTAATCATTAACTACCCCTGCAAGGTAGATGTGATCATGCTCGATTTATAGCACAATGAACTGAAGCCCAGGGATGTAGGATGTTCCATGTTCCATGCCTAAAATTCAGATCTGTGGAGACTGCTATGATTTAGGGAGAGCAACTTCACTTTGCTGGGGTCTATGCCCTGTGCACCGGGAAGTCAGCTGTAAGGATGAACTGCCACTAAGCCGGCTAACACCAACCCCTTCTATACAGATGCCCCTGTCATTGGATAATTCGTCCCGATTTGCATACGGGTTGTTGCTCAGGCCCACCTACCTATATCACACTGTTGCTGCTGTAGTTCAAGGTGACATGACCCCACTGAATCTTAGCAGTAATGCAAGGTCTAGAAGGAAAATGGGTTAGCAGTTCAATACGTGTAAGCACTCACCCAATCCAGAACCTGCCAGAGAAAAGCCCCACAAATATTAGTGGCCTCTGAACAGTGTTTCTCTTACAGGATGCTCTTGAATAAATAGGATGAATCCTCAACAAGTCTGGAATGAAGTTGAAGGTTCGGTGTGAAGAACCTCACTCACATCTGTGCGGAGTCCTCCTCTTTCCAAGATCAGGCTCTGCTTCCCCCTTTCCGCCTCTACCCCTACTCCTTCATGGCGCTCCTCCACCACCTATCCCTGCCTGCAGGGTCCAGGCCCCTGATGTAGTCTGTCTCTTTGTCACCTTGCAAAAGGAAAGGGGGTTTTTCTTGGCCAGTAGCCCTTCATATATCAGAGCGGTTTTTTGTTTTTTGGTTTTTTTACTTTTTAAATTAATTAATGTAATTATTTTTAGCTTTGAGGGAAAGATAGAAAGCAGCAAAGCCAATGAGAAGTAACAGATCAGAGCCCTGGCCAAAGGAAGCCAGTCAGGTGAGGTTAAGAAGGCAGTGGGCTCTG
Organism: Callorhinus ursinus; assembly: GCF_003265705.2. NCBI lineage: Eukaryota > Metazoa > Chordata > Mammalia > Carnivora > Otariidae > Callorhinus > Callorhinus ursinus. The sequence continues at coordinate 4,191,550 of NW_027397072.1, read as the reverse complement.
CTGAACAGTGGCTGAGAGGCACCTGAGGCCAGGGCTGTGGGACTGAGAGCTTCCAAGGAAGGTTCCAGGTTCCGACCAGGTGCAGGAAGCAGACGGGATGGTTTGCTCTGAAAGGTCCCTTGACAGTCTGTGGCGCTAGCACTGCATTCTACTGAAATTGGAGAGTCTCTGATGTTTTTACCTTGGAAACGCCAGATTGAAACAATTCATCTTCAGGATCAAGGAGCCTCAAATTCCCCAAACGAGGCAGCATTCGATCTGCGTGTGTCATGAACACATACGATCTATGTGAGCTATCAGGAGTTCTTGCCTTGAGAAAATATTTGTTATTCTTTTGGGAAATGACAACATTTTTTTCTAATTACGCTCAAGAATGTCATGGCAACTTTAAGTTCCCAACGCTTTCCTTCTTCTGCTGACTGTTACTCTCCTTCTGCTCTTCATCCCTCTCTCTCCTCCCCTCCTCTTCTTTTTCTCCTCCTTCTTTCACTGTTCTGTCTTCTAACCGGAGCCACTGTTGTTTCTGGGTTTAAGGGAAAAGTTTTCCATATGACCAGAGTCAAAATGTGGAGCTGTTTGTTTCTTTTGCATCTGGAATTAAGAAAGCCATAGCCTTGACTTCTCACCCCAAATGGAAGACATTTGATGTGATGATAACGTTCGACATTGGAAGAAGGAGTGCTGTCATCAGGGTAAAAGCTTATGCACGTCAGACCAGCCAGGAAAGCAGGACTAAGCTCATTCCATGTGCTCTATTTTCCTTTTACGTTGTCTTATACATAGGATTTCAGTTGAGAGACATAGATGAAAAGTATATTCTGGCTCTTCATTTTGAAAAGGAGAACTAAATCCTTGCGTGACCTTTTTTTTTTTTCCTAATTAAAATTTTATTTGCAGCCTGTGTTGTTCGCTAACTAGTTGTGTGTCCTTAAGCACATTGACCTACTTCTCTGGGTTTGAGTTTTTCTTCTTCTCCAAAATGTGAGGGCTAGAGGAGAGTTCTGAAGTCCCTGCCAGTGTGATAGCTATGATTTCACTAAAATAGTCATGGTCTCGACTGTTAACTTTCAAGTCATTTAAAAAGATATACTGGGATTTCAAGACCTCCCCATATATACCACTGCTTACAATGCTGGTGAGACCCTTCTGGACTAGGGCCATAAAGGCTGGCCTTGGAAGGAGACAGAGACTGTCTCTGGGTCGCTCCCACTTCCCTTCCTCCTGCACACTCCCCCATGAGAGGTGCTCCCCAACGGCCCCCTGGGTGCTGGTGCTTCCATGCAAGAGCATCAGCTCCCGTGGCTGGCCTCTGCCTTGCTCACCATGGCCTCCTCCCCAGTGCCCATCATCCTCAACATGCTTTTTTTCTCTTCTCTGTCTTCTGTCTCTTCAGAATCCAAACTAACCAATATTTCCTTCTCTCGGACTATTACCAGGGATCTCTATATTCAGGGAATATTTAGCAGAAGGAGGTAGGAGATGTTTTATCCAAGCCTTTCATTTTATTTGTGGCTGGGGACACTGAGTCAAGAAAGGGGAAGTGGTAATAAAAAAATAAAAATCAAAAAAATATATACTGGACAAAACAAAGGGATTAACAGAGAGTCAATCCTTGAAATTAAAAATAAAATCTGAAAAAAAAATTAAAAAAAAAGAAAGGAGAAGTGGCTTGACCACAGGACTCCACATTGACAGAGCCAAGAGCACAACCTGAGTGTCCCGGCTTTCCACTTCCCCTAACAAATACATCACGATTGCCAAAATGGACTGCACATGTGGATGCAGCCTTAAATATCACTGAGTATGTACATTTAATAACTGCAGCAAACTCCAACATCAGTGATTGCTCATAATCATTCACTGCATTTTACCAAGGAATAGATCAGGATGGGGGGAAAAGCCTTGTTAGAAGTCCAGCTAACCCAGAGGGGATGTATCTAGAAAGTGCATGTTTGTGTAGGGCAGGGGACTTCCATCACCAAGAAGGATGGCAAGGGTATCTACTGGGTGGAGGTGGAGAAGAGACCTTTCCAGGTATCTTTCAGCTGGAGCCACAGCTGTGAGTAGTACAAAGATCAGTTCTGCGAAGGTCAATGACTTCTAAATATTTCCTTGTTTTTTCTGGGCAAACCGGTCTAATTCCATCATCTTATTCCATCTGTCCAACTGCACGGTAATTGTTATTTTTTTTAAGATTTTATTTATTTATTTGATAGAGAGAGAGAGAGAGAGTGAGAGAGGGAACACAAGCAGGGGGAGTGGGAGAGGAAGAAGCAGGCTTCCCGCTGAGCAGGGAGCCCAGTGCAGGACTGGATCCCAGGACCCTGGGATGACCTGAGCTGAAGGCAGATGCTTAACGACTAAGCCACCCAGGCGCCCCAAGTAATTGTTACGTTTTTATTATTGTTGTTCTTTCAACAGGGCCATAGAAATGGGGTCTTAATTTTCCCTACATGTATTTGTTATGAGATTTTTGAATGATATTGGCCAAAATGTCACACATGTTCTGTTTTGAGGAACTAGAAATTTGATTGGAAGGTAACCCTATCCAGAATATTGGCTGGAATTGGTGGATTTGCATTTCTTTATAGTTTCTTAGACTTCTCCTGGCCTCACTTGAACAGCCCTTATATCAGAGCTTGACCATCACCCCTCAGGGGATGTCTGGCATGACCTCAGCTGGAATATCCAGAGAAATTCCTGAGAAACACCTATCAGGCAAGAAGTAAAGGTTCATCCATCCATGTCAGTTTTGATCACTAGGTTTCCCCAAACCCAATAGAATGGTCTGAGCTTCTAAGACAGGAAGACATTTTCCTTGTCCTTGGGACGCTTCCTTTGGAAGGAATCCCGCACTTCAGAAGTTCCTAACAAATAATGGATTCTGGAATCTACATTTTCTCTACAAGCTGCTACTTGTTGAGTTGTGCCAAAGTGCCAGGCCCTGGGTTAGCCACATTGCTAGACAAGTGGCATGCATAGTCTGCATCTCCCAAGGAGCTACAGGTTGGTCATTATATCCAGCCGAAGATGTACAAACCAAGATACTAAGAGGGCAAGTGTCTTGCTCAAAATCCAGAGTGGTAAGTAGAAAATCTGGAGTTAATACAAGTTTTTAAAGTTGTTCTTAAGTTGTTCTCTGGGCACTGGGTTTAGAAAGCAGGCTATTTAAAACCTCATGCCTACACGCAAGGAGTCCTCTCCGTAGAGGAACATTCCATGAGGCTCTCCTATCATGACTTTGAGGAAAAAGTAAAAGCAAGTGGGGACATTTCAGGGCAAGCCGTAATACAGGAGCAGAATTTGGGAGCTCCTGAGTTTGAGGCTCAGTCTTCTTGGCCAGTTTTTACCTTCATGGTCTGAAATTGTTGGAAGGTCACAATAAGGGAATCTGGCTAAAAGTCCATAAAGCAATGCACAGAACTTCAGTTAGCTGGTGGTGAGCAGAGCGACATTTAGAAATTGGAGTGGAGGATGGGCAGCAGATGTGTTTAGTGTGTGAATTGTAGTCATTTGAGAAATTTACAAGGAGTTACCTATAGTGCAGAATAAATTTGTGAAATATATCCAAGTGTATACTGGGGATTCAGGAGGTTCCTACCCAGTGCCACGCACGGAGGCAGATGCAAGGCATAGAGGCACAGATAAGACAAAATTATTCCCCCCTTGAGGGGTCATTCTAGTAGGGAATCCAGAAAAACTTTACAGGGAGAGAGATTTGAGTGTGGGTTCCACATGCAAATATCCTGTCGTAGAGAAGGGGCAACATGCTTTTCTGGCAGAGGGAATGGTGTGAGCTCAGGCCCAGGAAGTCTTGAGGAGATGAGGGGAAAGCTCAGATACTTAGAAAACATGGAGGACACATGTGCCAGGAAGTGATGGGGACCAAAAGCAGCAGGAGAGCAAGCTCCTTGCACAAGTGCGTGTCAGCCCTCCACAGGCACCTCATCTTGCTGAATTCCCATTGGCTGAAGCAAGGCACATAAGCTTGGACTCAAGGGGTGAAGAATTAGGCCTCATCTCTCCGTAGAGTTCCTGCAGAATTACGTTATAAAGAGGCCTCAGGAGAGGGAAGGCAAGAACTCAAGACCACTTTTGCAGTCAAGCATGGATGATGAAGACCAGCATTGTCCAACAGAACGTTCTGCAATGATGGAAGTGCCATCCAACACTAGCTCCAGCCACATGTGGCTATTGAGTGCTTGAAAAATGTTGAATTTAACTATGAATCTGAATTTTAATTGTATTTAATTATAGTGAATTTAAATTTAGATGGCCACATTGGCTGAAGTTTACTGTATTAAAGAGTGAACAGCATGTTTAAACATTTTTAATGGAGTCCAGCTTCTAAAGTTTTATTTTTAATCTTCCCAGTGTTAATCTGAGCAGGAAGACAGTTTCTGAAGCATTATCAGCAAAAAATAGCCCCTTTCCATGAATTGTCAGTCATTTTGAAGCTCTTTAGCCTGAAAAAGGCTTGTAGTTTCTGGAAGCTTCTGGCAGTGGCCGTAGCCTGTTGGGAGGTGTAGTGTCATGTGGTCTCATGGTGTGGCCAAGTGAATCCTGAGCCGGGTGTCTGGGACACTGATGACTTCCCATTTCTAACATCTCTCACAGGGCTGCCTCGGGGATTAAATAAAGAGCCTTGGGGGTGCAGCCCATTAGTGTGGAGGTGCAGGGATGCTATGACTCCAGGGGCAACCCTCTCCTGATGGGGCCAGAAATCAGCAGATAAATGCCACAGTCTTCCATCTTGTTGAGACAAGTCTGAGACTCACTCTCTCCAGTTCCATGGAGCATTCCCAGGGCACTGGACTACAGTTGGCTGTGGTTGAATCAGTTCAAGGATGCCTGCCTCATGGTCTTTCTTTCATTCTCCATTTCCCTCCGACTGCTCCCTCACCTCCACTTCCTGGGATCCACTCCCATGTAAGTTACTGTCAACCAAGTTTTTATCTAGGACACTGCTGTGGGGAAACCCAGTCTGAGAAGATGAAAAGAATGCCCTTTCATGGACCCGGTGATGGAAATAACAGTGACTCAGACGAGTTATCACTGGGGGAGATGAAGAACAGCGGACACGTTTGATGTGCATTGGAGAGACAGAGTTAAGGAAACATGAAAGTTGATTTTATATATGCAGCAAGGCAGAAGAAAGTGTGCAGTGTGATTCTCCAGTTTGGGCCACGATGTAACCGGAGGTGTCTTTTACTGAGAGAGATAGTGACATCTGGAAAACCTCAGGTTTGGGTGAAAGATCATGAGTTCGATTTGGGGTATGTTAAGTCCAAACCAAGTTAAACATGTGAGAGGTATGCATCGAATAAAGTTTGAGTAAAGCAGTCCGTTCCCGTGCTTTGTAGTTGTCTTATCTGCAAAAGGAAAGTTATCATACCTGCTACTCAGCTATGTAAGAAATGAATGACACCTACTACATTAAAGTTCAAAATACTCCATGGTTTTGTGAGGGTAAAGTAGTATAATTTGCTTTATAGATAGGAAGCTAAATAACTTGCCCAAAAATACCTTTTCGATTTTATCATATCACCACCCCCCACTCATGCAACTGCGGTGTGCTTAACCCTCTTGGCAATGGTGATTTCCATTTCTCTTGTTCTAAACTGCATCTTCTGTGGCTTCTGATAATGCACTAGGAAGGAAGAAGCCGCATCTTTTAGGCGTGCAGATTATCAGTTTATTAAATAAGGAATAGCAGTTTCTAAACTAATATTTTCAGATATTCTCTTATTTAATCACCCCTTAACTGTGTAATATATTTGAGCATATTAGGCATAGAAGGTAGATTCGCCTTCCCATGTTACACGTCAAAAATTGATAATGAGAAGAGTGTAGTGTCCAAAATCATAAATAAGGAGGTGGCAAAGGTAAGACGTGGACCCATGTCCTATTAATTTCAGTCTTGCTTTCCACAAATTATATCGTACCTTCTAGAACCTCCAATCTAAATTTTGTGTGCAAAGCTTAGTTCAAAGGAATCTCAACATTTGGAGAACTTTCCATTCCAAATATTTAGTCTGCTTTGGCATTTTGATTTCCAGAGCGCTGAAATGAAACTCCTGTCTCTCCCCCAAACAATCCCCTTGACTATTTACGAACGCCAGAAATCTTACAATTGCAGTTTGAAACTTTGGCCTAAGCCATTCAGGGATCCCTGCCCCCCCCTCCGCCCCCCAACGTGTTGTACTGAAAACTCTCCTAGGGAGCTTCCGGATCAGGTCAAATAATTTACTTTTGTCTTAATGTGGATAGCTTCCTTTATAAAAATCACAAATAGTCCACACATCCTTCTTACGGTCAGTTCTGCATTGTGGCGCTCTGATCCTTGACGCTGGGTCACTCTCCTCCAGGGGCAGACGGCAATCAGCAGGAAGTGGCACCAGGGCAGGTCCTGCTTTTTGAGCACCAGCTTTGTATTGGAGACTGTGACCGAGGCTTCCCTCAATGATCCGCTTAATTCTTCCAACAATAGTCTGGGTGGCCATACCATCCCCGATTTTACAGATGAGGGCACCGGACTCAGGGATGGGTGACATGCTGGTCACCACACAGCCAGTCAAGGGTTTAACCCATCTTCTCATTTTCTGCTATGCCAAACACTTTAGAAGAGACCCAGTTTGGAGAGTCCCAGATGTTCTGAGTCCCTGTCTATGAGGCTGACCGTGTGAATTTCTGACAATCCAACTTGTTTGACAAAAGCAGCAATTTCATAGGGCCCCACCCAAGTCCTAGCATGGCAGTCCCCACTGGGACTCGGTTTCCGAGTTGAGACCCCATTTTCCTAGGGTTCTGAGTGTGCTCAGGCTGCCCACCCACCTCTGACAGTGTCCCCATGTCAGCTGCCGATGGGAGACACAGTGTGGTGCTCTGGTTGAAAGTGTTGATTATTTCCCCGAAATTCTCACAATGGACCACCATCTTTCATAAATGTCTCACAGTAAGAGGCCTCTCCATGAATTTGCCCTGGCTTTGTCATGAGACTCTGGGTACTCGCCCCTCACGTGTCTGCCCTCCTTCTCCATCTTCCCGGTCTTGCTCTTCCCACGTAAGATACGGGCATCATGTATGGCCTTTACCTCCTCCAGCATCACGTAGGAGGAAGTTGGTTTGGGCTTTGGAATCAGACTTGGCTGTGTTCATTTAGGTCCCCTTAAGAGCAGGCCTTGAAACAGAGTTTTGAGTGTAGAGTTTATGTGGGAAGTGATTCTAGGTATGAGACGGGGGTGGGAGGGGAGCCAATAAAGGTTTTGTTATCAAACAAGTTACAACCTCAGTTAACTCAGTTTGATCCTTCTGGGGAAATGTGGGAGCCAGTGGAGACCCCAAGCCTACGTGTCCATATACTGGACGATCGAGGGCACTGGGGCGTCTATACAGTCTGATGTTACATGAGCCTCGGCTCAGGAGGTGGGCATCTCTGCTACTTTCGCTGCACTTGTGGGCAGACAGAGGGACTTTGGGAGCCAGAGGAAGTCCACAGACAAAAATAATACAGGCTTTGCCAATTAGAATTTGGCCAGCTTGCACCGAAACGCTCAGGCATCGTGTATATAGATGGGGTACTGACCCTGGTTTTGAATTAAAACTGCGGTGTTATGTGACCTTGGGCAAATCTTTAACACATCTGAGCCTTCATTTTACCAATAAAACTTTAAAATAGTGGTCTTTCACTCATGACGGCAAAGAGTAAAATTACCTCAGTCATTCCGGGTCAAATAGAGATGCTTTATGTATGTAAAGAAACGTATTTTATCCCATTGGAACCATGCTTTTTTACAGAATTTTTCCCTATGTCTGAATTCTGTTTTTGAAGTCTGTGAACAAGAATCCTGCATCCTACACAGCTATCTTACATTTGAAATTGTTAGCAGTTTCCATTTGGAAAGTATTTGCCCACTCTGGATCGGCAATGAAATGGTAAGGTTCTTGTTCTTGTTTTTTTTTGTTGTTGTTGTTTGTTTCTCTTTTGAAGTTTCTTCCTGACATAACTGTGGCTCCCTAAGCAACTGGGTCTTTAGTAAGATCTTGCATCTGGCTTTTGTTTGGGACTCTTTATTTTTTAAGAATATTTTACATTGCCTCAGAACTGACCTGAAACATATATAACAAAACACGAAGATAAAAGGTCTTGGTGAAATTTAATTTAGGCAGACACTGGGCTCGATTTCAGTCAACATTGAGCCCTTAGTCCCCAGATGGGGAATGAAAGGGATTTGGGGTAGGATGGATAACTGTGATGAAGAAGTGGGTCAAAAAGCCCTCCATTCCCCAAAGAGAATCCCAGTTCCAGGTGATCTGTAGCTCTGAGCTGCCCACACCACCATCCAGATCCATCTCGCTAGTGCACGAATTACGCAAACATCGCAGGCAGAGTAGGTAACCAGGGGGAATAGGGAGTCGTAGCGGAAAGGGGTTTAGACTAGGAGTTTATTTGATCTGGGTAGATTCAACCTTTTGTAACTTCCAAGCAATTTGATCTCTGGATGTAGTCCAGACTTTGAAGCGAGACAGACCTTTTGCTCAGATTCCAACTCTGTCCCTTGCAAGCTGAGCATGATAATGTATCTCTCTGTCTCCATTTTTATATAAAATGAGGGCAAAATGATCTACTTTACAGGATTATTGGGAGGCTTAGAAATGAGTCTTGTAAAATTGTTGGCACAAAGTCTGTATTCAACAGCTCACAGATAGTTCTATGCCTTTTGGACAGGTTTGCTTAGATGGTCCATTATCAATTTAAACTCAACATGTCAAATATCAAGTGTATTTACTTCTTCCCAAACAGATTTCTCTTCTGATTTTTCTTTTCCTGATACTTTTTTTCTCACTTTTTTTCTTCTGAGTAAATTTGGCTTTTGTTGCTCTTTCTTTTCAGCCCTTCCCATTCGGTGAGTGGCAAAGTTACCCATCACAAGTCAGTAAGTGGCTACCTGACCCCACTCATCTCCACCTGCATGCTCTAGCGCATCACATTTCCCCGCTGGAGAGTGGGGCTCCGTCCCCTCCGAGAGAAAGGTCAAAGGCGTGCGCCTGATGTTCAGTGTTGTTTTCGGGAGTGATGAGACTCCTGTTGGCCAGGAGCCACGCAGTGAGCAGGGATCAACAGTGAGGGACCTTGCAGAAGCCGATGACCGTGACGGAGCAGAGTCCGGCAGCAGTCAGGGCAGAGATCCCCTCATGGGCAGCAAGGATTATTATGGAATGTGATACAGCAGGATCCAAACCTCATGGAGTCCAACACTTGTGTGGAGGCCACTAGAAGGAGGTTTTAGTTCTACTCTTCCTAAGCATCGTGCTTTTGCATAGGAACAGAGAATGAACTGAACACAGAGGACAGCAGGTTCAGAGGTGAAGACGCGCCAGCCCTGGTAATGCCACCGAGCCCCTGGCTCAAACTTACTTCAAGGTTAGACTCTGTTTCACTTAAGCCAGCGATTTGTGTTTTCTGTCACAACCAAAACAATCCCTCAGTGAAAGTTTATGGCATCAGGGTGTGAGGTTGTTCAATACCGCATCTACACATCATTGAATTAAAAGTTGTGTGACTTTTGAATGCCCTACTCAGGTCCGTTTGCACAAGGCGTCTTACGTGCATGAAACAGCTACTCCCTTGTGGATCTGGTCGAGTTCCTTGGTCAGAAAGGGTCACTCACTGAATCAGCAGCAGGCAGACCATGTCCAGCTTTGAGGTCAGCCTTTGCTCGGTGCTGTTGTCTACACCAGCACGGACTCCCCCTCCCTTCCCCAAACAGCCAACCCTTTAAGGTTTATGGTCACTACTTCTTTTTATCAGTTTGGCAGGATGGGATCTCTAGATAGTACATTAAGTCTATGGTTTCTCTGAACTACCAACAATTTTATCCAATATTCATCCCTCCCTGAGACTATATCCCCCTGTGAGTATCTGGTCTTCCTGGTCCCATCACAAGCTCCTGCAGAGCATGGCCTGTATGTGGTCTTTTGGGTGAGTGAGTGTGGGTGATCCATCAAAGCAGATCAGTGCCCTCCTAGAGGGGCTGGGCAGAGCACGTGTACTGACAGGTGCACCTTGTGCCCAGAGTAAGGAATTATCCCACCTGTTAGAATTTCAGAAACTTTTAATCATATAAGATTTTCCTAAGCAATGTTTTTTTTAATAATTTTTTATTATGTTATGTTAGTCACCATACATTACATCATTAGTTTTTGATGTAGTGTTCCATGATTCATTGTTTGCACATAACACCCAGTGCTCCACGCAGTACGTGCCCTCCTTAATACCCAACACCAGGCTCGATGTTTTTCACACTATGGGGATCAACCCGCAGTTCTACCAGGTGCCTCTAGAGGTGCCTCAGTAGTAATTACATTTTCCCAGTCCCCCTTCCTCAATGTCTCTCTCAGCACACACGCGCACACTCATGCACAGTCACACATGTGCACACTCACACGCACACTCAGATCGTTAGTTTATGAGGAGCTTTCTCTCTATTTTAAGGTTTGCTCCAATAATTGTTTAGGCTTTGTTGCAAATAAATCCAATATATAACAAAAAATCTGAAGAGCTAACATAGTAATTAAGACACTCAGGACCAGATGATTATACCTTTTTTATTCCTATCATCATGACTGAAATATCCTCTTGCTTGCACATGAGGCAGTCACATTTGTGTCATAGGATTAAGTATGCATGAACACTCTCTGATGTCTTCCCAAGGGTCTATGACTTTTGAGTGCTCTACTCACTGAGTGAGCTTGAGAGCCCTTATTCTAGACTGAACAAACCTGACTTCACAGTGGCCGTATGACAGGGCTGTGATGTGTTTACCCCATGATCTGTATGCAATGTGAAATATGAATAGTTAAAAAGCAATCGCTTGTGATTGTGTAAACCAAATACGTAATCTTATAGACTAATCAAAGATGCAGCTTCTATATTCTTGGAGTCTTTTTCATCTCTGAGCAAACTTATTTTCAAAGCACAAAACATGGCGGTTTGAAGCTAAGATTGTTCAAAGAATATCTTAGCCATTATTCTGTGAGAAATGCTTCTTTTGTGCAATTAAGAGGAATCCTAGGAAAACACATTTCCTCCAAGCATTTCCCCATTATCTATTTGGTTTTGACATTATCTACATTAATAAACTTATATTTTCTGATGTTTCCTCAGGTTTTTAAAGAGTGAAGCCAACGTAACTTATTTATTTCTTTAGACTACATGGTACAGACTGAATGTATCTACTCAACATTCGTATGTGGGAAACTCACCCCCACAAGATGGCGTGCGGAGGTGATTAGGTCATGAGGGTGGAGCGCTCCTGAATGGGATTAGAGTCCTTATGAGACATAGCCCAGAGAGCCCCCTAGTCCTTTCTCTGCCATGCGGAGGACACAGCAAGAAGACATCCAGGAGAAAGAAGTGGGCTCCGGCCACGGTTGGTACTTTTATCTTGGACTCTGCAGTCTCTGCAGGAAATACATGATTGCTGGTGGAGCTGTCTTGTTCGTGGTGTTCCATCACGGAAGCCTGAATGCACTAAGACAATATGTGTATATTCTTGGGTGCAAACCCACGTATGTGTGCCTGTGTGATGGAGTCAAGAGGATTTGGACTCGTTGCAGAGCAGGGGACCATCCGGCTGGGCCTGACTGTGGCTACGGGTGAGCTGAATTGAGCTCTTTGGGTTTCCCCTAAGGAGGAGACAACATGCAGATCCTAAAGGGACCCAGCATCTCCACAGAACATGCATGCATGGGAAATTATCATGGCTGAAGTGGTCACCATCAAGGATCTCTCTCTTCTGTCACTCATCATCCTGTGTCCAGCACACCTGGGTGTGAAAACAAGCTCTGGGAAACGTGGAGCTGTGTCTGGAGCGGAAAGGTCATATTTTCCTTTTAACAGTAGGAAAACACTGGGACTAAGAAAATTTGTAATGTCGCTATTCCGATAACAATAGTTCGATCTTAGATATTTAAAGCAGGAGCAGTTCACCTGTGAGAAGTGCCTTCTCTCCTATAGAAAGACCAACACCAAAGGTTCCTAGTGAGGAAAAGAATCCTTCTTGATCACTCTTGGTTCATTCATTCATTCATTTAACAAATATTCTTCGAGGACCCATTCAGTTCATTACAGCTATGATTCTGAGCAGGAGCTGAGTCGTGCAAACATGGAAATGCTTCGGCCAGTGTGGAAATGTCCTGTTTGGGGATATGTTTCTAGTTCAGGTCTCCATAAGACACAGCAAGACAGATGCCCAAGAAAGCAATGGACTCCTTTTATGAGTCTGGGGAAAGGGGTCTCTTGATAGTATATTAAATCATTTTGTTCTTAATGAAACAGATGCTTAGAATACTTGTCTCACCCAAAGGGATTATTTTTTTTTAATGGTATGCTTTTGCTTTTAGTTGTGTTTTAATTTCAGGAGAGCCTTTGTTTGTTTTAGTGGGTGGCTTGCCCACGGACATTCCTCGTTGTATGCTTAAATGAATTCCAGCAGAATGTAAGGTTTGAACTGCTTCTCCTCTCCCCTTCTGTGGTCGATCTTTATTAGTCCCTAAGCTTGTGTCATTCATTTAAAAGTCATTAGTTAAAATGAAAACAGAAACATTTTGGTTTGAAAGCACACAGAATTATTTCATGTAAAATTTTCAGCAACTTCCTTGGTTGCCTGCTACCCGAAACAGAGCAGGCATCGAGCTCCCAAGCAAAGCTTCTTTATAAATGTGACACATATTTTGGTTTCTCCAGAAAAATCATAGAGCTGAGCCGTCCTGCATGCTTAGCTTTTACACAGGTACCATGGTACATTTTGTTCATCCAGAAGTACTGAATACTGCAGTGTTTAGATGGTAGCCAACATAGGTTGGTATTCCAGTAATTTTTTTCTTTCTCTCTCTCTCTCTCTTCCTTCCTTCCTTCCTTCCTTCCTTCCTTCCTTCCTTCCTTCCTTCCTTCCTTCCTTCCTTCCTTCCTTTTCAGAGAGGGAAGGTGGGAGGAGCAGAGGGAGAGAGAGAATCTCAAGCAGGACCTCAGGACCCTGAGATTAAGACCTGAGCTAAGATCAAGAGTAGGGCACTTAACTGAGCCACCTTGGTGCCCCCTCCCTTTTATCACTTTTCACAGCACATTCTTTTCCATTCTCTACTTGGCCCTCATAACTGAGAACCGATGATGGTAATAATTCCCGTGTCATCATCCAATGTTCCCACTTTATATGAGGAAGTGGATACCCAGAGAAGGCAGGTGTCTTGTGGCCCGCAGCGACAATGTTAGCAAGGCACAGATGGAGCTAGCTAGAAACCAGTTCTGTGAGTGTGAAAGCCGGTGCTCAGAGCTGGCCTTACCCGGGGCAGAGCGCGGGTCCTCCGCGGGTGGGGGGTTACGATCCCCTGTAGGCCCACACGTTACCGTACAGCGGGGTTCGTCACCTGTGCTCCGACTCCGGGCCTCACTGGGAAGCTCAGGAGCGCATGGCGGGAGGGCCTTTCTGCCCCCGAGCCCCCGTTAGCATGTTGCCGGCTTCGAGTCCGCCCTGGAGCGTCCACTCTGTGCGGGACACCACCACCTTCCTGTGTTTGGGACATGCCGGCGCCTCTTCTTAACCGAGCTGCCCGGCTGCCTGCGGCACTCCCTTGGTCAGCTCACCCCCCCAGATCTTCCCCTCCCCTCAGCCTCTGCTGCAGGCACAGATCTGGCCTGGCCACCTCGCGCTCCTACTTCATTTTCAGTGTGTGAAACTCACAACGCAGATGACAGTGCCTCTGCACCTTCCGGCCGCCACCACCCCATCCACGGCGGCGACTGGCAATCGGTGGCCCTCAGTTTCATTACCCCCCAAGTCACCTCCTTGTTCCCATTTCACCTTCAATGTCTAATTGAAATATGGAAAGCTCTAGTTGATAGAGGGAAGAGCAAGAGGAAAAAGAAAAAAGATCTCGAAATCACAGACTGTTGGAAGGATGCTCTTACCTCTCAGACTAGGGTTTCCACATATTTCGTATCAGTTAAACTGTCTTTCTTTTCCCACAAAAAACCCACAAGGAACCACAGCTTGCAACCACGGAGTCCTTCCTCTGCAGGAGGGGCTTGAGCGGAGGCTGCAGGTGCGGGGGTGGGGTGGGGGGCAGCCTCCCCGCCTCCCAGCCTCCCCTGATGCTCTGCTCCTGGAGGAACCCTCAGGCTCCATGGAACCCAGAACCCAGTTGAAATCCACTGACATAAGACAACCTCCACATTTTAGGTTGGAGGAAACTGATGTTCAGAGAGGTTAAGTGACCAGTCCAAGGTCACAGAGGTGGTTGGCGAGAGAACCAGCACCAAAACCCATACCTCAGGAGCCTCCTTCCTGTGCCTCAGGCTTCCATGAATCATTCCCACCGTCAGCTCTCAGGGTAGTCTTCCACTGTTCATGGCAACAGAAATCATTTCCTTCTCTTGCTTATTCCACTGCAAATTTGCCAGAGTGCGAGTGATTCTAGAAATGCGGAGCTCCACTCCACACCTAATAAGATCAGCCCCCGGCCCTCGTCTGCCTCATGTCTGTGTTCAGCAAATGTGTTCCCGGGACCAAACCAGATGTTGCCTTGCTTTCTGTGGAAACTTCTGGGTGGCCTTTGGAAGTTCCCCGAGCCAAGCTCTATTTCTTCCGTTCAGTCTGAGAATTTCCACACATGAAGAGCAGGCCCGGCAGGGTCACCTGAAGTCTGGGAGCAGTCGTGGCGTGGGGTGCATACCCCCTCAATTTCCTCCCGATCCAGCGTGGCTGGTGTCTTGGTTGGCACTGGAGGATGCCTGGGTCCTTGTCCCTGTGGTACTTCAGGATGGCCAAGCTGCTTCTGGCTGCAGGCTCTGGAGGGCTGGCCTCTTGGGACCCTGACCTTGTACAGCCTCCAGCCAGCCCGCATGCTCGTGGGGCTTCTCAGAAGTGCTTTTCGCTGGTGGCAATGCATGCCACCTGGCGTGGATACAACAAGCTTCTTTCCTTTCATCTAGAGCATTCATTTAATCAGAAGTCAGGGTGGCAGATCAATTTATCACCAGAGTGAAATACAAAAGAACAGGGAGAAAACATCAGGCTGCAAGTCAGCGTTGCCAAATATTACGTGGGATGGACACACTTATACCAAAAATGTGTTATTTATTTAAAGCTTAAATTTAACTCACTGTCGTGTTTTTGGTTTTGTGTTTGTTTTCACCCGACTGTCACTACCTGTCTCAGACTCAGAACTATCCTGTCATCCTTCTAGCAGTTTCTCCGGCATTCAGAATGGCTTCCAACCCTTTCTCCATGCTGCCACATTAAAGAGCTTTGTTAACATAAAATTATACTGTTGTTTCCTGGTTCAAAAGTTCTTCAGGGGCTCTTCAAGTAGGAATCCATTAGCCCAGTGCTCCGGGTTATGGCGCCCTGCTCCCGTCCTGCAGTATCTTTCACTACCTCCACCGGGCACCATGTGCTCCCACACTCTGAACTCACCTGGAGTTCCCTGAATGTGCCATGCTCTCTCAAGCCCTTGCATTACTTCTGTCTGGAATCTCTTCTGTCGGCCTGTCTGTTGGGCAATTGTTCCCGAGGAAAAATGTTCCCTCTTCCAAGAAGCCTTCCTGGATTCCTTGGACAGGTTTTGCACATGCCTTACACAGGTCTCCACTATGGCAACTGTAATGTCGAATTATTTTGCTTGCCTGTTTTTCAGTCCCTCCTTCCATAGGTCATGGACCACACGACCCCATACCTCTAAAACCCTAACCCCCAATGTGATGGTATTGGGAGATGGAGGCTTTGGGAGCTGGTGAGTTCATGAAGGTGGAGCTCTCTTGATGGGATTAGTGACCTCATGAGAAGAGACCCGAGAGGAAGTTGGCTCTCTGCCAACTCAGGACACAGGGAGAAACCAGGAAGGGAGCTCTCCCTGGGAATGGAATTGGCTGCACCCAGATCCTGGACGTCAGCCTCTCGAGCTGTGAGAAATCATTGTCCACTGGTTCAGCCTCTGGGCCGGTGGTATTCTGTCAGCAGAGAGAGCACCTAAACTAAAACACTACACAACAAAAAGACCATGGTGAGCAAATGACAGCAAAACCAGAATTTTGAGATTGAGATTTTAAAACTTCCTATTTAGAAATGGTGAGGTGTTTTTACAGGCAAGCTACCAGCATTCAATAAGCTATTTTTGCCATTTGTATGTCCCACAGATTTTTAAATCCTATAATACACAGAGAGCAAAATGACTTTTCTCTAGCCCAGATAATGCCCCAAATAATGCTGATTGCATGGGGAGGGACCTTCCATAAAGACCTGGAGGGCAGGCAGCGTTTATAATTAAATTATGTTTAATTTCTTCAGGAGGATTCCAGATCTGCCCCTTCAGTTAGAAGACCTGTGCAAAGAACGGAGGAGAGTGGGCCATCTGAAACTATTCAGGAGCTGTTTTGCTGTGATTTCCTCTGGTCCCTTTCTTGCCCGGGGGGTTTTTGAAACCTGAGGAAACTTGGTGGAAATATTTATCAAGAAGTGGTTTCTTGGGGCGCCTGGGTGGTGCAGTCGGTTAAGTGTCGGACTCTTGATTTTGGCTCAGGTCGTGATCTCAAGGTCGTGGGATCAGGCCCCACATTGGGCTCCGAACTCGGCGCAGACTCTGCTTAAAGATTCTCTCCTTCTGCCTCTTCTTCTGTGCTCTCTTTCTCTCTCTAAAGTAAGTAAACAAATCTTCAAAAAAATAAGTTGTTTCTTGAACAAGAACATAACTACTACTGCTTTCTAACTATTCTTTAAATTTGCGTGAGGAAGGCATTGTGTCCAGAAATTAGCACAAAAACTAGATGCTTCCAGCATCCTTCTTTCTGGATACTTCTGACAATCTATCTTCATTATGCAGATGGCATCTTCCAGGACCAAAGCATTGTTCTCTGATACTCCTTGTGAGTCAAACATAAAATCCCTATAGTCACGCCCAAAGCACCGGTACTGTTGTCATGGAGTCTGCCCCAGTCTTTGCATTTGAGACAACGAAACCATGGAGCCAGCAGGAGGTGGCCAGACGGCAGTAGCTGCAGGGGATTTTGGTGAGCCCAGTCCATTATGTTGGCTAACTATTGACACTTTGCATGAAGCCGACCTTTCACTGAGCTCTCGGTGTGCTGCTGTCCCAGGCGCTAGACCTGTCCAGTCTCCATAGCAGGTAGGTCTGGATTGAGGGCTGCTGGTTTAGGATTCAGTCCTTGGCCACTTAGCAGGAGAACCAGAGCATTTTCACACTCATTTATAGTGTCTGAGAGCCCCACGATTGTGTTCTGTAGGGGGGCAATTTGCTGTTTTGTTTATTCAATCCAAAGCTTTATCGAGCATTCGTGAAGTACAAGGTATGGTGCTAAGCATCGGGGATACAACTCTGAGTAGCAAAAGGTCTCTGCCCCTAATGGTATCAGGTACTGAGTGAAGTAACTCACAGGAACATACAGTTTCATTAGTGCAAGAATACGGGTAGGAACCTGACATCCCACCTGCATGGCTAGAGTGTACCTGGGTCTTCCCTTGTGGATGGAGAGAGAGGTCTCAGAAACACTTCTGTGAGAGAGAGCGCAAGTTAATTTACCATGACCATGAAAATCTCCAGACTTTCCCTAGGAGGAAGAAGAAGAAAGCTGGGAAGAGAGGATAAGATCGTGAGTTTAAGCTCTAGACAGGCAGAGACTGACTGTGCCTGTTTGATTTCCCTCTGTATGTCTGACATTTAGCACCAATATTTGTTAGCCTCATTATCTGTAGGGCTTCAGTGTTTGTGAGATTGAATTAAGACTGAAGACTGAGTGGTGCCATAGAGCCTCAGAAATCTGGAGAGCCCACACATAGCCCATTGATGTCCACACACACGATCCCCACAGGACCGTCATTTGTTGTAAAAGCATCCAGTCCCCACCTCAACCCATTGTTCAGAGGTAGACCAGGAGTTCTCAAACGTTTTCATCTTAGAACTCCATTGACTCTTAAAAATCACTGAAGATCTCAAAGATCTTTAGTTTGTGTATGCTCTATCAAAAGGTAACATATTAGAAATTAAAACTGAGAAATGTTTAAAATACAAGAATAAGGTAGCACACATTCCATTCACTGCCAGAGCAATGATGTCATAACACATCAGAAAGCTTTCTGGAAAATTACTCTGTGTGCTTATTAGAGAATGAGACTGAAAAGAGACACTGACATCTTAGTTTTATGATGAAAATCATTTTGTCCTCATGGATCAATGAAAAGTGTCTTGGAGATTCTCAGGAGTTCTTGGATCATACCTGTGAGCCACTGATTGGGATTAACACTTCCATTACCCCAGGGCTGACCCCAACATGACTAGAACCTCCCATAGTTTAGCTGCTTTTAAGGCACAGGCCATGGACCCTCCTCTCTTACTTCTATCCTTGCTGGTCACCTCCCTATCCACCCCAATGTATTCCTAGCCCATTGCTGCTCAGTTCTAAGTGTCGTTCTTTAACTCTGTTCCCATACCTGATTAAGGTTTGATTTCTCCAATGTTGATACTCAAACTCATATATGGATTTTTTAATGGCTTTATTGAGTTACAATTTACATATTTAAGTATCATAATATTCCTTTTGTTAAAGTGTGCATTTCAGTGATTTTACTATCACCACAGGGTTGTGTGACCATCACCACTACCTAGTTTAAAAACGCGTTCAGAGTGCCTGGGTGGTGCCGTCAGTTCAACATCCGACTGTTGGTTTCGGCTCAGGTCCTGATCTCAGAGTTGTGAGATTAAGCCCCACATTGCTCTAAGCTCAGTGTGGAGTCTGCTTGAGATTCTATCTTCCTCTCCCTCTGCCCCTCCTGCTTTTGTTCTCTCTTTCTGAAATAAATAAATCTTTAAAAAAATAAAAAATAAAAGAAATAAAAACCTGTTCATTGCCCCCAAAACACCTTATACCCATTAGCACTTACTCTCTTTACCTCTCTCTCCAGTCTGTGGAAATCACTAATCTACTCTTTCTCTCTCTATGGATATGCATACTTTGAACTTCTTGAATGAATGGAATCATACCACATGTAGTCTTTTGTGCCTGGATTCTTTCACTTAGCATAATGTTTTCCCATGTTGTAGTACACCTCAGTATTGCATTCCTTTCTATAAACAAATAATAAACATTGTAAGGATGGACCACATTTTGTTTATCCATTCATCAGTTGATGGACATTTGAGTTGTCTCCACATTTTGGCTCTTGTGAATAATGCTATTATAAACATGTATGTGCAGGTTCCTATGTGGACACTATCTTCATTTCCCTTGGGTCCATATCTAGAGGTAGACTTTCTGGGACATATGGTAACTCTATGTTTAACATTTTGAAGAACTGCCAAACCTACTTTCCAAAGTGATGGCACCATTTTATGTCCACGACACCAATGAATGAGGGTTCCAATTTTTCCAGATCCTAGTATTGTTTGTTTTTATGATTATAGCCATCCTAATGGGTGGGAAATGGTAACTCATGGTGGTTTTGGTTTTCATTTCCCTAATGATGAGTGATGAGCATCATTCCATGTGCTTGGTGGCCATTTATAAATCTTTCATGGAAAAATATCTCTTAAGACCCTTTGCCTTTGTAAAAGTATGTGTTTTTAATATAAGTACCTCATCGACTGTATGATTTGCAAATATTTTCTCCAATTCTGTGGGCTGTATTTTCATTTTCCTGTCCTTTGGGGCTTAAGTGTGTCTGATTTTAATGAAGTCCAACATGTCTCCTTTTTCTTTCATTGCTTGTGTGTTTGCTATCATGTCTAAGAAACCATTGTTTAACTCAATGTCACAAGAATTTACTCCTATGTTTTCTCCTAAAAGTTTTACAGGTTTAGCCCTTATATTTAGGTCTATTATTAATGTTGCACTACCTTTGTATTTGGTGTGAGGTGTGTGAGGCCAGAATTTGACTTCATTCTTCATGAGAGTACTCAGATTTCCCAGCACCATTTGTTGAAAGACTATGCCTCTCTCATTTTACAAATGAGTTAATACCTTCAGCTCTGCTACTCTGGAGTACCTGGATACCAAGTCACAGGAGCCAAGCCTTCTCTTTCCCTTTTTGGAACGATCTCCATATTTAGCATCTCTTGTGAGGGAAGAGTGGGCAGGCTTATTGCGGAAGCACATTAAGACAATTCCTCCAATCTTTCATAAACTCAGGACACTCTGTATCAGCAGTGGTCTTGCAGAAGTTGAGGCACGCGGGACTTGAAAATCTGAAGAAACCAGATCTAGATTAAGCTCTGCTTTGAACGACTATATCAGGCAGAGTTCCTGTTTCTTTTTTTAATTTTTATTTAAAAGTACAGGAATGATGATGAAACTTGACGTTTAATGTACTTGGTTATTGGCTCTTTTTCAATATCCATAGTCATACAGTGAGGATAGCATTTCCACAAAATGAGATGGGAATTGCCACAGCACTTGGTTAATAGTAACAATGTCATTTTCCTTATTTTTTTCTTTAATATTTTTTCAGCATTGACATATATGAAATAAGGAGTTGAAACACTACTTGCATTCAGTCTAGATATGCCCTTGTTGGATTAGTCAATTTTGACATTTTGGGAGGTTAGATTTTTTTAAGAAAATAAATGATAAAAATTTTTGAAATTATTATGTGCCAGATAGTTTGCTAAAGATTTTACATCTATTTTAACCCATATTACTCCTCATGGAATAGTACTATGATTATACTTTCCCTTTCCAAATGAGGACAATAAGGCTTTAAAGGAGATATGCAAATTTCCAAAGATCATATTTTCTATAAAGAAGAGCTGAGACATGACCAACAAGTTTGACTGGCAAGTTCATATGTTTAATCATCATACTGGGAAATTCCAGGAAACCTACTTACCCAATTTTTCTATGTCATCTGTAGTTCCAGATTTATACCAGAACATATCTTGGGACTGTTTTTTTTTTTTTTTTTCAAATGGGGAGTTCAATAAATAATAACACTTATTTTTGCTTTGATTCATAATCAATTCAGTTGAGAAGAAGAAAAAAATGTACTTCAAGGCCATTTACCTTGAACAGCAGGTACATGAATGCCTGAGTCCATATCTTAGTTAGGAAAGACACAAGGCTAATTGACCACTCAAGTCTGGTTGGAGCTCATGGATGATAGTAACATAGATCAAAGGATGAACGATTATTACAGAGTTCTGCAGGGTCAGGATTGCAAATGCATAAGTTCTCCTGGCTTTATTGGGAGAAAGATGATATCTACCGGCAATATAGAAGGCTCTTTAGACCTATAGATTAGTACTAACTCATTGTATGGTCTCCTTGACATGATTTCAGAGTAATAGAGGTCATGGAAGATTTGAGGGGGAGGAGAGTGTCAGGGCTCCTGCTAGTAGCTGGTTGGACCATAACATCTTGTGGGGGGGAAATGGCTTTGATAGTATCAAGAATCTCCATAGTCCTAACTCCTAGGAGATTGACAAATAGTTCTTGAGGTCAGTGTAAGGGACAGAAGCCTTAATGATAAACTGGGGTTCTATGTGTACTTTAGTTTAATGGATGAGAGTTTTCCCTGAGACAACTGTGTGGAAGTCCCCGCATGGCAAAGTCAGCAGGAGTGCCAACTCTTAGGAGAAGCCTGCACCATGTATCTGAGAAGGAGGAACACCCAGGATGTAAGGACTCTAGCTTTCCAGGGGGCAGGGGCTAACATAGAATGGACACTCTTGTCCATCAACTTGAGAGGGAAATAGGTTAATTGCAGACCACCTTAATATGAAAAGCTATCCAGATTCTGAGGCAGGGCTTCTGGGCATTTCCTCTGGAAGAACTGGCCAGCAGGAACTGGAAGGCAGACAGAGCTCTTTGCATAAAGGGTTCATTTCGGTGTTAATTATCATGGAAAAAAAGTGGAAATTGTGCTAATGTCCAATAGAAATGGAATATTTGAATATGTTATTATTTAATCACAAGACAGAATATTATTCAATTATTAAAGTGAAGGTTATAAAGAATTTATTGGTTCTTTCTGATGGAATTTTGAATGATAAATGCGTGATGCAAAGTTATATGTATAATATGATCAAAGCCATAGATTATATGTGGATCTCTTTACAAAAAATAGAATCTCTTTAGTTATGTGAATAGGATTGGAATCCAAGAAATGAAAAAAAAATAGG
The DNA here is from genome assembly GCF_003265705.2 of Callorhinus ursinus. Lineage (NCBI taxonomy): Eukaryota > Metazoa > Chordata > Mammalia > Carnivora > Otariidae > Callorhinus > Callorhinus ursinus. The sequence continues at coordinate 4,169,365 of NW_027397072.1, read as the reverse complement.
CCAAAAATAATCAACCTTTGAATATGTATAAATGGCATGATTCCAAGGCTAAAAAGAAACCATAAGGTGACAGATATCAGAGGTAGGTTTAATCTGAAAGAAGATCACTACAACAACCTACTTTTGGATGCAGAAACTAAAGCCCAGGAGAAGTGGCATGTTGTTGATTAAGCTAACCACAGAGCTGGTGTTAAATGTATTTTCACATCTTTTCTCAAATTCTTAAAAGATGTTTCCATGTTCATTGATGTCACTACCTCCCCCTTCCTTCCTTCCTCCCCAGCCTCCAAACACACCCTGGGCTTGGGCAGAGGTGAGTCAGCCTGAGCCGGGCTGGGAGGGGGGTTGCTGCACTCAACAACTTCACCTCAGCTCTGCCCCACACATTCCAGCTGAAGAAAGCAGGCTGGAGAGGGAAGGTCTGAAGATGATGGTATGTTACGATACTACAGTGTGGCTGTCATTATTTACAAATTCACTTGAAATGTGAATAATTTGTTATCAGTAACAAGTTATATTATATTCACCTTACAACTCATCTTAGCACAGAGGTTATGATTGAGAACTACACTCTAGGTCTCCAGGTCCCTTTCTCCAAAGATCTGGCTGAACTTAAAAAAATCCCTCATCACTGCATCTGAGAATGCTATACTCCAGGGTTGACTTATTTTTTAAGAGGGGCAGGGACAGAGAGAGAGGGAGAGAGAGAACCTCAAGCAGACTCCCTGCTGAGCATGGAGCCCCATGCAGGGCTCGATCTCGATCCTGAGATCATGACCTGAGCTGAAATCAAGAGTCAGTTGCTCAACCCACTGAGCCACTCAAGTGTCCCTCCAGGGTTTAGTTCTTAAGCTGTAAAGCAACACCCATGTGTTAAAGCAGTGGCAACCTTTCTCCCTGTATTTCCCTCTGCCCCACCCAGACAGAATGACGGAACAATATGCCGACTCTAGCAGAGGTGACACAGCTGTTCAGAGCTCGTCATGGGAACTGGGGATCTTCACTAACACAGCGTTTGCTTGTGCTTGGACTGCATCTCACACTCCCAACTAATGGTCATCTTTACTACGAATAAAAACATTGATTATCAGAAAGGCATAACACTAAACATGTGTGTGTGCACTTCATTGCAGACTTCACACCACATGACAAGAAAAGCTCACAGAAGTTAAGGGACAAAGAGATGACATGCACTCTCGAAGGCAGCAACCCTACATCTTTCTCAGTATTTCACATAACAATAGGCTCGCCATGCATAAAGATGGAGAACATTGGAAGGACACTATCAATGGAATCGATCTAACTGACATTATAGAACACTACCACTAAAAATAGCATAGCTTCCTTTCAAGTGCTCATGGATCATTCACGAGATGAAACATACACTGGACCATAAAATAAGCATTATTAAATTTTGGGAAGTTGGAAATCTTACAAACTGTGTTCTCTTATCACAACATTTGAATTACAAACCAACAGTTGGTATACATGGAGAAACCACAAGTAGTTTGAAAATAAACTCCACACTTCATAATAACCCCTGGGTCAAAGGAAAAAAAAATGACAAAGGGAAACTTGAAAATATTCCAAACTAACTGAAAATGAAAACAAAACATAAAAAGTGGAGGATGTTTCTAAAGCAGAGTTTGGAGGGAAATTTAATCTCTAAATGATTATATTGAAATAAAAAACAATTAAGAACAAAGACAACATTATACGGTAAGGAGTGAGAAGAACAAATGCAAAGCAAATCTAAAATAAATAGGGGAAAAATAATAAGAGGAAGGCCAAAATCAATGAAATAGTAAGCAAACAATACAGAAAATTACCAAAGCTAAGATTTGGTTCTTTGAGAAAATTAATAATTTTAATAGACTCTAGGTAAACTGATTAAGAGTAAAAGAGAGGAAACACAGTAACCAGTGTTAGGGACGAGCCCTAGAATTCTGCAGATCCCGCTGATATAAAAGTGTAATGAAGGGATGTCGTGAACAACTGGATGCCAGTAAAGTGGATGAGTTCCTTGAAGAATGTAATTCCTGATACACAAGAAATAGAAAATTGTAATAAATTATATGTATGGGAAAAGTTGAATTTATAATTAAAAACCTTCCCACAAAGAGTCATCCAGACCCAGATATCTTTGCTGGTAGATTTTTATCAAGTGCACAGACAGAATAAATGATACGAATCTTACCAGAAGTCTTTCTAAGAACTTGTGGTTGGTCTCCAGATTTTCTCTTTCTTCGTGATTCAGTCTTGGTATTTTGTTTCTAGAAATGTATCCATTTCTGCTAAGTTACCCAAATTATTCAAGAGTATTCTCTCATACTTCTTTTCATTTCTGTAGCATCTGTTGTAACATTTCTTCTTTCCTTTCTGGTTTTAGTTATTTGGGTCTTCTATCATTTTTTTTTTCTTAATTAATCTAGCTAAGGGTTTGTCCATTTATTTTTTCAAATAACCACCTCTTAATTTTGTTGCTTTTTTTCTATTGTCTTTCCATTATCTATTTTGTTTATCTTTGCTCTAATTTTTATTAATTCCTTCCGTGTGTAGCCTTGAGTTTAGTTTTTTTTCCTAGTTTCCTGAGGTGTCAAGCTAGATGGTTAATTTTAGATCTTTTCTTGTTAATGCCTGCACTGACCAAAGACTTCCCTCTAAGCCCTGCTTTTGCTGCTTCTCCTAAGTTTCGATATGCTGTTTTCATTTTCATTTGTCTTAAGTTATTTTGTAATTCCTCTTGTGCCGTCTGACTCAACTGCTGTTTAAAGTATGTTAAACGACACGTTATTTTTGTTTTATCTATTTATTATTTTATTTTCACATATTGTCAATTTTCCAGTTTTCCTTGTCGTGTTAATTTTTAGTTACATTCCTTTGTGATTGGAACAAATACTTTGTATGATTTCAATCGTCCTGAATTTATTATGACTTTTTCTGGCCTAACGTGTGTTCCCCCCTGGCGAATGTTCCATGTGCACTTGAGAATTTGCATTCTGCTGCTGTTAGGTGGAATGTTCCATATATGTCTGTCAGGTCCAATTGGTCTGCAGTATTGTTCAAGTACAAATTCTATTCCCTTATTGATCTATCTGGTTGTTCTGTCCATTATTGAAAGTGGGGTTTTGAAGTTTCCTATTGATGTCTATTTTTTTGGTCAAGTCTGTCAAAGTTTGCTCTATACATTTAGGAGCTCTGAGGTGTGGCACACAAATATTTATAACCCTTGTGCTTTCCTGATGAATTGACTTTTGCATCATTATATGATGTCCGTCTTTGTCTCTTTAACAGTTTTTGACTTAAAGTCAATTTAGCTTGATGCAAGTAGGGCCACTCCTGCTCTTCTTTGGTTACCATTGACATGGCTTCTCCTTTCCCCTACCTTCCATTTGCAGCTTACACATGACCATAGATCTAAAGTGAGTCCCTTGTAGACAACATATAGTTGGCCATTTCTTTTTTAATTCATTCAGCCAATCTGTCTTTGGATTGGAGAGTTTAATCCATTTACATTTAAAGTAATTATTGATAAGGAAGAATTTATTGCCATTTTGTTAATTGTTTTCTGTACATCTTGTCACTTCTTTGTCTCTTCTTTCCTCTCTTACTGCCTATCTTTTGTGTTTCTTTGACTTTTTATGGTGATATGCTTTGATTCCCTTCTCATTTCCTTTTGCGTATATCCTATAGATACTTTTTGTAGTTACCACCGAAATTACACAAACCATTTTAAAGTTTTAATATTATATTTTAAGATGATAACAACTTAACTTCAATTGCGAGGAAGACTCTCCTCCTTTACTCAATTATATTTTTATTTACTCAAAGCAAAGCAATTGGAAAACTCTAAAATATTCCATTAATAATGTCTTCAAGAAGCATGAAGTTCACTGCAGTAATTAAGTCATGAAATTGTACTGAAAACTGTAAAACATTGCTGAGAGATACTTTAAAATGGTCTACATCAAGAGAGAGCTATTTCACATCCGTGGATTGGAAAACTCTGTTGTTACATACAATGGCAGTTTTCCCAAATTTGATCTATATGCTCAAAACTGTTCCCAATCAAAATCTCAGTAAGTTATTTTTCTAGAAATTGACAAGCTGTTTCAGTTTATGTATGTGTGTGTATATATATTTCTAAAAAGCCAAAAACAATCATAAAATGAAGAACAAAGTTGGAGGACATACACTCTGATATCAAGACTTACTAGATAGCCTCACTGATCAAGACAATGTGTTCAGGATAGACAAATATATCAAACAAAAAGGAGTCAAGAAATTGACCTCCACATATGTATTCCATTGGTTTTCAACAAAGCGGACAAAGCAATTCAGGGGGAGATACTAAAGTATTTTTTTTTTTTAGCATATGGTAGTAGAACAAATAAAAAATTTTATAAAAAATTACCTGACCTCCACCTCACATCATCACATAACTGTATCATGACATAAAAGATAACACTTCTAGAAGAAATTATATATTTAAAAAAAATCCCTGTGACCTTAGAGTAGGCGAAGAATTTTTAGGTAGGAAATAAAAGCATTAGCTATAAAACAAAACTAAAAAAATGATAAACTAGATTTTATAAAAATTAACAACTTTGAAAAGGCTCTCTTAAAAAGATTAAAAAAACATTTGTGGACTGGAAAACATATAACTGACAATCCATACAATTAGCAAAGGACTCATACATAAGTTATATATGTGTGTGTATATGTATATATATATATATATCCATATATATATCCTACAAGTCAATAATAAAAAGACAAGCAATCCTAATTAAAAAAGAACAAACTACTTGAACAAACATTACACATAGAAATATGAGGTGGATAATTGGCAAATGAACACAAGTTCACTACCATTAGTCTCCAGGGAAACACCGATTACAACCATGATGAGATTACATAAATGCTCCCGCTTTCTACGTGGCCCAAAATACCGTAGACTAAGTCAAAATACAAACAATAAACCAAAAAAATAATATAGTTTTTAACGAGATACCACTGCACACCCTTGAGAACAGCTAAAATGAGTAAGATTGGCAATAAAATGTTGAAGAACTGGAACACTTAATCGTTGTTTGAAGGGGCCTAAAATTTCAGAAACATTTTATTTGTTTTTAAGATTTTTATTTATTTATTGACACAGAGAGAGAGATAGTGAGAGAGAGAAAGCGCACAAGCAGGGGGAGCGATAGACAGAGGGAGAAGCAGGCTCCCTGCTGAGCAAAGAGCCTGATGCGGGACTTGATCCCAGGACCCTGGGATCATGACCTGAGCCGAAAGCAGATGCTTAATGGCTGAGCCACTCAGGTGCCCCGTTAAAAACTTTTTAGAAAATTGTGTGGTATATCATATCATATATATGATTCAATAGTCCCACTCCTAAGCATTTATCTAAAAGAAATAAAAATAAATGCACACAAAAGGACTTGAACAAAAATATTTATTTTATCTTTATTCATAATGCCCCAAATTGGAAACAATCAAAATGTCCATCAACAGAATAATTTATAAGAATTTATAAGCAATTATTGAGACATTTGTACAATAGACTACCATTCAGAAATAAGAAAAAAGAACTAGTGATATTTGTACTAAGGTGGATGAATCTAAAAAGAAAACATAACAAACAAACTTTATGTCGTGTGAAAAAAGCCAGTTATAAAATATGTAAGTTTATGATCCCATTTAGGTGTAATTTCAAGAATAAGCAAAACCAAGTCAGAAAAGTGGTTGTCAGTATGGAGTGAGGAATCGGGTTGCTAGGAGGCTTTGAAAACCCTTCATTAGTGTATTTTGGGTAAGTATATTTTACTGCAATGTATATGTATATATATGTATATGTATGTACACACACACACACACACACACACACAATTCACCCTCATCAAAGCCTTCAAATGTTCCCTTTGTACCGCCCCCATCCCCCAGCACACACACACACACACAAGACTGGCACTGGTTTGTAGCCAAAAGCCCCAAGGGTGTTTGTTCTCTTTCTCCAGAAAGGGGTGTGGTGTGATGACAAGACCTCTGGGCTGGACTCCCACCTTAGATTTTGAAGGACTTTCAAAATAATCTGATGGCTTGACAATCTGTCTCTGTCACTTGCTTATTCACACAAGGAGGCCCAATAGCCTAAGAATAATTTCCTCATTTTCAGACAGTGAGAGGTAATATCTAACTCATGGGATCGTTGCAAGTGTTAAAGATTAAAAAAAAAAAAAAGTTAAGTGTAGTGTTAGGCACACACAACAAATATCTGTTCCACTCCCTTGTCTATGCCCAGGGACATCCTGCAGGAAAGATGCTAATAAGAAGAAGGAAAAGGGGGGCGGAGAAGGAGTGAAGCGCAAGGAGACTCAGTGAGCCGTGTTCTACCCTGTTGAAATGGTGTCTTTCATTTTGCAACTTATATTTATATTCCTTAGTGCATGTGCAAAATTTCCTATTCACCATCACTCGGTCTCCTGTAAGTGAGCAGACTGCAGGCTCACGACCTCTGTGTTTCTGGTTATCACTCCTCACCTCCTCTCAGCGAACAAGCGCCCGCAGATCTGAGTGGGGAGACCGGGCTGTCAGAGAGATCATGAGGAACATAATGTGGTCTCCACACAGACATGAGTTCATTGTCTTTGTATAGATTACCTAACCGAGCAATGAGGAAACAGAAAAACATGGGCAGTTAATTGATAAAATAGAAAAGATCAAACACATTTCAGAGAGCAAAGCAAAACTTCCCTTCAACTGTAGATGTTCCTAATTTGGAAACATCTGAAAATGATTTACTTGTGAGATGTTCGAGTTCAGGAATGGAATATGGGCCTTTTCTGAAAACACTCTATCTGCATTGTGGTTTAGAACGGGGGCATGTCAGAAATACTCCATAAGAAGTTCTGGGAGGAGGAAATGGCCATCTGGCCAGGCATTCCCAACTCCGTCTTACTCTAACCCTGCCTGTTTGCATTTCCACTCTGCCTTTAATCCCTTCCTCTTCCAGAAAAAGATGGGAGTGGTTATTGAATGCATTTATACTGTTGCCTTTAATGGGCTCGTCTGGTAACCTTTTCCATATGTTTCTTAGCCTTCACTTTAAAATAAAAGAAATGCCTCTTACCTCCCTTCAGCATTTCTGTATGTTCGATACGTCAATTGCAGTGTGTTGTCTTTTACTGTTCCCTGGTAAGAAATGTTCAATTTCTTTTTTTTTTTTTAAAGATTTTATTTATTTATTTGACAGAGAGAGAGAGAGAGAGAGAGAGCCAGCACAAACAGGGGGAACTGCAGAGGGGGAGGGAGAAGCAGACTCCCGGAAGAGCAGGGAGCCTGATTCGGGACTCGATCCCAGGACCCAGGGAGCATGACCTGAGCTGAAGGCAGACGCTTCACCGAACTGAGCCACCCAGGCGCCCCAGAAATGTTCAATTTCTATTTGGCTGAGTTTCTGCATAGTCCTTCTTTATTTATTTTGTACCTCAGTGTCTTCAGGGACAGATTCCTAAGGTCTTTCAAAGTAATCTGATGGCTTGACAAATTTGTTCCATTCTCAAACTTCCTGAATTGGAGACTCTTGCCATACAAGACACAGTTGAAGAGAGGATGGCCATGCGTATTCGTCGGGACGCAGTAAGCTATGCCACAGTAATGAGCAATCTTGAAATTTCCAATTGTTTAGTGCAACCCAGGAGCTTTGCTTGCTCCCACTGCACATCCCACGTGGGTCAGCCTTTGAACTCCTCTCCCCTTGGTCACTCCGTGTCCCAGGCTAATGGACGCTCCATCTGGATGCATGCTTTTGGAATCAGCCCATCCGTGGGATGGAAATACAGCTGATGTACTCTGGTTCCTAATTCTTCTCTTTGGAAATGACACATTTTGCTTTTGCTCTGATTTTACTGGCCAAAACATCTTATCACCATTTAATGTTAAGGAGGTAGAAAAGTACACTCTCTATGCCAGGAAGGAGCCATTCTGAGACTATCTGGTGAACAGTTCTAATGACTACCATGCTAAGTGACATTGAATGTATGGACCAGATACCCCAAGTTGCTGCTGCTGGTTTGGGGAATATTTCAGGCAGTTCAAGCTGCTAGAATAGACTACTGTAGACCATGTGGCTTATATAGCAAACATTTATTTCTTATAGTTCTGGAAGCCAGAAGTCCAAGATCAAGGTGCTGGCAGACCGTCTGAGGAGGACCTGCATCCTGGTTTAGAGATAGTCATCTCTTATTTCCTCACTCAGAGAGAGAGAGAGGAAACAAACTCTCTGGGCTCTTTTCTAATAAGGGCACAGATCCCATTCATGAAAGCTCTGTCCCCGTGTGGCCTAATCCCCTCCCACAAGGGGAGAGGATTTAGGCTTCAATATGCACATTTTGAAGGAACACAAACATTTTGTCCATAGCAAAGAACATAACTGCCTGGCTGGGATGAAAAGTTTGAGCATGGACAATGCATGTGTGAGCATGGACAATTCGGAGTCATTGATAAGTCTTTTATGGTGTAATTGATTCTCACATGCTTCCACTACCTACTGCTCTCACCTTCTTTTGATCTGATTATTTTCTTGAGGGGAGCCTGAGCTCTTTTTAAATGTGCATATTAACAGCCAACCCAAGACCCCTCTTACAGCTTCTCAGCAACAGCTCCGGCACTCCTGTTGCTACAATATTGATCTGTCATTGCGAGTTGGTTCTCGAATCCAAAGTAGAAGCCAAAAGGGAAGCATGCCGTGACATGAGAGCACACTCTCATGTCTGGGTGGCCCAGCAAAGATCTCAGTGACCGAGGACCCTGCAGGCCAAATCACTCATGCTTGCTAGCCCACGGCTTCTGTCATGTCTGCAGGCCAGCCTCTGATCCACTGGTCGTGGAAGGCTCTCTCCATGTGTGAAGAACTATCTCAAAGTCAGTTAGTGTCCCACAAAATACATCACTCTAATCGGGGACAGTTTAGAGCAAGTCGCCAGTTCACCTTCTGAAAGAAGCTTCAGACTCCCTACTTCGGCGTCGAAACCCTTCTAGAATCTGCTCCTGCTGGCGTTCCCCAGTTTCTCCAGTTATGCACATGACACTTTAGCCACAGTGCTCGACTTGCTGATTTTCCAAGCACAGCAGTTGCCTTCAGGCCTCTTTGTTTTTTTTTTTTTTTTTTTTTTTTTTTTTTAAGGCTGTGTTCTCAGCACAGAATACCATATCATTTTCTGCCCATCCCACGTTTCTCTGTCTCAAGCTTTGGGGTGAATGACATCTCTACCGTCACGACCATTTTGTTCCTTGTAGTCAGAAGACATCATGTCTTTCTTTTGGCTCATACTTCTATTACAGGGCTTATTGAATTTGTGCCTGTTTGGATGGTGGAGGATACAGGCTAGCCACTGATGACCGGAACTAATTTCACAGATCTGCCTGCTTAAGAACAGCTTGTGACTGTTCTGTAAACAAACCAACTAAATCTCAGGGGTAGAGAACAATCTTTCCAGACAGAACTAAACCAAAAGCAGCAGACAGTTCATTTTATGGAAATACAGGCCCTTCTAGCTGCGTTGTAATAGGGCTCAGCAGCATGACTTGTGGAGTTAGGTACTGTTGACGAGCCCCATCTTGTCATTCCAAAGTGGCCCAGGATCCATGGACGAGAGGTTGAACTATGTCCTCGGTTCAGATGTGCTCGAGGGGTTGGAGCTGTGGGAGGGAGTTGGCAATGGAAATTAGACTGTGGGCCGCCTGGGTGGCTCAGTTGGCTAAGCAACTGCCTTCGGCTCAGGTCATGATCCTGGAGTCCCGGGATCGAGTCCCGCATCGGGCTCCCTGCTCAGCGGGGGGTCTGCTTCTCCCTCTGACCCTCTTCCCTCTCATGCTCTCTGTCTCTCATTCTCTCACAAATAAATAAAATCTTTAAAAAAAAAAGAAATTAGACTGTGAAAGGAACAGTGGGAAAATACATACATTTACCTCCCTCCCGCCCCCAGTATAGATAGAATGTGGCCAGTGTTGATACTATGCAGTGGGTCCTGGGAAGAGTGGAAATTGAGCTTTCCTACAGAGTGATGCCCAGTACTTGATCTCACTCTAGTTCAGCCTCACTGGGGGTACCTGTGACACCAGGAAGGGGACACACATATAGGGAGCTGGGGGAAACGCCAGCTGAGGGCCCAAGAAAGGCTGCTTTGGAAGTTTCCCTTCCCCTTCCTTCTCCTCTTCATATGCCAGGAGTTGAGACAGGAACGTCGTCCCCTAGAGGGTAGGGAGTGGGTGAGCAAGAAGTCAAGAGTGGGTAAATGCCACCACGTGAGTGGGGGTGGCAGAGCACAGGCAGGTCATCAGATACGGGCCAGTGACATCTACATGGGACGTGATGCAGGAAGGGCAAGGGCGGCCCCCACAGCAGAGGCGCTGGCAGAACCTGCCATGGATATAGGACAACATCATCGTTGGGCGCCCCCAGAGCGTCACAAGACAGGGGATAGAAGAGCTCGAGTCTTACAGTTTGGGAGGTGAAGGATGAGGGGCTATGGAGCCCATGTTCCCAAATGTAAACTCTCAAAATGACCTTACCAAGACTCCTCACAGTGTGGGTTGTCGGAATGTAATGGGCAGTTTCACTGGTTTTCCTTACCACGTGATGGGCCCCTGTGGGTGTGCACGGTTTCCTATTCTTCCACAGTTGTCCCCCGCCCCTCGCTGTCCCCCACCCGTCTCACCCTCCCTCTGCTCCTCTCCTCCTCCTTCTAAATAGTAACAGAAGATTTGGAATCCTGGACCACATGAATAAGGACATTTCCATTTCAGCCAAGAGGTTTTAAAATTTAATTTTAGGTTAATACTCAGTTTTTTACTGATTGGTTTAAACTATGTTTCCATTCACCAGGGGTCATGACAAAGCGTTCCCTGATAACGACCTTTATGGTTTCTGTAGCCCCTTCCAGAACTTTAAGAAGTCTGGGGCTTTACATATTATTGCTCCTGTTTAGCTTAGGCTAGGTAACCTCTGCTATTCAAATTGTAGTTGGATATCCAGAAGGAATAGTTAGAAACTCATTTCTCTTTTACTCCCTTTAATTTTCTTAAAAAAAACCCAAAAAACAAAAAACCCCAAAACAAAACACATGAATTTACATTATAAAGAAATTAATGAATACCAGGTATCACCCCCATGATTTTGCCCCATTTTCCAATTTTCTGTAGTTTATCTCAGATACCCATTGATCTTAACTTCTTTGAAAAAAATGAAGCTTCTGATAAACTTGACTGCAGTTGTATCATACTTCAGAAATGAAGGAAGCATCCATCTCGCTTTGCTATAATTTCACTGTTGTTTGAAAGTTATCTGATTTTTGGTTAAACTATTTTCTTTTAAATTCAGTGGCCATAAGAACACTATGTTTTCTTTCAGAAAATAATTGATAGAAGAAAATTTGCTCTATTTTCTGCCCTGTAATTTTCTGGAATAAAGCAATTAAAAAGATGGTCAGATGGTCAGAGGCACTCTGCTGGTGGGTAGCAGGGTCAGGGCTGGCTCTTGACTCTCTGCCCAGGAGGACACTTCAAAAGCAAGTGATATATGTTGAAGTGATAGAATTTGCTTTGTGAAAAACCAGATCCCTTCTAGACGGATGCCAAGACCTGAATTGTACTTACTGAGCTAATCAGGGCATTTCACAGAGCATTTAGTGCACATGGCAATTTGTCTACATGTTGCAACCTTGGCAACAAGAATACCTTAAGCCTCTCTCTCCCCACTGAGTCTTTTCTCTTGGTTCCATTCAATAAGCATTTTTTTTTTTTTTTTGAGGCTCGAGGATGTGTGTTTAGGAGGAAGTAGATCAGCAAAATCCTTGGACCCAATTCTCTAGGTTTAGGAGACTGTTGACTCCAAATATTTTGAGGGGCAGGTACTTGTGAAATAAGTCAATCTATGAATCATGAGGGATATTTTTTGGGTGTTTTGTTTTCAATATGGTTGGGATCTTCTGGGCGGATGAAATAAGATTTCATGAATGCATTTTGATTAAAAAAACAGATGGCAGTTTTCTCTAACAAACAAATAAATAAATAGGAGGTAGAAAAGAAGGAGAAGGAGAAATTAAACACAAGACATTTCCTTTCTGTACACCACAGAGATGCCAACGCCAAGAGCTTGAGGAACATTGTTATAAAATATTATATCTTGTAATAAACTCTAATTACAATTTTTTTTCTTGCCAAAGTTTGGCTTTGCTCAAAAGAAATTAACCCCTAAGTATCAGTATTAGAATAATCCTCTACTTGCAAAACCATGAATAATAAATTTTAAAAAATAGACTCTCTCTGTAGCTAAGATCTCTTACCCACTGTGAACATACTGTGTATTCACTAAAATCTCACTAAAATCATTAATTGAAGGTTTTGGTAATAAAAGTTTTTTTTGAAATTTGAAAATTTTTGATGAATTCAGATTTAAGTAAAACCCTGTTTGGATACTTACTGAAAACATATTAAAAATGTATAAGACCATGTTTTTGTCTTATGAGCAGATCTACTTCTGTTACGTAATTTTCCTGAGAAGCCGATCATGGTCAAGCAATTAGGCTGACATCTATCCAGCGGTGCGCTATCCGGATGATGTCAGAGTGCAATTCATGTAACATCATGATTGCTGTTTTAAACTTCTAATTGGAGTATAGCAGGCATTCTAGAAAAATACACAGACCAACCCAATGTGCCATTGAATCTTTACAAAGACCACATACCATACAGGCCAAGAAATAGAACCAAGTGGTCAGCCAGGAGGTTACTCTAAGTATGGCAATGGAATTTGCCCCGTTTGTGGAGTTAGAGAAGTTGCCATATAACCCCAGGTTTACAGCAAGAGATTATTTTCATGATGAACGACGCAGAATGTTCCTACATTTCTAAAGTTCATCGTTCTTGCAAAGAGATACCTGCTAAGTTCACAAGTGTGCTATGAAGTGTCATAAATAATTAAAATGAAATTTCACTTGTCCAGGGGCAATAAAGAAATTGCACTTGGTAATGAAATCTCCATGTGGTTTTATCTTAATCTCCTCAATTTACTGGGCAGCAAAATTTGCCAGATGGTTGGTTCTTCCTGTTATTAATATAAATAGTGAGATTTTACTAGGTGTATTTATGTCTGCAATAGTTCACAAAAAATGAATATCAGCACCAAATAAGGTGCCTTCCTGAAATAAATACATATATATTATATGTATATATAATTAGAACTGGTTAATTTGGTGTATGTATGCATATGCGCATACACATGTATTTACACACACACATATGAAACAATGCTAGATGCTCACTGATGAGCCCTCCTAGAGCAGTGGGGACAGAAAGCAGCGTTGACTGGGTGCTTTGCTCCAACGTTCTGAGTGTTTTTCAGCTGGTGACGCTGACCACCCTCCATCTCCCCATGTAGGCCCTCACCTGCTGCTTCCTCACCTTCTCTCCTCCATTTATTTATTCACGTACTTATGGATTTCCTTAGTTATTATTTATCCTTCATTCTGTAGGAGGGACATGGGTGATGATCTTTGGAGCACGTCCAAAGGACCCCGTCCTCATGGGCCTGCCTCATGGACGTCAGGCTGTGTGGAGTCTTTGTAGGAACCATCCGGTGATAACGCCACACAGCCAGCACAGATTCTCACTGAGCAAACGCAAAGTTGAGGAAGGGTGGCTGCCTGACTAGAGCCGCAGAGCGAGGCGGCGTTCAGGGATGACGGCCCGGCTGGAAGGCTCTCAAAGTCTGCAGCTGCACAGCTGTGTCCATGAATCTGTCCCTGGAACCCGCTTCCTCCCTCGAGGGTCCGCCAAGGGTGAGCGTGCTTCCGACAGCAGCGGGGGAGCCGAAGTCCTAGCCGTTGGGTGGTGGAAGATGTCGGGGTGTCCCCTTCTAACACAGAGTTTGTGAATGACAGTGCAGCTGGAGTGGGGTGCCTGATGCTCTTTCTCCAGATGGAACCATCATGATGAGAAAAGTAGCCCTGGAGAGGTGAGGTGCGTGTGAGCCCCATGTGTGTAAACGGTCCGTCTCGCCGTCGCTTACACAATCCAAGGCTGTCACTGCTGTGTCCGTCCACTCGCCAGGGAGTTTCAACCGGCCCTTATGAATGCTGGCACGCGAATCCCCAAAATAAAGCTGCAAGTATAGGTTTATAAAACTTTTGTCGCTGGTGAATAATAGATAGCCAAGATTTGGTACTAAACCAATATCATCGTATGAGGTATCCAGAGATAAAGCAAAGTGGTTTTTGAAAGCAATTCATATATAAGGTGCTTTGAGTTCACCTTTCAAATGCTAATTCCATGTACAACAAAAAAGTGTTTGTCTGAGGGAGAGCCTTATCAGTGTATTTTTGTTGTTTTTCTTTGTTGCGCGAATCTCCTATTTCTGTGTAACTTAAGGTACCCTGCTTTGAGATTTGAGACAGTTCAGAGATAAACTAAAACCTGTTTATTTTCATAACTTTTTTGAATTTTTGTTATCACTCACTCCAAGGGCAAATTTTATAATATGGAAAGTAGAAGTTTAAACATTCTGCCACACTTTCCAGAAATAGCCTTTACTTTGTAGACCAGTTTCTAATGAAACAAAGAAGTGGTGGTGTGCTCACAGACCAGGGAGGTTTACCAACTACTCTGACAGGCACTTTGAGCCCGGAGCGATTTGACGCATCAGGAAAGGAGACTTGCCGTGTCCTCCAGGTGGATTCATCATCCCTTCTTCTTCATCTGTGTGCACTACCTGATCATTAGCTTGTTGGGTTTCCTGAGTTCTGTCTTTAGCAGAGGTAAACAAAGGTAAATGATAATAGTCTTTTGCTACTGTGATGTCAAACGTTCCTGCATGGGGCAGATTTAATTTATTTGCCATTGACATACGAGGATTTGGAGTGAAATCTATCAAGTATTGAAGCCAATTAGATTTTTGTTGCTATTGTTCACTTTAACTTTTCCTTTCTTTCTTGAAGAAAGTAGCAGCGGGGTTTTGACAAATACCTTCAGTATGTACTCTATTTATTGTTGAAATCACAAAACCTTTAAATTTAATACATTTTCCTTTACTTAACTCAAACATATGCTTATAGGGCAAGACAGAAAAGATCAGTTACATTTGAATCAGGCTCCCTATACACGCACGCATGCACGTGCACACACACATTATTTTTTAAGTTTGGCAAATTCAACTATTTTATTTTTCTTTGCAAACATTATGTATCTCCCAGGTTCCGAACATAAGACCTCACAGTAAAGTCTTTCTTTTTTAGAGCCCATTTTAATTAACTTATAGCCAAAATATGGAGGTCTGTTGGCACAATGCCTTAAAGATCTTAAATCACTGCATTCAATCCATTTCAGCCGGTGACCTCTGGCAGGGATTCAGCGGCCATGGTTTAGCGCATCACCCCATCTAACATGTGCACGGGGGAGACCGATGATCTCTTTGCAGAATGCATATGCAAATGCCAAAAGCTGGCTCTGCATTTAGAAAGATTTTTTTTTTTCTTTTGGTCTCTCCACTTAAAAAAATGTGTGTACATGTACACACACACACACACATACACACACACACAGAGCTAGGCCCCAGAGTGTATAAAACACTACAGTAGGCAGGTCTGTTTGTCCAAGATAAGGAGTAAAGAGAATTGCGTGTGCATTTGCACACATGCAAATTAATGTTCCATATTTCTTTCCTTTGTTTCATTTTGTTCTTTGAGGACTTTGTTCCTACCATAGGTGCCAGGTGGGTAAGAGAGATGTTTCCAACAACTGCAATGGAACAACGGTGCTGGGTTTGAGTATTCAGTGAAAAACAGCACCCCACCCCCCAAAATAAGGAGATTATTTAAAGAGCAGCCCCTTTACCTTTGCTGCGTTCTTCCCTTGGAGGTGCGCACGCCTGTCCCTCATCACTCTTGCCCTTCCCCCCGGGGGTGTTGAGGTGGGTTTGGGAGCAGGGCTGTGGCTCAGGCTCCATCCTGCACTGGATTTGGCTTCTGCCTCTCTTCTCCTAGGACGCCAGCCCCACCCCAACTCCGTGACCCCCATCCACACGCTCTCCTTCACGCGTGGCCAGCGGGACCGGGAGGACATCGGGGCGGGGCAGGCCTGCCCCGAGGGATGCAGCCCCACGCAACCCAAGGCCCAGGCTTGGTGCTGCTGACAGCGTGCCCACTGGAAAAGCCTGTCTTTTGAATTGATGGGGAAGAGCTGGGGACTTTCCAAAGCGAGGACTGTCAGAGGGTGAGCCCAGAGGTCCAGAGTTCTGCCGGCAGTGGCTATGACCGTCGCTGACTTTGCCACATACCCGCGGACCCACTGTGCATCTTGGGGCTTCGGTCTCCTGGCCGACTCCGCGGACAGGTCCTCTCCTCACCAGAGCACCTTGTTCTCTGCCCTTTCCCTAGACCCACCTGGAGCAAAGGCACCGATATATAACCTGCCTTCTCTGCCCTTCACACTTTTCTGGAACCGCAGGGCAGGTGGGGGCTGTGTGAGCCGGTAAAGCCCGCAGACCGAGCCCCCCGCGGATGTCCCTCCTGTGGCTCAGGCCCCGCGTCGCCCTGCTGCATTGTCGGTGGGCCAGGCCTTTCGAGGGTTGGCCACAGCCCCTCCAGCCCGGGCTCTGGGCAGCTCCCTGCAGGCTCGTCATCACCTCCCTTCTCCCGAGGAACCTCTCTGAGAAACTGCTTGGTATCTGAGCCAGGGCTTGCCAGTGTATCCTCCCCCTCCTCCCCCTCCCCTCCCCCTCCCCTCCCCTTCCCCTCCCCTCCTCTCCTCC
>NW_027397072.1:4123009-4152158 GCF_003265705.2 Callorhinus ursinus | reverse complement strand
CCCCCCCCTCCTCCTTCTGCTTCTTAGGAGGCACAGGTACATTTTAATTCCGGCTGTAGCTGCCCCCACGTCCCTTCATTCTTGTAAGTATGTCAGGGCAGCAGAGCGGTGGGGAGCAGTGACCGCGGCTGAGACCCCGCCAGCCCAGCTGAGATGCACCCCGCCCCGCCCCCTCCTACCGGGCACCCAAGAAACGGTAGCGTGAACGTCACACAGCAGCCCTGTGATGGACAGGGCGCTTTTCCCGGGATCCTGTCTAGTTTTACTTTTTTTTTTTTTACTATGTAACTTTTATCTCAATGAAAAAGTATAGTTTTACTTTTAATAAAAACCTGTCTCTGAGATGTTAAAAATTAATAATTTTGGAGAGGTTTTAGAAAAGGATAAACACTATTTGAAAGATGAGGACTTAAAATATTTGACTGTATATGAAAATAAGTCAAATCCAGCAAAATCTCAATAATTAACAGAGGGACTTTTAGGACTCTATCTTTCCATAAGATTTTGGTAGACTATTTTAGCAACCGATGCCTGACCAGACGCTTGCCTAGACATTGACCAGCATGTGAGGACACTCACTGCCTCCTTGGCCCGTCCCTCACGAGGGCATGTGCATTAATCTGCTGGGTAAATGTGCTCTGCCTTCATACAGCTCCTGGTGTAATGCTCTTGTTTTGACAGTCTATTAATTTTACTCTTAACTGTTTTTCCTGGTCACCCCACTTTGCTGGCAGAAATTCAAGTTTTGGCCTTAGTAACTGTCTGAAAAATAGCCATGTTTTATTGTAGAGTCATTCTTGCACAGAAAAAAAACAACAAAGGAACCATTTACTCTAGAGTTAGAAACATAAATTTGTCGTCACACTGACCTGGGTTCAAGTTCTGTCTCCACTGGTACCAATGAGTTGTGGGAGAGCTGTGTGATTTTTCTGGGTTGTAGCCATCATCGTTATTATCGGGCGCTCCTAAGAATTCTCAGAATCCCCTTCTCCCTGTCAGATTGTCCCTCTGATGGTAACAGGATCCTCACACTCTTACTGAATTGAAGGAGTAGTGCCCACACTTGTGACTCAGCTCTACGAACACTTAGCAGGCCAAGTTCAGGGCTGGGATTTGAGAACGTGAGATGCGGTCTCCACCCTCATCAAGCTGACAGTCCACCTGTGTGTCCCAGGTACATATTTCCCGTCTCATCTCCCTGACCTGTGTGTGTGTGTGTGTGTGTGTGTGTGTGTGCACGCGCGCGCTCGCCTGCATGCACTAGGCACCTCCCCACCCCCACCAGGTGCCATAGTTATAAGTGAGTTACAAATTCTCGACTATGGTACCTGTAGTAACTCCCTCTCTTTCTAATTGAGAAGCTGCAGTGGACACAGTTTGTGACACGAGAAATTTTTTTACCCTGGGCCTCCCAACCTCTGTCATGTGCATAAGTGGCTGATTTTGAGTCTCCCTTGTTGCCCCCTAACTGCCCTGTCTAATCCTGCCTCACCTCCACGGGGTAGGTGGTCAGGCAGATGCCTTGACCTGGGGGTGCTCAGCTGCCAGGTTCGTGCACAGAGGCTTAGATGAGTGGCCCAGAGTCCTATGTTCTGAGTTTCCACTTGAGTTGGAAGAGTGATTGGACAAATAAAAATTTAAAATGCCCTTCACTTAGAGAAAAATATATATATTTTTAGACATCCTTCTTCATTGCAGAGAACCACATGATCCTTTGTGGATAGGAAACAGGAGATAGGGGTGGTGGGAATGGTGGGGATGGTGGAGTTGGTGGAGATGAAGTGCTTACTTTGTATATTGGTTGCCAGGAAACTCAGAATCAAATTGTGTAGGCTCCTGGGGCCTGCATATATAAATTTCATTTTTCTCTCAGTCAAATTTATACCATCATATCATGTATATGTATATTTTCTACTTTATTTTATATATTCTTGAACGTCAGCTCAAGTCTTTGTCGAATGTGTTTGAATGTTAATAAATAAAATGCAAGAGTGATGATCACTTGTCTGCTCATTAAATAAACGTGTCTTGTCATCAGCACACCATGACACCTTCTCCACCAGATCTACAAAAGGTAATGCTCAGGGGAAAGTACTTTAGCAGTCTCTCAAAAAGTGGAACATGGAATTATTGTATGACCCCAAATTTTGCTCCAAGGCATGTACATAACAGACTGAGAACAGGGACTCACTAGATACCTGTACGCAGATGTTCAGAGCATCACTGTCCACAAGAGCCAAAAGGTAGAAACAAACAAACAAAAAAACAAGTGTTTGTCAGTAGATGTGCAGATGAACAAGATGTGGCATATCCGTACCCGCACAATGGACTATTATTCAGCCACAAAAAGGAATGAAATTGTGGTATATACGACATAAGAAAAGCATTGCACTAACTGAAATAATCCAGACACAAAAGGACAAATCTTGTATGATTCCACTTGCATAAAATATCTGGGATACGCAAGGTCATAGTCGCAGAAAGAGGATGAGAGCTGGCAGGGCGGGAGGGTGGGGTGCGGAGTGACGGTGTAACGGGGCACTTTCTGTCCGGGGTGAGGCAGAGGCACTGGAGGCAGACAGCGGCGCTGGTCCTGCAACCCTGGGCATGTGCCGAATGCCAATGTGTTGCCACCTAAAAATGCCTAAAATGACAAGTTTTATAATTTGTAGCTATTGTACCACTGTAAAAAATAATCTTTGAAAAAGGAAGTACTTAGGAAATTCATATTGTTTCCTGGGTTAGTCGTAAGAACAAGAAATTATTTTGGGGGGAAAAACTATAATTAATTGGGAAGTAATGTGTGCTCGGGCTTTGATGTGTTTCAAAGACCATCTCAATCAGAACCTGAGCCTGCGAAAATGCTGGTTCCTGAATCTGTGTCTGTCAGCCTACACAGTAAGAATCTCTACAGTGGGATCCAGAGCGGGAAACTGTGGCAGAACCTTTCCTACCCCTGCCCCTGGAAGATTCTAGCACACACTAAAGATTCTGCTCCCTGGGGGAAAGGTTGCTGGGCAAGAGACAGGGGACACTAGTCCTGGAATCTGCCTTTCCTTCTGGAATTATGTAAACAGATGCAGTTGGAATAGGTGATATTTAATGACCATTCAGTTCTCAACTACTGTCAGGCAAACAAATAACAAAAATAGTTCCATTTTTTATACATAACAGATCAAGGAGGTTCATACTGATACACACAATAGAGCAAGCTGAAATAAATAGAAAACAATTGCAGATATATTCTCAGAATGCGATATAGTCATCAGAGAATGTCTAAGAAACCCAAGCAGTGTCCCGGGGTACGGAACAGGATGAGCGGTGGTGGATCTTACCAGGTAGTGACAGAAGCAGGGTCTTGCTTCTGCTCCGTGAGGCTAACGAGGGCCTGCTCAGCCCGCAGCCCGCAGCCCCGGTCTCTGTGCTTGGTGCTTGGTACCCACCGGCGTTGGTGGTGCCTCAAGCTGCATTCAATTTATGGAGAGAAAACAAAATCCAGGTCAACGCGTGCTTTTTTTCTCCTGACTGTAAAGGTTTCGCCTGTAATCCCTTGCTTTCTGTGAGCAATGTGTTTCAAATGAGTTGAATACTGTTTAAACAAGCCAGGGATCACATTCCTTTCGTCCAAATAGCTGTAAAGAACATAGTTTAAAGTAAACCAATTAAGAATGGGTTTTTCTAAAGGTCTCCGTTTAAGAAGGTGAGAAATTGAGGGATGGGAAGTGTTGTCCAGGTCAAGGAAAGCGACCTGAGAGCAGGTCAGAATGGTGATGGCCGGTCCCTCTCAGAGTGGTCCGATGGCCAACCTGAACAGCTTCTGCCCACGCCAGGAGCGGCGGGTGGGGGCTGCCGTAATGGGATCCTTCCCATTACATGGCGAATGCAGAGGCTGAGCTGTACCGGGGGTCTCCTGCTGCACCTGCATGTGTGGATTAATACTCTGCTGCAGAGGATGAGACCTTCCAGACCGCCCTTGGTTCTGGCCATTTGCATGCTAACTATGGATAATAACCACAGTGATTTACACTCAAATATTGAGAAAACGCACTTTAGCAATCCTAACAAAAAAATCACATGCACACGGCCCAAGTTCTGAACAAGCACTTTTGTAAATGTCACTTGTGAGCCTAGAGCTTTCTTTTCTGGCAAAAAATGCATACCATTTTTTGCTGAATATTTTCAATTTGCAATCCATTTTCCCTTGGGAGTTGCTGGATTGATTGCTGGGGGGGGGGCAGTGATGGGATTTTTCAAATGGCTGAGGTCATTTCTGACTGTGGCCCAGGATTTTGTGATTTACAAAGAAGCTGAAATCTGTGTTGCATCTGAGGTTTGCCTGGTTTCAAATTAATCACTCAATGAAGAATCATGTCTGCTCTGGTTTATTTAAAATGTTTTTTCACCTTTTATTTCTTCTTCTTGAAGAGTTCTATCTGAAGCACAGAGCATTCTACTCACAGAAAAGATGTGATTTTTATTTCACCATTTTTTATTGTTCTTTATCTAAAAAGGAAAAAAAAAGTTAGTTGGAGAACTCACTGGGAGTCCTTTTAGTTTTTCATGAACTTCCCTGTGGGATTCCGTGTGCTAGATGGAGGCAGATTCACCCACAACTAGACAGGTGACCTTGGACAGGTCACTTAGCTTCCAACTTCGGTTTCCTCCTTCTGAAAAGAGAATGTCTGTTTTAGAAGATGATCAGGAAGATCTGTGGTGGAAGTCTCCTTGACGTAAAGGCATGACCTTCCATACCAGACTGACATTTTTTTTTTTTTTTTTGATTCAGTCAATGAGTGCCACAGTTCGGAGGCTGATCCAAGCTCTCCGACCACATGGAATAAGGTAGCACTTGTGTCTCAGGTCACCTGAAAATGAAACAGAAACTTCTAGATCTGCAAAAACTCACACACCACCTTTACTTTAAGCTGGAGCCAACGTCTGGGGGGGGGGGGCGCAGATGACACACTGCTATTGCCCTGAAGAGGAGATGCTTCTTCTTGATCATGTCTGAGGTCTCCCAAATGCCAAGTTCCCGTTCCTGGATGGTGCTTAGATTGGAGGTGAGGGTGGGAAATGAGCAGGGGCACATCCTGAAATAGGAAGCCTTATTATTCATTCCCTATCTCTCTCAGTGACTTTTTAAAAATCTGCATGCTGGAGGAAGATGTTCTAGTGTGGAGGCCCCTTCCTCTGGGGCTCGGTTGGAGAGTGGGACTCATCCCACATGTCACTTATACTGCACCTACCCTGCCAGGCAATTCTATGGTAAGGTAAACGATCGGCCTGCTTTGGGCACCGAATGGAATCACATAAAAGATCAACAAATGAGTAGCTACCATGTTGGTAGGTCTTAGGTGGGTTTCTGCCGCTGTTCGACTGTCAACATCTCTCTAGGAAAGTCCATTCCTAAGGCCTTTTCTCCCCCACTGGTATAAAGCAAAAACTACTGGAATTAATGATTGATGAAGTCCATTATGGAGTTTGTAACTCCCCACTTGGGTGCGGACGTTTCAAGTGGGAGTTCTGAATTTGGGTGCACATGGAAATCTCTGGGGAGCTCACTAAATGTGTAAGTCCTGAGTCCCTTTCCAAGACATTTAGACTTTGCATCAATCTGTGTGGGACCCACACATCGGCATTTTACAGAATCTCCACAAAAGATCAAGAAACTGTTACAAACCATAAAGTACTAGGTGCACAAGGACGATGGCATTACGTGGACAGCTTAACCTGGGGTGCCAAGCGGGCTCCACAGGCACAGGGGCAGAGAGGACACCTGCGCTTGGGCACACACCGCTGGAGACCAGACAGCGGCACCAGCACAGGGCGGTGCAGGACTCTAGGGCCACAGCAAATCCCACTGCGGGAGGGATTATTTCAATGAATGATTTAGTGACATTCTTCGAGTGGACAGGCTTTCTATAAATAACCGAATTGCACCCTTCTCTGAAAAACTAGATCAGGCAACACAGAGCCCACATTCCTGCCTCCCTCCTGGAAACGGTCCACTAAGTGAAGGAGAAGGAGCAAACCTTTGAAACAGAGGGTGGGCTCTCCGGGGCTCATGGCTGGGCTGACTTCCGTAGGTCCCATGGGCAGTTGGGTTGGCTACTCTTCCTTTAGGCTACAATTTTGAGAAACTCGTTATCCACTGAGAGCGAAACTTAACACTCCATTGAATTTATTTATGTAAATTGGTCTGGGTGCTTTAATGATTTTAAATTGGGATCTAGAGACACAGACCCTTAGGTTCAAAATAACCTTCAAAATGATCTGATCTAGGAGTTTTTCAAGTTAACTTACTTGAGATCTTTAAGGGTATTCATACAAATAAAGGTCCCATGAGCAAACCGGTCACTGGTCAGCTTCAAATCAATCATTTGGATGAAATCAGAAGGTGGATTCTGGGATACACATTTGTCTCTTGCCTATTCAGGCTGTGGTGAGCAGGGAGGAGAGCTGACTTTCCTATAAGGTTGAGTCAAGTTTTTGAGTCATGCCATCTGTGAGTAATAGCCCACCAATTTTTACGGTTTGCTTTATTATTAATTTTATTAAGGCATCCATAAATGTAGTTTTCCTCGGTGCATAAAAACTGGTTACATTTATTTATTTAACATATGCATGTTTCTCTTGGTGTATAAAGTAGGGCAATTACCAAAATACCCCTCATTATAAATTAAGGGAGTGTAAATTTGTACGGTCAAAATTAAAGCCAATTTTGTTGTTTTTGACAATCTCTAAATTTTTCCAAAATCTCAAGTTTACCAGTCATCTTTAATATCACTTTTAGACCTGACCTCTTTTCCCTTCTCACTCTACCTCTCCACCCTGCCCCTCCATCCCCCTCTGTTGAAAGCCAAAATATCCCCCCTTCTAGGTTTTGCCAAAATGTCATCTTTCTCTTAAAACCTTCTGGGGTCATCTTAACTGGGAAAATCCCTCTCCTACCTCTGAGTTTCAGTGTTTTTGTGTTTTAAATTTGGTCATTTTGTAAAACTTCCTGTTTCATATCTTATAGTTCTTGGGAACATGCTTTCTTGCCAGATTGTAACTTCTGTAAGATGAAGAGACAACTGTTTCTTACAGGATCCTACACGATGTCCTACTCAGTGCAGGTACATGGTTGTCTTAGTCACACTGGGGCCATAACAAAGCACCACGGACTAGGCTGCTTAAACAGCAGACCTTATTTCTCATATATTCTGGAGGCAGAAATCCAGGATCAAGGTGCTGGTGATCCAGTTCCTGGTGAGGGCTCTCTTACTAGTTTGCAGATGGCTGCCTTCTTGTGTGTGTTCACATGGGGGGAGAGAGAGAGAGAGCCAGAGAGACAGAGATGAGGGTAGGGGGAGAGAGAGAGAGGGAGAGAAAGAGATGGAGGGAGAGAGGGAAAGAGAGAGAAAGAAAGAGAGAGAGAGGGATGGGCAGAGGGAGAGAGAAAGAGGGAGAGAGGGAGAGAGACAGGGAAAGCTCTCTGGTGTCTCTTCCTATAGGGCACTAACGCGAATCATGAGGGCCCCACTCTCATGACCTCATCTAAACTAATCAGCTCACGAAGATCTAACTACATGGGGAGTTCGGCTTTCATTAGGGCTTCAACATGTGAATTTGGGGAGAGGCACGAATATTCAGTCCGTAACGACTGTGGTATTCAAATATTTATTGAATTAATGAACAATGAGCCTGTTTTTAATGTTACACGGTATTAACGGAAGAGTACCTGGTTGTAGACCTGTATGCTTCTGGGGACTGCAGAGTTTTGGAGACTTGGTGAGCATAGCTTCGTCCTTCTCCTATAGCCCTGAGTGGGAAGGACACTCTGTTGTCCCACACTGATGGCTGAGGTTGCTGATGTCGGGCCGTGAAGTGGACATAGCAGCGAGACCAGAGCCCAGCTCCCTTGCAACTTTTTGTCGTCCAGTGCCTGTCCCTCTGTGCTTTTCTTCCTCCTTCAGGGAAATCCTTCACGCCACAATCGTTTGTTGGAAAAGCCACTTTTTCTAGACTTTGAAAAGGTCCAGACGAAAAATTGTAAACGTATAGAATGTGTGAGGACTGCTGGTTAGAGCTGTTGTGCTCTTGACAGAGCAACTGAGTTAGCCAGCTAAATGCAAGCGTCCCATTTTGATACTGATTTGCCAGAATGCCAAACACGGGAAAGAAGCAAGATAGCTGTTGTGTGTGCCCTAGTCTGTGCACAACACCAGCTAGAATCTTCTACCTGCAAACTCCTATCAATCCCCACAACCATCCTGGCAGCTGTGGGCATTTCCCTCCCTGTCCCAAAGGAAACTTGGCTGAGATGACAGGGCTCACAGACGGGAGCGCCGGGATCTGAACTCGGGAGTTTCTCACGGCACAGCCCTGCTCCTTCTACAGTTCTAGGCGGGGGTGGAAGGTCGCAGGTATGGGGGAGCGGACCATAGTGGGGTCACCACGGCCTCCCCCGCTGCGGGGCTGAGAAGGGTGTGAGGCGCCACGGGTGGGTTCCCCTCTTTCCCCGGTTACCTGTTGTTTCCCTTCCCCACTCTTCTACCTCTTGTCTTTTATTGCCCCTTTTTGCTTGAAAGCCAAGGTGTTTTGCTTTTGTTTTAAATACAACCTGGGGGGAAAGCTTCACCCACACTAACAGCCAGTCTCTGACGGGGTGGGGATTCCACGAATGCTCTGTGCAGGTAAAAAAGCAGATGTCATCAGGAGGCGCTCCTCATTCCTCCTCTTCTGACTCCTGTGAATTAATGAATATGATCGTAATTGTTTGCCGGGCTCACATCCTCACACTCTTAGCTCTAAGATCAAGTTGCCTCCAGACCTCAACTGCTCTTCTTAATCTTTACAATGCCTTTGTTTATTCTCCATCAGAGCTGGAAGGAGCTTGCCAGTGACCTTTGAAAATGAGAAATAAAATAAAATAAAATAAATAAAAAAAATAAAATAAAATAAAAATAAATAAAAAAAATAAAATAAAATAAAAATAAATAAAGTAATCGAGGCTGAGTTTTGTATGGCTGGCGTTTGTCCTTGCGGGTTTGGTGTTTATCAGCTCGGCCCCCTGGCCTCGGGTTAACTTTGCAGCCCCCAGGTGAGCGGGCCAGTCTCTTCATCGCGGTGCGCATGCAGAAGCTCAGCCAGCTGACCTGGACTATCAGCCACTCGGGTGTAAGATAAAACATGGGTCTGGGGGAACCATCCCCTTGCTACATACAAGGACAGATGCTTTGGCTTTGCCCTCATTGTGGCTGACTGGATCACTCTTCAGGAAGACATTTTTTTTTTCATATTTTCTTGATTATTGTGCATACGTGTTTGGGAGGATGCGCCTGATGCGTTTGCGCACACCATCCTGAGGCTTCTCTAAACAGCCAGCCCCCCACCGCACCTGTTCTGTTAAAGACATACACAAAACCCATTACTTTTTTAAAAATTTATTTAAAAACAACAAAGACTGTACTCTTTTATGTCAATGTTTAATTTTCCCAGAGTTTTATAATGATGCATTCGCTGATCTCTGTAACAATGAACTAGGAAGTGAGGGCTAACACTATTTATGTTACATTTTTTTAGGCAAAACACACCAAGCTGAAAAAAACTTCCATTTTGTACTGCGGCAAGAATCTTGGATTTGTTATCAATAAGAAGGAGGAATCCTTCTCTGCTGTAGAGAGAGGCCCTCAGTTTTGTCACCTGCAGTATGGCAATGCTATGGGCTATCACGAGTTTGTTTTGAGGAGTAAGTGAGAAAATATGTCAAGTGCTGAGTCCATGGCGGGGCGGGGCGGGGGGAGGACAGCTTCCTTCTCTGAAGGCCCGAGCACACTAACCATCCACAAACCCCACATTCAGACTTCCCGTGGATGGCTGCCCTCCACCGCTGTGCTAGGGTCTTGTTTTCTTTGGCTAGTTTTAAAGTTGGTAAGCAAGGCTCTGTCTCTTGGAGGATGTCTTTAGAAATCAAACTGGAGTCAGAAACAAACACATCAGAACTAGATGCGTCACCCTCCAGTCTAGAGATAACCATTGCACGGCCATATGAAAACAAACACGGGCAGAAGACCCCTCCAGCCTCCCGCTTGGATAAACAAATTGGTCCCCTCCTCCCCCGGCCTGTCCCCCTCCTGCCTGTTTTTCCGGAAGTCTGCAAAGTTCCACATTCTCTCTCTCTCTCCTTCAGACCTGCAGAGCGAGCAGGTTGTGGGGCCCACCGTCTGTCCCCACCCCACCCCCCAGCCTCTGCCACTAGGAGCTTAAATCTCCTTGCTGTGGGCAGAACTAGAGCCTTTCTTGCAAAGACCAAAGGGGCTCCTTCCCCAGGTAGGAAGGACTCAGCATCACCTGAGCCACATAACTGATCTTGGGGACCCAAACACCCTTCACTTGTCCAAGGAGCTTTGTGAAAATTCCTTTTCTTAACCCCTTCACCGAAAGCAGTGTTGGTTTCCACTGCTGTCAACAGCAGAGCCCACTAAGTTGGCTTATCTGATAATTTTGTCCTGGACCAGCTACTTGTCCCTCCAACCCCCAGTCCTCCTGTGTCAGGGCCTGGGATCAGGAGATGCCCCTGGGTTTTGAGTAGTTTTCCTTTGTTGTAAGCATGCTGGCTCCTCTGGAGATTGGACGTGTGACCCCACCTGCATGAGCACTGGACTCGACTCACCTGAACTGCCCAGCGCAGAGCTCAGCCGTGCTCTGCCAAGTTTGAAGGTGGTAGAGTTCAGTCCTGAACCACCGGGCTCAGATTTTAGCCTGAAGCCGCCGTGAAGCCCCCTTTGCGGCAGGACCCGTGAGTGCCACCGACATGGGGACTTCATTTGAGTCTGGAAGGGTGTCTGCTGACCCCACTCACCCGTGTCTAATGGAAGACTGACTGCCCTGCGTTTTCTTATGGCAAATTATATATTGGGAGGCGGAAGATTTAAAAATTAATTCAAGATTAATTTAAGGATGACTGCACATGGAATTATTTGGCCAACTGATGAAAAATGAAATTTTCACTACAAAGAAGGAAGATTGTAGAAGTGTCAAATTTTAATCCCATTTCCCATAAAGGATTATCATGTCTCAAGACCTTTCCGGAAACCCCAATCCATCACCCAGGCATCTGCTTTTCCCACACCCTTGGTGAGCCAGCACACATAAGCCACGGTGCCGTGGGGTTTGGTAAAGGATTCATGTTTAGGGTCAGAATAAACTAATTAGCTCTGCATCAGGCAGGGGAAAAAAGTGCTGGACTGGATATTGAATCCAGATCTAAGAAAACTTGTTACTTTTTTAAGCAAATGAGAAAACACACACACACACACACACACACACACACACAGAGGGCAGGGCACATCTTTTTTATTTGAAGTTCTGTTAAATTTTAATGACTACTGGAAACAGCTCAGGCCTCATTGTCGCCCTAAATCAAAAGAAAGGTAGCAAGTCAAGAAAATTCCATCTTGTAAATGTGAAGGCATTTTTTGTGATGGTGGGATTGTGGATTACTGCAATTAACACACACACACACTAATGGAATCTACTAGAATTAGGTCCTAACCTCAACTAATGTTTTGTCTTGGAGAAAAATATACATATTTAAGGAGACGGAATTATCCATTGAAGGCATATGCTACTCAAATAAAAAGCCATGCAAGAAAATCACCCTGGCCGGGCTGTCCTCTATTTTGAAATATTAGAAGCTGAACTTTCTCTGCCCACCTCCCAGTTTCAAAAAGGAGAATGCATCTGGCTTGTGTTTTCTTCCCCTGCAGCTTTCTACATGAATGCACATCTGAGAGAGGATATACGTGAAGCAGTAGACTAACCTTCAATAATGCATTTTGTTTAATGCCCTATTTGGTCCGATCATTTCCTGAAAACTACTCATGTGATACCTTATTTTCAAAGCACTGGAAAAAAAAATCAAGTGAATTACAATGGAGCTGTGGAAGGAATGGAATGGAATGGAATGGAATGGAATGTGCTTCCTGAGCAATAAGCTGGGCATGCAAAGTTCTGCCAGGAAGGGGGCCAGCAGGAAGCCCTCACGCACAGACTGAGTGCAGGGGAGGTGAGCCACCTTCGGCCACGATGCAATCGCTGCCAGCTCAGGTGCCTTCAGCCTGGCGGGAAGCGTCTTCTTCACATAGACCTCCCTCCCGGGTCCTTCTTGTGCTTCTCTGCCGCTGATTCCGTCATTAAAGTCAACCATTTCAAAGGGACTCCTGTGGCTGATGGCTGTCTTCTTCTCCTCCCCCTCCTCCTTCCCATCCCTCCTCCTCCCCCTCCCTCCCCCTCCTCCTCTTCTTTTTTGTCTGAATCAGCAAACTAGATGTTGACTTAATTTCTACAGCTTCTACTTTTTTGAAAGCAAAAAAGAGTTAACAGAACAATGCCCTTAATTTGCAGAATATGCAAAGACAAAGGAGAAGCAGAGATAGAATGTTCTCATGTATAAGTGATCAGTGTTGAGCTTATATTTTCTAGTTTTATCATTGTTACTATATTTTTCCCACATTTGCAGTTTCAAAATAGGGTAGGGGATTGAAAATCACGTAGAGTAGTAGTTTTCAACATTTTTAAAACTACCTTTACTCCCAACATAGAAGAGATAAAAGAGGCAGTGACCTGGCTATGATACATCATGAAAATCTGGAATTTGGCAGAAGAGTTTCCAGGCCAGCTTCCTCATTCTGTGAAGGGAAGGCCCTGCCTTCAGTGCTCTGCACATCCGGGGCAGTGTAATGATTCTTCCATGATCAGGTAAGAACAAGGCCATTGGTGCTGCATCTCTTTCTTGAGACAGAAGCACAGAAAGAGGAACAAGGTTCATGGCGGGAAAAACGGCACTCTGTTTGGAATCTATGGGATTGAAAGTGTCTTCAAGATGTCAGTGTGGGCCTGCCTGGTCCCAGAGTCTGATATAAGAGACAAAAACTGCCAAGAGATTAGGTAGGTGGCCCTAAGCTCGTGGATGGTGATTAGAGTCAGAGTGGATGGCCACCACTCTGGAGGGGCGTGTTTGGAGAAAGAAGAGGCATGAAGTAGAGTCCCAGAATCTATTCTAGAATAAAATGTTTCGTCAGACGGGGAAAAAACATAAGACGGTGGAGCCAAAGGCAGTATGGGAACCAGGAGTGCCTGGAATCAAAAAGCCGGGGCGGAACATGGTCAAGAACAAGCCCGTAAGGAGGGAAAAGGTCGATGCAGGAGTGGGGAGAATCTCAGACAGAACCAGCCCCACAGGAGCGGCAGACCGGTAGCTGTTGCCACGCTGCCATCATCCAAATAACAAGGATGCTGTTTGGACGTCAACCAATGGACTCTTGGTTTGGTGTTTACCTGACTCTGAGGAAGTGGGTTATATGCCTTGAATCCTCACGCTTTCAAATCTTAGCTACTTCCAAATCAAAATCATCCAGAAATCGTGATCACCTTTACAAGACATAGACAGTGATATCATGAGCTGTTCAGACCCCAAGGGAGAGACCACATGGAAAGATGATAACTCTGAGAACATAGTAGGTATGCGGATCATATCTGTGAAATGGAAGAACGTCTGCCTTATTTCTTCCCCAGTAGATGTGCATTGGCCTGCTGTTCCAAATACGTTGCAAGTTTTTGAAGGCAAAGAATCATGAAAAGACTTCTTTTATGAAGCTCACAGAACCTGTTGCTGGACACAAAAGAAGGGCTTTGAAAATCCTCTTTTAATTGAATGTGTGGCTCATTCAGAATAATTGATGATGATGCATCCACTACGCTAAAACAACAAACAGAATCTCGGAGATAGGATCTGTGATTATTATCAGATGATGAAACCTCTCCGGGTGCTATCTACCAGGAACTTCCCAAGTGCCCTGACAGCCAGCAGCGAGTGTCCCCACAGCCAGCAGCGAGTGTCCCCACAGCCGGCAGCGAGTGTCCCCACAGCCGGCAGGCATCAGGCATGAGGGGCTGTGGAAACCTGTTGTTTGATGTTCTGCCACCTGGGACACCTTCACTTCTGGTTCTACTCTCCCAGACCTGGCAGCCTGAGCCTGTGAAGTTTTCTGGAAAACAAAGGACCTGAGGCTCAAGCACGATGTTTATTAAACTATTATCAGCACAAGTTAGTGGACCGCACTCAACAGAGAGTAAGAAGATCCGGGTTTGGATCCCCACTTCACCAGGGATGTGAAATCTGGCCACACCATTAATCTCTTTGACATGTAGTTTAGTGTTCTAGTAAATGGTGATGATCACACCTATTTCTTGATGTCTTTGTGAGAATGTGTCAATGGCGTGGAAATTCTTTGTAAGTGATAAATATTAGTGGGGTCCTTGAATATGGACAAGAAGTTTAAGATCTTAGTTTCCCCACCCTTCCCTGTAAAAGGGGGCTCTCTGAGATGTATTTCAGTCCTGGGGGAACATGGTGTGTTCACAGTGCTAACAATGGAATTTGTGGTGTGAAAGATGTTTCAAGTCATTCTTGCACTATAAAGCTCCATTGCAGATTGTTCTTCTCCCTTGTGAACCATGTCTTCTTTATTCGCGAATTTGGGCGTTTCTCTTGTTTGGAAGAGGCTCACTACCTGAGAAGAACAGAGTGGGTCCTGGGGCTGGGCTCAGAGAAGAGAAGGCTGGAAGCAGGGTTCTGACACAGACGGCTGATACCCAACACCTATGATCCCTTTCCATAATGGACCCGAAGCTAGAACTCCTTTTCCAGGCTCCCTTACAACTGGCCCATGAGAGAAGTGTCTGTCCCCCAATAGGATGTAGCAGAAGTGAGAGGTGCCACCTCCAGGCCAAGGCTTCCAGAGCATCCTCCCGACCTTTTCTGCAGCTAGGTGCATTGTTAACGTGGCAGAAGCCTGGGTCCCCAAGTCCCTTCAAGGAAAAGACCCACCCCAGCCAGGAACATCCACACTGGACAACTACATGGGAAAAACAGAAACTTTTATTTTAGCTTATATATATATATATATATATATATATATATAGTTTATAAGTTAACCAACCCTAGCTAGTTTTTAGTCTTTGTCTTAAGCTAGAGGGAGAGAAATAATCCCCTGGGCTTATGCGTAGTCCAGACCAGCTCAAGAGTATAGCATTTTCCATGGAGGTTCCAAACCAAAGTCTTTACAAATTGTAGAGCAGCCACTTGCTAGTACATTCTATTTTACCTTCCATGTATTCACTCAGTCACCAAAGCAGCTCACTGGAGCCAGGATGGGCAGCTGCTCATTGTGCCTTGGGTGGGGCCACCTGCTCCCACCTCACCTGCTCTGCTTAGGGCCCCATGGATCCAAGTTGTGAAGAAACACTCCAGATAGCCCAAGAATATCAAAATGATGGCACAGGTAGCAAAAGATGTGACCCCACTACCTGAGCTTCTTGGGATTTAGAATTGAAACCTGAAATAAGGGAGTGCTGAGGACTTCCTTTCCAGCATCTCAGATTTTCTACACATCTGCTCTTTCATCCTTTCCTTTCTCACTCATCATTTCTTCTTCTCTGTAACTTAGGAGAGCATATGGAAGCCATTTCTCTCCAGCCCGGACTTCACGTGGCCTTTGGCTGCAACACCCAAGTAGTAACAGATAGCTTTGTTCTTTTCTTCACATCAAGTTCCTGAGAGCTGGTCTGCCTGTTTCTCCTTTTATGTGTGACCACGGGGCATGGCCAGGTCTCGGGGTCTTGCCTTCCCCACCAGTCTAGTCAGTGGTGATCAGGGTTCAATGTAGATATTTCTTATTTAAAAATTACTTTGGGGGGGCAGCAGGAATTCTGGGCAAAGCAGATGTTATGCGAGGGGAGAGTGGGATGATGGGCTGTGATTAGCATCTCTAACATCGCGACAAGCAGTACAGCGATAAATGAATGTGGGCTGTTACCACACAATACAAATACTAACACATAATACCTCTCATACCAACTGTGTTTTAGGCACTGTGTTTAAGTATTGGGAAAATACTCCGTATGATAAAATAGCCCTATGTTTCAGCAGTTAACAGCTGGTTTGGGGGAGGAAATAAAAGCCTACAAATAAATAATAAATAATAGTAAACCAACAAAGACGTGTGTCAGTTATCATATCTAATTAATATCTCTTGAGCACCTTTTCATGATTTATCTCATTAATTTTTTTTGAATCAGTGCTTTGAGGAAAACAACACCATTGGTTTATGAGGGAGAACATAATATACCAGAACTTCAGGACTGACTTGTGGGCCCAGGCTTTATCGGGGCTTCTTCTGACTCTCACTCAGCTCCTCGGAGAGTCTACGCCAGTGATCTTTCCATAGGATCTTGCTGCGGAACAAACACCGTATGTTCCCAAATCCTTTCCCTGATCGTACAGAGGGATTGAAGGAAGACATTTGTCAGGATTTGGGGTCTGGTCATTTTCGGGGGCAGAGTAGAGTGGGAGCAGGGGCAACAGCAGGCTGGACTGCCCGCCTTCCCTGAAGTGCAGGACGTGGTTTGGGTTGAGGCTGGCACTGAGCAGGCAGCTGAGAGCAGAACCTTGGCCCAGAACACACCCGGTGTGGCCGGTTCATCTTGACCAGAGTCGGACGCTCAGGGAGTTGGTTCAAGACACACAACTGTTTTTTGTTAGACTATGTGTTAGGAGGATGGCGAGGAGAACATTGGACGTTATTGCCCTGCAGTTGCTGAGTGTTGTAGGATATCATAAAGTCATATTTACTAGTGGCTGTGGCATCCACTACTATCTCAGTCATTTGGAAGTTTAGGATTTTAATTCATTCCTATATCCTTTGAACAACACTGTTGAGCACTAACTACATCTTAAGCTCTGGGAAACCAAAAAATGAACAGACCAGGTTCACATTTTCAGGAGCTTACCGGGTCTGTACAAGGACAGAAAGAGCTCACCCTTCAAGTTCTGCTTCTTGTCACATAACCATGGGCCAACTGATCCTTGGTTTCCTTCTTCACAAAGTAGGCGGATCAGTACTCCTCAGGTGCACGAAGTTGTTCTGAGAATGAAATGGGATGATCCTTTGAAAGATAAAGCAACTTTCCCCGCGTGCCCGGCTGTGGTCAGTGCGTGCATCTCACCCCCCACTAATTCAACAGCACCCAATGCAGGGACTGACAAGACGGGGGCACAATAAATATTAGACCTCTTGTTTTATGCTCTCCCTTTACGTCTGACCCTCATAGTATCTCCCCAGAGAATGCACTCTTTTTCTCACATTCTATAGAATTGTTGACTCAGAAACAAGGCCCAGTGCAGATGGTCCTTTCCTCTGGCCAGAGCTCCCCGGGGCACTTGCATTCTGAGCGTTGAAATAAAATGAATTTTTCTTTTGCATACATCTATTCCATTGTATATGCTCTTGCTGAAATCCAGGCTATATATTTATCAGCCATTTTTTCTAATGAGTCACATCGGACAATTTGAAGTAATTGCTATTCGTTAGATGAGCATTTCCCAATTCAGCTCCCTGAGATGACAGAAGTGTTCTATACATGCAGTCTGACGGGGCTCTTGGCCACTACCAAGGCATCAGGTGCTACGAAGGAACTGAATTTTGAATTTAAATACTCATGCGTGGATAGCGGTTGCTGTATTGGACAGAGCAATTTCGGTGATTTAGAACCCCACTTAATCAACTATCACCTATTCTCGTCTTTTCGACTCAAACCATTTGGAAAGATAGTTAACTGAACGGATACCAGGACTAATTCCAGGGGAAACCGCTCAATCTCTCCTGCCGGCGGTTATCTGCTTCCCAAGTGAACTTGTAAGCAGCACCCTCACCCTAGGCTGCGGACCAGCGCCCAAATGCACCGGACAAGTGCAGTGGTCCTTTCTGGATGGCATGAACCTCACGGCACTGGGTGAGCTAGACACAGACTACCATGCTGTTCTGTATGTTTCTCAACACTGGATCTCAAAACTGATTTTCATAAGATGGAAGTCTTTGTGTCCATGTCTTGCTTCAGATAAAGGGAACAAGAAAGGAAACGAGGTCCACTAGGGACTTGGGTGGGGGCTAATGGCAGGTGTCTGAAGGGGGCCTGGCCATGGTTTTGGGGAGCCTCAGCATCCCTTGGTGTCCCAGACTCTGAGGCGAAGCACTGTGACCCCAGATGGCCGTGGCCTCGCCTGCCATCTGGTAGCAGCTGCATGGGCAGTTTGGTCTGATGAACCTGAGCCAGACAGCTGGTATCACATATTAGAAAATGTGAAGTCCAAACTCCACAGTAGCTGCCTCTGCGCCTGGGGTTCTGGGGAAAGGTCTCATTTATAAAGCTAGCCGAGGGCAGGAGGATTATCTGCATTTATACGTATATTTTTAATAACCTCATTATGTGCTCATAAGGGAGTACACAGTGTGTTAATTCTGAAACCCATATTAGCTTGTGATCTAGCACTGCATTGTCACACGAAACTTCATTCTATTTTTGTTTCAATATGATCTGGAAAATCCTTTCTCCAACAAAACACCTCAAGTGTACCTGTGAAGCATCCAGCTAAACATCCTGAATTATAGCAGTGGTTGGGTGAAGAGAAATCACCAAACATGGGTCTTCTCGGAAAAAAATCCCCAGATATCAAAGGGTCCTAGTGGGAGCCTACGAGTAAGTGTCATGCTCCCGGGGTGGCCGGGAACCCCGCAACAACATGACTTCTCTATCGCTGATCATAGAAGGCGTAGCCAGCCGCAGGAGCGCACTGACCAAAACCGACCTAGCAGCTTGCCCAGCCCTGCTAATGCTCTGACACCAGCTTTCAGCACGCATGATTTTGCACGAATGATTTTGCAAAATGGGCATCAGTCACTAACTCACAAACAAAATACTTTCTATTAGAAACTAAAGTTGCCATGTTCTGACGTAAAGAACAGAGTTGGTGTTTTTTTCTTCTTCCGACCACTGCTTGGCACAAGTGATTAAGCCCCGTCCTGGCAAGAAGCCAAGGGCGCATGTCATAGAAGTGAACTTCAGAGACGCCGTCAGTTTTTCACTGTGGGATCACACACTTGCCAATGAAAAGCCATGTCTGCCAGGCTCTGCGGCAGTAAGAACATTTTTAGGAAGGTAAGTATGTGTAAGACACTTCATGATCACCCAGATATGCAGGTGAAAATGAGCTGAGAAGATGTATCTCTCCCTAACCGCCCCCCCCCCCACCCAGGGTGGTTTCTGCCTGGCCCACGTGGAAAAGGCATTAGCGGGGAGACCTGGCTGCCGGGAAGCACAGCCCCGGGAATTTATGACGTCCAAGGTCGGCTACCTCAGAACTGCTGGCCAGGCTGGCCTTCTGGGCCTTCTCCCTGAACAGGGCCTCTCTGGGCAGGCCCTGGAATGCTTCCAAACCTTTTAATTGATTGGTTTCTCTGATCGATGCCTTGGAACACTGGAGTCGCCAGGATCTTTGGTAGTTCTGCTCCAAATCCTAATTGGCTCTTGAATGATATCAATGATAATTTTGCTCCAAGTTGAGATCCATAAGGGATTCTCACTTAGGGATATTTTGGAAAACATAGTAGGTTTTCCTAGGTTGGTTCATTGCAGAAGCACCCCGGTGAAGTCTTGTGAGCTTTATAGGACCAAGCTGTTGCTAGTTTTGGAAAGCCTTCTCCTGTAGAGTGAGGGGGAAGCCCCTTGACTGGATTTGTGGGGTGGGGAGGAGGAATATACTAGAAACAGGGAGAGGTGATGTTAAATGGACGAGAGTATACTTAAAAGAAAGTAAAAACGCTCAGAGTCCTTCAGCAAATGCATGCTGGATGGTATCCTAGAAGCTACACGTTTTGTTAATGGTACTGGGCAAGCTTACCTCTGTCTCCCCAAGCCTGCTCTTCCCCATCTCTCACCCTCCTTCCAGACAGGTGTTCCCAATGTCCTCTTTGCTCTTTCGCGGCTCCTGCAGACAGCCCCCAGCCCCGCGTGGGGAGGCGCAAGGCAGTGTCTTCCCATCCATCCTGTCCATCGGTCCTTCAGCGATAGAGCGTAAATTCATGCCTTTGGACATGGGTGCTGAGCTCAGGTGAACAAGTTCAGTGACACTGTGTACCATACGGTCTCTTATATTTAAAGTCCATATTCTTTGAAATGCCTCATGGTAGGATGGCAAGTTGCATTGCTGCAGCATTGCGCATGCTGCATGGGTGTCCTTCCAGGCAGGCAGACGGTGTCTGGAAAAGTGGTAAGAAGCAATCAGTGGCTGCGTGGGCAAAGCCTGGATCAGGGGAAGCCAGGAGTGTCAGGATATTAAAGGGTGCTTGTCCCGCTGTTCTGGAATTTCAGCAGAGGAGCTCATGTTGAAGGCCCCAGATAATTGTGCCTACGCAGAAAAGCTAGACACCTATGTGCAGGCCTTTGCAGATAGATGCTCAAAACCATCTGTCCCCTTCTCCACCTCCAAACTATTTAAGAGAATCCTTAAAATTGATCAAGGATACAATATTTAAAAGGAATTTTTATGAGTAGAGTATGAGTAGAGTGGAGTATGAGTAGAGAGGACTATTTTGTATCTGGCCGCTTCTCCTCAAGAGAGGTGAGGGAGCTCCGAGACATCCACCGATTAAGACTGAGGTTGTCAGCCAGAGGTGAAGCTCATCCCCACCTCAGTGGTTGCCGAGGTACAGAAACTCGTAAACCACCCAGAGCTTGTTCTCAGAGGGACCGGACAGTGAGAGTCCTTGGGCAAAGGGGTGGGTGCCCGAGTCCAAGCTGGAGAAGGGTGAAGGCGGGCGTCCGGTGGGGCTCCCCCGGGGGACGGCAAAACCAGAGCAGCAAAGCCCAGGGGCTTGTGCTCCCAGAGTCTGGCAGAGCAAGGACGTATAAAATTTCACATGGGCCAAGTGGATTCAGAACAAATAAATCCCCTAGAGCCTGAGAGCATGAACAGACTCTGAGGAAGAAACAATAGGATTCCAGGAATGTTGGGATGTTCAGCGTGGAATTCTAATAGACTTCTCACCAAAACAGATTAACTAAAAAACGAAACGTAGACATGGCTAAGAAAGATTGTTAAAGCAACGCTAGGAGGTCGCTCTGGTATCATAACACACATTTTGAGGAGCATTCCCCAAAAGCAATAAAACGAAGGCTGCATGAGCAAAGTAGACACAATTCTGCTTCCCACGAGGGTATTGCTGTGAAATAGGGAAGAAATGAAGGAAATGCTAGAAAGCTCACATCTGGTGAGGGAGGCCGGGGGGCCGGGGGCAGAGATGAGCCCGGAGATGCCTACTCGGGGCTCCTTTCTCGGCCATGTCCAACAGCACCTTCTGAGCTCGAGCAGCAGAGCTGGAAGGACAAATGGCAGGCATTGTGAACCTACCAAGACATCACACGCCACCTGCCCTTAATGAAAATGCAGAAAGAACGTAGAAGCCACAGTTGAGCATTTGAGCAGAGTGTATCCTGACATTTGGGGAACTTGGGAAGAGGGATGTTGCGGGCGGAAGGCAGCACTTTAGACAGGGAAAAACACACGATAATTTCTGAAGAACTTTTGCAAAATGAAACACCAACAGAAAACTCATGCTATCAACCCATCAAAGAGCCCTCAAGACACAGGGCTTGGATTTGTCAACTAGGGTCTACACCCGAATGGAAGAGGTAGGCAACAGCCAGAGAGAACACACAGGAGAGGTTAGGTTATGCTCCTGTAGTTCAGGGATTGGGGCCTGAATCAGGAGGGTCCTAGCACCTCCTGCATCTCCCTAAGGCCCTGAGTTACTGAACAGATAAACGTGAGCACCGTCACTCAATGCTCTGGGCCCCTGGCAAAGGGTCAGTGCAGGTGTTGTCTGGTAGCGGGGCAAGGGCGGAGAGACACACATCCACATGATTTTGGAACCAGGTAGGGGCCAAAGAAGAATCTCCTCCTTCGTCAGACAAATAAAGAGCTTGGCACAGAAGTAGAGGAAAATACACATAATAAGCAGAATGCATTCATGGTATATTTTGGAAGATTTACATCAGGAAATAAATGCTTTATCAAATGTATCATATGCTCAAGAAAATTAAAAAAAAAATTCCCTGAAACAAAAGATTATTTGATGACAACATCCTGAGACATAAAGGGAGTTTTTGTAACTAAAGAATTAAACTCAGCAGACAAGCAATATTATTACAGCATTAAGTCAAAATTAAAAAAAAACCAAGTTGTTATTTGCAAATGAAGTCAATGAAAACAAATCCCCCAAACCTGCAGTGTCAGGGTGGTGTATTCTCTCTACCTTCCTTCCCTGGATGCCTATGTGAAGGCATGATGGAATAAATAATCCACAAATGGGAAGCTGTAATAAAAAAAATCTGGTAATGTGGTTCAAGCCATTTATACACTAAATTAGGTCCAAAGAATTAGAGATTATGGTTTTTTAATATGTCAGCGTCATCCTCATGCAGAAAGCTGTAGTAATGTGAGTATTGCTACAGGGGTACATTGGCTGAATTCAGCTATCTGTACTTGAGGCCCTGACCCCCCCAAAAGGATTGGGGACTGGGGAACTTAACTGGTGGCATTAATTCTGCCCGCCATACAACTCACGGTGTGGGCCCAGGCGAGGTGAGATGAGGGACATTTCTGAGGTCACCTTAGGGAGCCTTGGGTCTCATGTGATTCCCAGACCATGAGCACCTTCCTGCACTGTGGTTCCAGCACCTAAGATAGCTACTTGGTACTCTGGGGCCCCCGAAAGCCAGCCACTTTACCTAATACTTAAGCAAAAAAAAAAAAAAAAAAGTAACTTGTTTTTAACCTTTTGAAGGACAGACTAAATTTGCTAAACTTACTAAAAATTTTTATCAGTTTTCTAGTAATATAAACTCCTAGGGAATTTTCAAAGCTAATTTGACAACACATGATTTTTGGCTCATCCATGAGATTTGGAATAGATCCAAGAAAGAGTAAATCCCATGTAAGATACAATTCTGCAAAAATTATTTAACTATAAATAGACTAAGGAAAAGATTTGAAACTTGATTGCCAAGCCTGGAATATGAAGTAGGCAAGAGTGTAGATATCCTAATATTATTCTCTTTTATGGAAGGAATAAATAGTCCTTTGTTTAATGTTGGTTTGTCAATAGTATAAATTAAAAAAAAAAGATTATTCCCTCAAATTAAATGAGGCAAGAAACAGAATGCAAAACACAAGACCATATAGCAAATGATTAAAGGTAGCGGTAACACAAACAAAAGCAAACAAGGGTAAACTCAAGAAAACATTAAGAACGTGAATTTGGAAATTGAGACCACAACCACATATTTACGAGGGAAATGATGGGAGGTATTCAGATATACACAAAATTATCAACATTGGTTAACGCAGGTGAGAAAATTTTTGGATGGTCTTTACTATTTAAACTTTTCTGTTTGTCCTCCAAACAGAAGACGAGGAGAGGGAGGAGGAGGAGGAGGAGGAGTATTTTCATGATTAAACCCAACAATAAAATCATCTCATTTGAAGAGGAAAACGAAAGAAAAGGAAAAATAAAGGGAAAAAAGGTAGGAGCAATATTTTTATGGCATTGTTTAATCCCCTATCCCTTTGACAATGAAATATCTAGTCCTGAGTTTCAGAACAAGAAACCTGAGGATCTGAATGGTCTTAGGTCTTTGGAGGAAGATGCAGTGATGTTCAAAATATAAGCTTCTCTTAGCTGAAATGTGAAGTGCACTTTACAAGTGAACTTTTAGCAAGAGAGTTTACATCAGTAAAGTTTTGACTAATCTCCTGATCCCACAGAGCATTAAAATAATCAGAATCCCACTCAAACGCATTCTGATTAATTGACGGATAGAAGCCTTCAAATCCCTTCTGGAAGAGACACTGTCCATTTAGCGTGAATGAGAACGTCCATCTCCTGCTCTCTCCCATTCAGCTCATACTTTTCCTCTTTGTCTCATCTGATCTACAGATTTATAACTGTATCTCTGGAGAGATGAGTAAAGTCTCAGGATTTTCATAAGTGGAAATCTTTCTGTTTTGTGAAAATTGTGGAGACAGTATAATTATCAGCTTGCACTTTTTGTTATTCTCCACATTTACTCTTGGAAGCTTATGCCAGAAGCTCTTGACTCTGGTTTTGTCTTGGAACAAGTCAGGTAGATCAAGCTTTGTTTCAGTTTTTACCAAACAAAATAAAAAGTGGCATAATTAATGTTTCTTCTCCAGGAACAGAAATTCTTTCCTCTGGAGTAAACTTGGAATAAATCTGTGAAATGACTTTGGTTAAAGCTGGGGAAAATTCAGCAGGAATGGGTTTCATCAGCTTTCTGTGCCTGTGGATCCAAGAACTCACTGGCAACTTCATGTCTACTTTCAATTTGAATTGACTATTTGGCATTTTAAGGAGGCTCAAAAGATATTGCCATGGAATTAGACTGGGATACTAGCAACTATCTTGCCAAAAGTCAAAAGATACGATAGCCGTCTGTGTATTCTAATAAGTAATAATTTTGATGATGTGGTATGCAGACTTTAATAAGTATCATACATACAACTTACAGACTTAATAAGAGCCTTATCTTCAGCCTCTTTGGCCAGAAGTAAGTTGAGTATAAGACCTGCATCAGCTCCAGCTCCTACTCCTGTTGTTATCAAGGTATTAGTGATGACAAATTAGCTTTTATTATGAATGACCTTTAATGACATACTCATGACATAAAAATAAAGATAATAAATATGAGCCCAATCTGTAGCATTTTTCCTTTGCCTTGCTGACATTTCAGCGTGATTCCTTATGCTATTTTAAATGTAAACAACGAGCCAGGCTCCAAAATCATTTATTTTTGAGAAAATATGCAAATTAATAAAACTTTGGGGAAGCTGGGGACCCAGAGAGCCACTCCAGCCATAAGATAACAGTTCTGGGGGCTTCACCTTTCCTGGTTAGTTGAGAAGCAGTAATGGAGTGCGCCGGTCCAGGAGGCAATGCGTCTTCAATTAGACTCTATTGCTGAGTCCATGGGTCACCTCTAACACTCAACGCCATCTTCTGTGTCCCCTCAGTATCCGAATGGGCCAGTGGCCGCTCTGAGCGGGCAGTAATGAGCTGGCTTCCAGAGAGAAGCCAGAGAGATAGAAATTGTCACCTTCACACCATGACAGTGTGACAGAAATCCCAGTGCCATCCTCACCAAATTGCTTGTCTTTCTCCCCTTCCTGGGAATGGTAAGGCAAAGCCTGTTTTCACTCATACACAACATTGAAATGACAACAATAGCAAAAGATGATGGTTTATTTTTAGTACAAACAATCCTACTACACTTAAAGGGAAAAAAATAATGTAGACATCTGTATGGTATCATCTGTTCGAGCATTATCAAACGTTGGGTGCATCTAAATATATACATATATATATATATATGGAAAACCAAGTCATTTTGAAAAATCATTACATAGAAAAAGTTCTGCTAAGATGGGTTGTGATCTAATTGCCTTTAAAAATTATTCTAGAACGTTCAGAACCCCAAATGTTCACCTCTTGGCTATTCTTCCTTTTTGAAATGTGGTGAAATATAAATATGGCTGGGATCATCGCAGAATTCCAAATTTTATAATTTGGGCTCAAACAAACATGAGAAAATAATTAAGGAAATTGCTTTGAAAATTCTGCTGACTTTTAACATGAAGACTGTTATGGCACAGTTAATGATCTATAATAGATCATCTTCTTCCAAGCTGCCTTTCCAGCACATAAAGCATCTTTAGTTTAAATGTAGGTTGCAGTTGCTCTCAGGCTGGCGGCTATGTGCCTCGGATATCAGTTCTCCAGGGGGCTGTGCCGGTGTGCTGGAAACAATCACGGGGAAAGCCTGATTTCAAGACTATTCACTCTTTGACTTCTCCTCTGAGACCACCAGGAATCGTACCGATGGGGGCTTACAATGACCGCAGTTTGAAGAGACCGTGGGTTCCTCTGGTAGGGCCTGGATGGAGATGATTAATGCTTAGCATACGAACCCTGAAGCAAGTGGAGGGAAATGGTTTTGAGAAGTCCCTAATTATCCCTTCATTTACTCAACATAAACTCAGAGAGCACTGCTCTGGGCTGAGCCTTGTTCTCTACCCTGGGCATGCAGCAGCAAAGCCAAGCGATGACCTTTCCCTCATGGAGCTTCGGTTCCAGTGGGGAAGGCAGGCAAGGGCACGGATGGACAGGAGGCTCTCACGTGTGGTAAGGAAACCACAAGACACGCAGGGTGAGGGGTGGAGGGGCAAGGAGGGTCGAACTGCTGCGCGGGTCACCACATCAGGTGTGCTGAACCAGTTCTTGAAGGAAGAGAGGCAGCTGGTGATGCAGGCTTACGAGGGAAAGCTGACCATGGCTGGGCAAGAGGGCTCCAGGAGGAGGGACAAGCAAGTGCCAAAGCCCTGTGGTGCACACATCTTGGAAAAGTTCAAGGCAGAGCCAGGCTGAGCTCATGCCACTAGAATAGCATCCCTGAGTGGGAGGGTGCTGAAGGAGGAAATCTGAGTCCCTTGTCAGCCATTGTAAAGATGTTGGCCCTTACTCCGAAGGGCTTGGGAAGTGATGGCAGTTTCAAGAAGAGTGGTGGTACAATCTGGCAAGCTTCCTATGGATGGTTTTGGCGCCACGTATAGAATATTCTAAAGAGACGAGCAGGGCACAGGCGGACCAGGGAAGGGGCTGGTGCTTGTTGCGGGGGAGCGAGCCTCTGTCCAGCGTGGAGATCTGATCCCGTGTTGCATTTGTATTGAATGTAGAGGGGAAGAGTCAAGGGTGAGTCAAGGTTGGGCTTCTCCCTGCAGCCTGAAGAATGGCGTGGCTATCCGTCCTCGTCTTCTGGGGCTGCTTTCTCAGAGCTCCACACACTGAGGGCTTACACAACAGACACGCATCACCACACAGCTCTGGAGGCCGGAAGTCTGAGATCAAGGGGTCTGCAGGGTTGGTCCTTCTGAGGCTGGGAGGGAGAGTCTCTTCCTGCCTCTCTCCTAACTTCTGGGGGTTTCTTTGTCTTTTGCTGCATCACCCCCATCTCTGTCTTCATCTTCATGTAGTGTTCTCCCCGTGTGCGTCCCTCTTTTTGGAAGGACACCAGTCCTACTGGATTAGGGGGGTCTACCCTTCTCTAGTGTAGCCCCATTTCCCCTTAACTAATTATATCTGCAATGACCATATTTCCAAATTAGGTCACATTCTGAGGTACCAGGGGTTACTACGTTAACATGTGAATGGGGGGGCATGATTCAACCCACAACACCATTTATAGAGATGAGAAAGACTCAGGAGTAGCCGGTTTTGACATAATTCTGACTTGTGTTCCAGTTGGAGATGCCAAGTAAGGGGTTGAGAATCAATCTAGAATTCAGAGAAGGGCCAGCAGTTCAATAGAAGAGTATTAAAAGCCATGCTCTGTGTAATATTACCTACGGAGGGGCTATGCATGGGAAAGGGAAGAGATCAGAAAACTAAGCTTCGGGGAACCCCAACATTTAGGAATAAGGGAGGGGAGGGGTAGCACCAAAGAATGACCAGTAAGGAAAGAGACAAC
Source organism: Callorhinus ursinus (assembly GCF_003265705.2). NCBI lineage: Eukaryota > Metazoa > Chordata > Mammalia > Carnivora > Otariidae > Callorhinus > Callorhinus ursinus. Next base: position 4,124,675 of record NW_027397072.1, on the reverse strand, counting down.
CCAGAAGAGTGTGACGCTTGGAACAAGTGAAGGTTGTGCTCCAAGGCAGAGCAATGACCCGCCATGTGTGCTGGACAGGCTGCCAATGCCCAACACTTGCAGGTGACTCCAGCAGCAGGGGTCTCTGATCGGCGTGCAGTTTCAGTGGGGGCAGTCAGGGCGAAAGGTTAATTGAAGTGAATCAAGACAGATTGGGGTGAGAAGGCTGGAGACAGTGAGTACATACATTTTTTTGTAGAGTTTTGTTATCAAGGGAAATAGAGAGAGGGAACAGTGGTAGTTGGAGAAAAATGTGAAGTGTGGGGTTTTGTTTTTACAATGGGGAAGATTCTAGAATGTTTCTATTGTGATGGAAAGGGCAAACAGAGAGAATGTGGTAGTAGAGGAGAGGCAGAGGGGTGAACGGCTATAGCACATCTTTGCGTTAAAAAAAACAGGTGACAAACGCCCAGAAGGAGTTTCTGGTGGTCCACGGCAGCAGGGATGGGCCATCCATCATGAAAGAATGTCAGGATGTGGTGCTGACCAAGGTTTGGCTGATGTGGGGTGGTGGGGTGGAGAGTCTCTTCTGATCACTCTTTTATTTTTCAGCCAGAAAATATGGAAGCTAGGTCATCCCCCTAAATCTGAAGGTTGAAATCCTTACCCTTAAAGATGATAACAGTAGGAGGTGGGGCCTTTGGGAGTTGCTCAGGTCACAAGGAACAGAGGAACAAGGCAGCAGCTGACCCGACCCCCCTGCCCTGTCTCTGGCCTCCCTCAGCTATACCCTCTTCCTTCCCAGCCCAGCTGAGGTTCCGTGAGCTGTCTACACAAGCCCGCCCTTGCTTCTCTCTCACTGTCTGACTTGCTCATGAAAACCCTGGTAATACTAAACTATCTGCCTATGCCGTGCATACCCAGGATGCTACACACGGATGAGGGGACCTCTTTAACAGACCCTCACTAGCAGATCTCTCTTTAAATTCACGACCATCTTCTTAACTGGGGGATCTCCATGGTGCCCAAAAACCCATGTCTGCTCCTGATTCCTTAGTTTGTGCTCTTCCTAGATGAGTAGCTCACTCCTCCTTCCCATCAAATTTGCAAGATGCACCCCTCTCCATCCTTGTTCTCAGCCCATGGCTTACCACCTGCATCCTGAGGCAAATGGCAGCAACCAGGAGAATTTCCATGTTCTTACCACACACTTCTAGGAAACCACATACTTGCCTTTGCTCCGTCTTTCGAATGGCCTCTCCATGCTCCTGTCTTAGGCAAAGCCCACGGGAATTAGATCCCATACTCCTTTGTCTCACACACACACACACACACAGCACCACACACACACACACACACACATGCACTGCATCTCTCTCTCTCACACACACACACACACACAGCATCACAGACACTGCATCACACACACATTACATCACATAAGCACATATAGTGGTGTCATGTTCCTAAATAAATGCACGTTATGTTAAGAACATTTCTAAGAAAGTACTAGAACTTCTTGGGGCGCCTGGGTGGCTCAGTCGTTGAGCGTCTGCCTTCGGCTCAGGTCATGATCCCAGGGTCCTGGGATCGAGCCCCGCATCAGGCTCCCTGCTCCGTGGGAAGCCTGCTTCTCCCTCTCCCACTCCCCCTGCTTGTGTTCCCTCTCTCGCTGTGTCTCTCTCTT
>NW_027397072.1:4067923-4122909 GCF_003265705.2 Callorhinus ursinus | reverse complement strand
ATAAATAAAATCTTAAAAAAAAAAAAAGAAAGAAAGCACCAGAACTTCTTGATCCGTTGGTGTGGAAATTACATTTCCCTTTCACACTGGAAGTCCTCCTAGGGGATTTAAAAACAAGTTAAATAGAAGGTAGAATAACAAAGTTGGAAAAGAGACATTGAATTATTTAAATATGAACAGTTAATATTTTTAAATGTACTTTTTCCCCACGGAAGTCAAAGAAACTATCTTTAAATTAGCAAAGTGAACATAAAAACAACAACGATAAAACTGAAGTCTTGTCATGTGTCTCCTTTAAAAGTGCCTCTTTATGAAATTAATTTATAGTATTTTGGATATTATAATAGTTTTTTATGACGTTTTATGCATTAAAAATTCAGTGTTACTATAAAAATGTTTTAAAATATATTTTAACTTAGTAATGTTGGCATCGATGTAAATTAGCATCTAGAGACACAAACTGTGTTTCATGTTTTTGCTTTTCAATCACACATCTTAGAGATATTTCTTGCCAGGGCTCCTAATATTAGAAGAACACATGGCCCCAAGTTCTAATTCATAAGGGCACATGAGCTGTATTCCTGTGCATTGAACATGTCCACATCGACTCAGGGACACTGCTTCGAGTCGACGGTGGCAGGGACCACACAGCCGTCACACGGCAGGTGTTTGGAGTCTTGTCCTCTGACCACCGTCAGCCAGGTCGGGAGACCACCTCACTCAGTCATCCTGCAGCAAGCAGCCAGGTCCCAGGCTCGGAGCCCCCAGCCTCCTCCGGGACCCCTGGGCTTGGCGCAGAGGGAAGGGTGCTTGCCCCGGGAACAGCGGAAACACGGGGATTTTCTGGAGCCTTTTAGCTGCGAAGTGTTCCCTTGTGCCTCTCCTTGGGGTGGCTGCCCCAGAGAAGGCAGCCCAGAAGCTGATCCCTTTGAGACCAATGCCTGAGGCCTCAGAGAGGTCAGATTTCAGGATTTCGGTGCAGGCCTGGAAAAGCCAGCACACACCCACAGGACGCTAGAGCATTCGGGGAGGCCTGTGGGCTGAGAGCCTGCAGCTTCCACGCCGGGGCCTCTGGAACCATTCTGAAATAAAGCTTTTGCGATGGAGCAAACGCGGGTGGCTTGGGTCTCTCTGTCCCTGTCTCATCCCCGCCCCCCCCTTCTCCCTCTCCCTCTGCTCCTTTCTCTCTCTCTCCCTTTTTCCTTCTCCCTGCCCTACTCCTGCTAGAATCTAAAGTGGCCCCCAAATGTCTAATGGGGATTTGGAGCCCAAGCCGCACAAAGAAACTGTCTTGTTTCTCCTTCCGAGATGTTAAAAGGATCGCTTTCCTCAGCCTCAGAGTATTCACAGCCCTGCCGCTGCAGGGGAAAGCAAGGTGCTAGCGTCTGGAGGTGGCACCGTTGGCCCGAATTTTAACGACGATTCAGAAACCCCTTCTCCAAAGCCCAGCTGCTCCGGAAGTCCCACCTGGAAGGTGGCAGAACACAGCAGCCCCAAACCATGATGGTAACTTAGCCCCTGTGCTTCTGGGCCACTCACCTCGTAGAAGCTTCCGGCACCGCTAAGTGAAAAAAGGCAAGCAACAAAATTCTACCGGGAGTGTGCTGTCATTTTGCTCGACACTTTACAGGAGAACTGCGGGCAAAAGTGACACGGGGACGTAGGACGCAGGTGTAGAGAAGCCGCGGGAAGGACGTCCACGGAGATTTCAGCCAAACTCCGGCCAGCTGGCTGGCTGGGCAGCCGGTGATGTTCCTTTCCTTTTCCTCGGCTAAAAAGTCCTTCTAAATATATCCTGCTGATGTCAAGGTAAGTGTCGCGTGTGTTGGTTTATTTGTCAGTAAGTAGGACACAAAATTGCATTTCTAGAAAGAAGTGGAAAAAAAAAGCATAAAGATAGAAATACGGTAATAAGATGTCAGCAGTGGTTTCTCTGGGTGGTGAGCAGTCTGTAGACACATATTTTTTCTTTCTTAAGTTTTCTTTTTAGTGTGCATTGTGTGAAAACTTTCTTAAGTTTTCAATTTAGTACCGTATATATGCTACTGTTACAATACCGTATATATGCTACTGTTACAATGGAAGCGCGTAAGGTTTACTACTGTTGGCTTTTTGTTTTGAATCTCTAGGGAGAAAGACGAGGAGAAACTGCCTCTGAGCTTGAAGCAGATTTGGTTTAGAGCTTAAGATACCATTCAGAATTAGGACTCAGGGCTGATAACAAGGAACTCCAGGTGGAGAAACCTGCACTTTTGTTTCCAGGTAAGCGTTTTCATTGGAATGACAATGAGGCCTTCCAGGGGAGGAGAGAAGAAGGGGCGTCTTGCTGATCCCAAGATCCTAACCTGAATAGCAAATGCAGAGCACACCTCCCCCACCTGGACTAAAAAGTGGTGAAAAGAAGAAAGTCTTGAAATGAATGCCAATTAACCTCCATTAACATCATAAGTGGACATTAAAATATTCCGAAGCCTTAGATTGAATTAACAATTTCTCGCTGAATTGATAAAGCCTCTTTGTATCTCTTGACTGATAGACTCGTTTCTCTCCTTCCTTGGTCCATGTGGAAAATCTCAGTGGGGTATAAAGAAAAGTGGAGGGATGACTTACCATTGCTATGTAATATGTGTGTGAAAGCCTACAAGCCCAGGAAAATGCAGGGGTAAGATGCATACTAGCTCAGTGTGCTCCTTCAAGCCCTCTGCTCCGCTGCAGGTGCCCTCAAGGGTCGATAAGGAAGTCTTCTTTTAAGTGAAGTGTATTTTTATTCCAGGGAATCAAATCTAGCCAATTGGATATATTATGTAATTATTTAATATATTAAATGTTCTATGAATATTTACATACATGTGTAAATACAAGTGACTCTAATATAGGCTAATATTTAATAAGTATAATTTCTATAATATAGTAATATATAATATATAAATAATATCTATTACATAGCAACATAAGACATAAATATATATAATATATAAATTGTATCTCTCTCTCTCCTTCCAGAAAAACTGTCATTCTTAATTGGTGTTTGTACCTTTAACTTGAGGCTTTATGCAAAGTTACAGCCCATACCCTAAAAAAAAATGCATGTCTATTTGAAAAGATAAAATTGCCTCCTGAAGAAGTTAGCACCTGCGTTTTCATAAACTGGGGGCTGTGAGTACAAGCTATGATCATTATCTAGTTGGAAGAGAAAACTGTGGCTTGATTAGAATATCGACAAGTCTGTGGTGGCCAAGATCTCCAACTACATTTACTTAAATTTCCATGTGAGGCCTTTCAAAATCAGTCTCGAAGGATCAATAAATGAAGACCCCTCACTCGGGGTGACATTAGCATTTGGAATTCCAGAGAAAACCAAAAAATTTTAAAAATGTATCTCCCAGGAGCTCCGCTCATACTGTGGGCAACATCTTTTGAGCTCGCCGCCAACAATAAAGATTTCCTCTCTCTTACTTTGCTCTGATGAAGGTAAACGTTCCCGCCAGGGCCGCTCACCAGGCTCAGGCATATAAAAGAGGCTCCGGGTCAGCGCATAAGAATGAGAAGGAAAACTATTTAGAAAGCCTTGCTTCAGAGCTCGGTTTTCTTTTATCTTTTGCTTTTAAACTTTAAATTCAGGAGAACAATGCATTGTGTCTGAAATGTATCTAATGTATACCTGTTTAGGGGGCTTTCATATTCTCCGGACCTCGGCCCTCGGTCTCAGCTTCTGCCCCAGACCGTGTTCTGGACTCAGTGCGAGCGGCCAAGGGGCCCTACGAGAAAACCTTGCTTTTGAAAGTAGGGGAAATAACTTGTCATCACAAAAGCAGGAATAACTTAGTATTTGGGCTTAATCCTCATTTATGCTTATATTCAGGGGATTTCATAAATTCTTAGATTTGAAAAGCAACCTGAAAATCCTCCTCTCTCTCTCTCTCTCTAGCTCTCTCTTTCCTGTAGAAGCTGAAGGTAGGTCAAGTGAGTAACCAGTGACACTAAGAACAAAATCGCCTGACCTGGGACCCGGTTACCACTTAGCCGACTCTTGCAAACCGATTCCTTTTAGTAGACTATGGCTTCGGATCAGGTCTGTTTTTCATTAGCTTGTAGTGTTAACAATGGTAACTGTGGACCCTGCTTCTTCGAATTATTCCAGTGCCCTGGACTCGGGTCCAAAAGCCTGAGGCCTCTGGTTGGCCTTCAACATTTGGTCTATCCACTATAATCTTTTCTTTATTACATGGTCTAGGGGAAAAAAAAAAATGTCTCTGATAAAAAGAAGTTTCTTTCAGTTAAAGTCAAAAAGATCTGGGATAAAAAGTGGACGTTAGATATTTGGAGAGAGATATACGGTTTAGGGGCAAGTCTTCCCCCCCAGGAGCCCAACTACTTCCCTGTGACATAGGGATGAAAACAGCTTCGCAAGGGAGGGTCTGGCTAGAGTATCCATCACGTTCAAATCCGGATGCGCCGTCTGGGCAGATTTCGTTAGGTGAGAAGGGTAGCATCAGATGAATAAAATGGGATTTCTGCCATGGGGAAAAACGAGGTAAGTGATGTCAACCACCGTACGTGGTCATAATAAGGTTTTGTAATCAATGAGGGAAAAGAGAGCTTTCTGACTTAGAAGAAACGTCTACAGTCTGCATTGTTTGTTGTCTACTCAACCGACCAGTGGGGTCAATGGGGCCAATGTCTACGAGACACCACAGGTCTGCTCCATACGTGATGCGTGTTACTGATGTTATCATCTGTACTGTTGTTATAAATTACAGTGTGAGGGTTTAGGAAATCACCTCTGCCAGGGGTCTTGAGAGATGGCTTATTTCAGTGTACCCTAAAGAAGAACCTGGAGACTTCACCTTGGGTCACGGGACAGCTCGAAATACTGCTTTTTCGTCTTTGGTAGAGATTTAGCTCCCAACACAAACTAAGGCAGCTCCACCCTACATGAGACACATCCAGAACTGGACCCAGCAGGGAAAGGGGACGGAGAACTAAAGTTCTACACACATGCGATTATGATCTATGTGGGAAACTTTGAAGAAGTGAGCTATGTTTCAGCCACATAGAGTTTTGATTATGAAAAAAACCTTTTCATATGGTTTTGTAAAGATAGTCTGTTTCACTTAATATAAATCAAATGTTGGGGGTGGAGGAGGAAACTGGCACTCAGTGTTTACCGATGAGAGTGAGTTCCCTGCCTGCCCAGAGAGAGGACCTTCCTCTAGTTTATGAACATATATTTCCTTTAAGATGTCAGCTTACAGGCAGGGTTAGAAGCTCTGAGAGACAAGAGGGGAGAGACGCAGATGAATCCCACCGTACCATGAGCCACGAGCCACTGCTGAGGAAGGGGCTGCTGTGGTGAGAGGATAGGGGCAGTTCCAGAGGCGCCTGCCTTCCTTTCAGGAGCTGAGGGCTTGGAAGGATCACAGCCCTGCCTGTGTCCCCAGACAGCTTGAGAATGTTCCGACAAAGCAAACCTATAAAGTGAGGCCTCAGACCTATTCCCTTCAGCAACACAGCTCTTAAATTACCAATGAATAATTTGTAAGCCTTGCTCTAACCTATGCATGATTTGTTTTTACAAAAATGCTCTGGTTCTTCATATATGTCATCTATTCTTTTTAAGATACGGCCTTAAAAGATAGACACACAGACCATTAGGCTACTTGTTCTTCATTCAACAAATATCGGAGTGCCTTCAATGTCTATGAGGATGTGTATCATCATCTTGTTCTTCCAAGACACCGACCCCTGAAGTGAGTCTCACTTGGGGGCTGCAGACAGCCTGCCCAGCTGTGATGGGATCTAGGTAACAGCAGGAGGTGAGCAGGGCCTTGGTGGACACCTCGCATAAGTAAGAGGAGGTCCAGGTGTCAAGCACAGAAAATATCAAGCAATTCCTATAACTCCCTACAGCCCTGACCACCTCTGGAAGGTTCTTTTTCTGCTTTTCCAGGCGACCAACCGGTCATTGCGTGATATTTCGCAGTGAACCTGGGTTACTTGGCTCTGTCTGGCCCGATAATCTTGTCTTTTAGGTCAGGAACTGAATCTGCGGCCTGTTTATTGCTTCCTCTTTTGTCACTTGGGATGGCTGAGAATTCGCAGGGACAGAGAATGTGGGGCTGTGGGGGAGTGGAAGAATGGGTAGAGGGGAGCACAGAACAGGCTTGACTCACAGGCTTTGATCTCACAATGCTTATAATCTAGTGGGAAGACAAAACTGGGGCATGAACGACAATTAAATGGCAGTAAATATCCACATATATCATCCAGTGTTAAGTGGGTGGTAAGCGCAGGAAGGATTGCATGCTTTACCCATCTCATTTAAACCTCACAAGAAAACCTGTGAGGCACAAGTTGCTACCCTTCTTTTTTATGGAGGGCTCTGCTCTTCCTTTCTCCCGTACGCCTGCCTTCTACTCCTCCCCTTCCTCTATGCTCACAGAGAAAATGAGTGACCGAAGCATGTCCAAACCTCCATTTGTCTGACTTACTTCCCAGCCTGAGGGCTTTCCTTCACTGCACATCCCATATCTATGGGGCATCTTTCTGAGGTTGTGGCATGAATGCCACAGTCTGGTGGAAGTTTGAAGATACAGGATGAATGCTGACAGCACCGGGCGAGTCTGAGAAGTCTGGCCCACACCCTGTGACGTCCAACAACATCATGGGCTCCGGAAAGCAGAAACTCTGTGCACCAGCTCACAGCATTTGATAGCAGATAATCAGGGAATAGGAAGAAAGATTTCTGCATTCAGCTTTTGAAGTGGTTTTGAAAGTGACACGGTGCGGGCACCTGGGTGGCTCAGTCGTTAAGCATCTGCCTCTGGCTCAGGTCACGATCCCAGCGTCCTGGGATCGAACCCCACATCGGGCTCCCTGCTCCGCGGGAAGCCTGCTTCTCCCTCTCACTCCCCCTGCTTGTGTTCCCTCTCTCGCTGTGTCTCTCTCTGTCAAATAAATAAATAAAATCTTTTTAAAAAAAAAAGAAAGTGACACGACGGCTCTGCGTGGCTCCGAGTTCAGGCCACAGACTGTTCATCAGAATCAGTGTGAAGACATGTCCCAGATGCAGATTTCAAGACCCACACTGGACCCAATGGGCCACACCCACCCAGAAGACATCCAGGAATTGTACTTGTCTTTATTTATTTATTTTAGAGAGAGAATGAGAGAGAGTGTGAGCCGGGGGGGGGGGGGGGGGGGGGGGACCAGAGGGAGACGGAGGGGGAAAGAATCTCAGGCTGATTCCCTGCTGAGTGTGGAGCCTGACGTGGTGCTTGATCTCACAACCCTGAGATCGTGACCTGAGTTTAAACCAAGAGTCAGTTGCCTAACTGACTGAGCCACCCAGGTGCCCCCAGGAATTGTTCATTTTAATAAGCTTCCCAACTGATTCTTAAGTAGTCTAAGTTCAAGAACAGTTGAATGGGAAACACGTCTTGGTGTAGCCGGCTCTAAGTGATCTAGTGAGCCCTCACCTGATGCACTGTCACATTTAATCCTCTCAACAGCTTTATGATGGAGTTATATTTTTATCTCAACTTGACGGATGAAGATGATGAGGCCAGGCAAGGCCATGGACCAGTGCCCACTAGCGTCTTAGTTCAAAGTCAGGCATCTGGCTTATCATCATCGTCCTATACTCTGTCCCAGGTGAAAGTTAAAACAAAAGAGAAGATCAGTAGCAGAATGAATTCCTTGAAGCAGATAAAATTAGTAATTCCTTGAAGCAGATAAAAACTCCTCAGTGTACTTCTGTTTATGTTTGTCTCTGACTCTAGTTACAAAATACTACAGGTTAGTCACTCTATCCATGGACATGGGAACCCTACAGGGAAACATCTGTGAATTGGGGGCAGCAGTAGTTGCAACAACTGAGTCATGTTCTTCTCTAGACAAGCCACAGCCACTTAACTTAGAAAAAAGGAACAAGGAAAAGAAGCAAAATTTGAAATGAAAATGGCCTCCCACTAAAACCACACTCTAGAAATCTATTTCTTTCTGGGGAGAGAAAAATACACCGTTGCATTTGCATCGGCTTATAGACAAGAAATTATTGCATAAGATTCACTTTTTTTTTTTTTTTTTTAATGTCGTGCTGTGGCCTGTGGGTCCATCACAGCCTATGCTGGAGAAATATGGGGAGGTTTATGGTCTCATTCATTCAGTGGAAACCTTCTGAAGCCCCACTTCATGGCAGGCACTTCTCTTGACAACTTTCAACACTATGGATCAAGTTTCCAAAACAAGTCAGAAGTTAAAGAAATTTACACGATCAAATTCTCAAGCAAAAGTTGCAGGAGGTAAAACTATGTTCCATCCTTTTTATATTCAGGCCAGGAACATCTTAATTAGCGACGTTGAACCAAAGAAACACCATCGATGAGCAACTAGAGGAACGGACAGTTAAAGAGGGAAGATGGTCCTATATTCAAGTAGTGCAATGACTATTCTGGAAACTAGGGATGTTAGGGAGGGAGCAATTTGAGCTGCCTTCAAAGGGGATTTGTGTCATGTAGGGAGTGGCAGCGTGGACAGGAAAGGCGCCCTCAGGGAGATGATTCTGGAGACGGTACCTGGAAAAAGAGTGGCTTGCTCTCCCCAGGTGGCCGGCTGCAAGGGTTGGAGGGAGCAGAGCAGAGACTGTGGAGGTGCCATGCAGGCAGACAACACGCGGGAGGGGTGTTTGTCCAGAGCACTGGAAAGCAGGTGGAGCAGGAGACTCCAGCCAGGGGGTAATAGCAGCCAGTTAGACTGGACACAAGAGGAGACAGAGCAGGAGTCATGGACGGCTGTGTGTCCTGCCAAGGAATTTAGACTTTTGCCTGCAGGCAGTCGGGAGCCATTGAAGGTGCACCACAGAGCTATAGATCTTGAGCAAGTCCTACCTTTCTCAAGACTTCATGTTGTCACTCCTAAGCATCTTGGACACAGGCCACAGGCACAGCCCAGGAATCAACTACAGCCAGTCAATCAATCAATCAATCAATCGATCGATAAGATAAGAGCCAGGAGGTGGTAAAATGAGAATGATCACCCATGATGCCCTCTGAGCAGAAGGAGTCCTTCATCCTTGGACTCACATTTTAGTTCCATCACAAAGCCAAGGCTGTCCATTTACTGGATGGACTGAGGCTACCGAGGTATATTTCAATCCTGAGTATTGTCAAGTTTCTTTTTAGAGGGGGAAAATCTCAAGGACTTCTTTGCTAACCTAAGTAAATTTCTTAGCATGTACTCTGTATAGTAACAAACCTAGGATCATCTAGGTAGCTCTATGGCTACAGTATTACCAAACTATGGAACATTTACTTGTTAAATACCAGAAAGCAATAAAACCAATACAATACCATTCAGATCAGCAAACCTAATCAAAAGGGATGTTATGCTGAAATAAAAATGCCAAACCGGGGTTTTGTAAAAATAGTACGTTTTGATAGTTCTCTTGTTGTTCCATTTATTCTTGTGATTTCTGGTGTGATGGGGTCTATTTAAGTCATTGTCAAATTCACACAACTATGAGATTGTTGTGAAATATATAAAGCAGGGTGGATGCAGCTTTTGTAAGGCCTGAAGCAAATAACATTTGGGGGAGAGGGCTTATTTAAGGACATGGATACCGCACTGTGAATATCAAATTGCTAGTTTCCCTCCCAGGTCAGGGAGAAAGCCACTGCCAGGGGAAGGCCTGAGGCTCAGGCCCTGTTACTTCACAATAAACCCATTTCTGTGTAAGGGGCCTCAAATCAGAACATAGCAACTGCTCAATAAGAATTAGTTTTCGTTGACTTGCCTTGAAATCCAGCAAACTCTTTGCTCCGGATGACATCCCAGGGGCTACCATTTGGTCTGTGCACCCTTCCCTTAGGAATACCCTTTAAAGAGGTAGTTGTTCAGCCAGAGTTCTTAAGGTCTCATGTACAAAACAGTTTTCACTATTTAGAGTGAAATGACCTGGTAAATCAAAGTGGTCAATACGACCGAAAAATCCGTCCACGTTTCCTGAAAGCTGTCCATCCAGTCCCAGCGAGTGAGCTGGTTTGGTGTGTAGGCGCCATCTGTCTTGGAAAATGCGTCCTTGATGTCTTCATTTGTTTTCCCCCGCTGCTGTGACCTTGACTGCCATCAGATATCTGCAGATGGATTTACTCTAAGAGCTGCGAACGAGGAGGTGTCAGGACTCCGCATTCATGTTGACATCCACTTGTGATGGGCATGTGTCTGACAGACGTAGCCCTGGGGTCCTGGTTTCATTTTAATGGTACCACTTTGGTTATAAATAAAATATGGATTTGCACATTTTAGTGCCATCAGAAAGGAGTCAATAGAAACTGAAGCAGAAAACCATGTCTGAGAGCCTACATGACGCCCCAGTAGTAAGCTAAGCAAACATGTAGGTCGTTGTCAACATTCTAGATGCACAAGTCAGCTGCTCTGCCCTCCTGCCGAGCCCCAGTGCTCAGCAGACTGGGCGGGGAGGAGGTGCCCTCGGTGGTCCTTAGGGACACAGGAGAAAAGGGGGCTTTTCTTTGTCCGGAGTCCACCAAAAAATGCCTTTCAGTGCCAACCTTGCAAGTTCACAGAGAAGGTACGTGTTTTCCAAGTCTCTCTCTTTCTTTCAAGTGTTCTCTCCACATAGAGGATACAGAAAAGGAGAAAGCTCTCTAGGTGAAGGTTCAGCTTGCAGAAGTGCAGGATGCTGGAGGTCCAGCCAGTGCCCGGAGAATCCGCTGGAATCCAGAAGCATGATAAATAGAGCAGGAGACGGTCGGTTCCGCACCCGCAGGGGACGAGCTCCGGGTCCAAGGGTGCCATTGACATAGAAAGCCAAAGAACGGCAGAGAAGGGCTGAAGTGTTCATAAAATGGGGAAAGGAAAGACAGGACCAAGAAGCTGGTGGGAGACAGGAGAAAAGAAAGGAGAAGAATAAAGAGAAAGCAGGCTCTCAAATGAGCCACAAAGACAGAGAGGAACAGGGGAGAACTGATTATGAAAAAGCATCCGTGGACATCCAGTGCTGGAGCACCGGGGCAAAGAAAGAATCCTGTTAGATAACTTTTAATAATCGCATCGGCTCCAAGCGACGCGCTCTGGAAACCACAGTGGGGATGTTCTCCAAAATCAAGCTGCCTGTTCTCCCAGGTTCCTGGACCACCTTTTCCTTCCGAGGGGGGGCTGGCACTCGGGGGGCGGGGGGGGGGGGGGGGGACAGTTGTTTGCTTGCGTACTTGTTTGGTCTTGGACAGACATGAGAGAAGGAAGGAGAATGTGGAGAGGATTTAATTTAACGGGACTTGGGTAGATTATTGCGTTTTCAATTTTTTTCTTTTGCAACTACTTAAAGATAATAAAAAAAAAAAATCAAAGGGATTCCACACTCCTTCCCACTGCCGCTCTGAAAGATTAAATCATGTTTCTCAGAGATGAATACATTCAATTTCACCCTGGGAAGAAAAAAGAAATCAGCTTTTTGCATGAACAATAACGAAACAATTTTATAAGTACTGAGATGTTTAATATTGAATAAATACTTAAAGCAATCATCTTTCTGTATTGCATATGTAAGCACACATAAAACATTTATACCCTGGTCTGTTTATATCCAACATAATCTATCTGATAAATGTGATTTACGGGGGGCAAGGAGTCATCTACCTGCACGTGACCACTATTATGCTTTAAAAAGGTGGCTGGCCTGGTCACAGGCTTCTGATAATGAATTGCATAAAATAAGGATTAACTCATTGTTCACTGCTTTATCTCAAACTAAACAGACTGCAGAAGCATTTGCATTTCAAAACAGGGATTTACTCAAAATATTCAGATAAGCTGGAGAACACCTGCTTTTTAGCCTTTGCAAATAATATCTGTGCATTTTTCCTAGAAGGCAGTCCAGGCCTATCTGATCATCAAGTAAGTGATGCGTGTGCCTAAAGAGGTAGAGGAGAGAAATTCGTGGGGGCAGTGGGTGTTGAGCGGAGAGCAGAAAGATGTGAAATGAGAGACCAGTGTAGGGAGGATGGTTTCGTGACTTATCAGAGCCTTAGAATCTCTGCCCCGTCTCGGCCGCACTTGTGTTAGCTGCTTAGCTGGTTTGCCCACTGTAGAGGAGGCAGTGGGAAGCGGGTGTGAGTGCGCGTGGGGCGCCTGACCTGGGCTTGGTCGGGACCGCGTGGTCAGTGCCCTGCCACCTTGGCGCCACTCCAGGCAAGCGGGGCCTGTGCGTGCCATGCACACTCAGCTAGCAGGTGCCGCCCAAGCCTGTCTGGTTCTTGCCTGTCTCCTTCGGCCTCCCCTGGGGTCTGCAGTCCCGGAGGCCTCAGCATTTGAAGGCTTCTGATGACCCTGGACACAGGAGTGTCATTCCCCGTGTCACCTGCCCTTCTATGCGATGGGGCACGCAGGGTGCGAGGTGCTGCTTGATGCCAAAGACATCCCGGGCCATTGTGCCCCACCGCCGAGAAGCCTCAGCAAGTCAACCTGAGGCCTGTCCTTGAAGCAACTCATAGTCTCCAGGAAGGAACGAGACAGATTCAGAAATGACTACCTTTTAAACATTAAGCTGCTGCAAATGTTGACATTACTTTGTCGCCCATCTTGGGGTGACGTTACAAATGTCGCCCTCCTTTGCTCCTCAGTGAGGCTGACAGACCCACCTGGCAAGGGAAGAGCGAGTGGACTAGACCACCCGCCAGCGTGACGGGGGCAGACACAGGCGAGCCCCACCAGTCCGGGGTGTGAGTGTGACAAGCCCAGACTAAGGCCACAAAAGGAGGCCTGGGAACGGGTTCTGGTGGCCAAGCAAACCCAAGTGGTGAGAAGGGGTGTTTTAAGAAACAGAAACATAAACAAATGAAGGGCAGCAGGAAATGTTTGGAGAACGGAGGCCCCGGTAAGTTGAATGTACCTTTTTTTCCTCCCAACTGAGGAAGATCAATCTTTTTAAGGAATATTTACAATTTTTTAAAAATTCAATTCTTCATCCTCACTGACTCATAGAGTTTAAATTTGAAAGTTTTGCACCCATACAAACCGGCACCACCAATTATAATTAGGACTGAATATCATCTGCCTGTCATTTCAAATGGCACTCACACACTCACACAAACACAGATGGGCCCTCACTCACACACACACACACACACACACACACACACACACGCGGCAAATAAACACAGCCCTGGAGGCAGTTCCATTTGAAGGTAGGCAACTTGGTTTCTGTAGTTTTATACAATTATCAAAGCAAATTAATTTAGCTTTTGCATAGCCACTCAAAAACACAGAACAAAGGATGTGAAATGCTTCTGCGAGGAGCGGGGGCGGGGGTGCATGGCCTCTGCAGGCTGAGGTTGGTGCTGTGACTGACCCATTTACCTCCTAGGAATCGGGGTCTGCCTTCACGAACCTCCCTTTCTCCTCTATCAGCTAGGAGGGGCTTTGCCAACCCTGCTCTCCTCACGGGACAAATGAGCTGTTGTAAAATCACTCAGTCAACATATTAGAAGGACCAAGAGTGGGTATCATCATTTAACAGACCAAATATCAAACATTTAGGGGTCCCCTCTGTCCGTTGGGTCTAGGGTTAGGCCCCTTCTATATACCACTGGCTCCTTGTAGTAAACTTCAAAAACAAATGCAACTGTATTTTTACAAAGAAAAAAAGTCATTCCAATGTACATAGGATGCCATCATTCTGAGCTAAGACTGGACCCCAGCTCTGTCTCACTCAGGAGCACATACTTTGCAACATGATGCCTTATCAAACAGCAAAGGTGTTGAGTGGCAGAACTTATTTTAAACAGTGATAAGTAGAGGATTTGCATGACCTTTTATATTGCAAGGAGAAAGGAGAATATTATTGTGCTCTTGTATTAAACCGCAATGTGTTCTTGCACACAGAGTGCAGGGTCGGGTCTGGTTACTGTGCCTGGCTGTGTTTGTAGAGAAGGATCAGAGGGGATGGTCAAAATGCCAATGTCTTCAGAAGAAGACTAAGAGCCCTCCCACTGGCTTGCTATGTGCCAGGCTCTGTGCCAAGTACTATTCATACTCAACACTTTCATGCTCAAAAGGCTACGAGTAGCTGCCTACTCTTGTTACGCCCAATGCGGAGAAAAGGGAATTCAGGTGCAGAGGTTAAACCATCTGCTCTCTGTTAGAGACCTACCTTGTAGTAGGTCAAGAGATGCTTGAGGCTGGCTGTTCTGAGTCCAGGTGCCACATATTATGTTCCTTCACATGGGTGTCAGTTTCCTGGGACTTTCTGGACAAAGTACCACAACTGGGTGGCCTCAAACAGCAAAACGTATATTCACTCACAATCTGGAGGCCAGAAGCCTAAAACTAAGGAGTCAGAAGGGCCATTCTCCCTCTAAAACCTGTAGAGAGGATCTTTTCCAGACTCTTGCTAGTTTCTGGTGGCTCTCCAGCACCCCTTGGCCTTCCTTGGCCTGTAGCTACATCTCTTTAATCCGGGCCTCCAATCTGGGCCTCAGTTCTCATATGGGCTTCTCTCCGTGTCTCTGACTTCACATGGCCACTTTATTGTAAGGACACCAGGTATATGGGAGTGGGGCCCACCCTACTCCAGCATGGTAGAATCTTGACTGATTACACCTGCAAAAACCCTATTTCCAAATAAGCTCACATTCGGAGGTAGTGGAGGTTAGGACTGCAACCTATCACTTTTTGGAAAACACAATTCAGCCTGTAACTACAAGATATGCTTGCCACTGCTTACGGGACTCAGACCCACAGAGCTGATACTGGGTATAAGGTCAATACAGATGAACTTCAAGAATGTCTGATTTCAGGTAGAAGGAAACTGAGACATACAAAGTCTCACTCACATTCATTCGGTACTGGGAGAGCATACAAAAATTCGCATTTGCTTCACATTGCCTAAAATGAGCCTGGGACCAGTGACCTAGCCTCTCTTTCCTAATCTCTTATTGCCCTTCTCATTGGCCTGTCTCTTTTTGTCGTCTCCCGAAGAGGAAAATTACTCCTTCTTTGGTTTTGTGCATCAGCACTTTCTACCATACTTGGTGGATGCTGGGTGCTCACTAAACACAGAGTTTAGAGCTGGCCAGGTTCATGGTGCCAAACATGAAGCATGGAGCCCAATGCGGATGTCCTTCAAGATAACTTTTTTTTTTTTTTAATTGAAAGCCACTGCCACACCATTTCCCCCAATTACAATGCCTCACTGCAAAAATTTTGGTGGGATGGCAAATTTTTCATAAGCCCTTCAGAGTCCCCTAAATATTTGTTCTCTAACTTGGGTGCTGAGGCTGGCTCATACACAGCTAACGAGCTGCCGCTTCCTTGACATCATTAGGCCTAAACGATGGAAGTGGAGAACTATATGCTATTTTTGGCATTCATGCAAATCAGGACTATTAGGACTATCTCATCCTCATTCTGGATATTAACAGGGTGGCCTTCATTTCCTCAAGAGCCCTTGGATCTGGGGGCTCAACCAAGAGCTTTGTCTTTTCAACCCCCCCTATGAAATCTTAAGGTAGAGTTAGGGCAATACAATCCAAATCATGGGGATTTGGAACTGATTTTAAAGTGGTGCAGTAAGGCAGGGACCTTGGCTTTGCCATTCCAGGGCCTTGGAGTAGAATCTCTGACAATGACATTCATGACCATCTCAGCAAGCACTTACTGGCAGCCACTTTCACATTTCCTTGACTATGCGAGAGGTTCTTATTTCCCTTGATTATGCATAAGAACACATTTATTTTCATCTTATGTAAGGGATGCCATACAACATGCTAGGCGGCACAATTCTAAGCACCTCCTTTGCTGGATGAGGAAACCTTGCTGGGTCTACCCCATGCCCGGAGTAAGTCACAGAGATACAAATGATCCATCGGACCCAGTTTAACTTAGTTTTGACATAATAGTCAAACACAGATTTGGCTGTTTCAGCCCAAAAGGAGACAACCTCTTCTCTCTAGGTTTTGGGTATCAGTCCCTTGCCCCAGCCCCCACAGCTGTGTGACAAACCTCCCCAAGAGTTCACAACTTCACTTTGCTGGTGAGTATGAATCTGCAATGTGGCTAGGGCTCAAGTGCGACAGCTCATTGGGGTATCAACTGGGGAGGTCTGCAGACCCCTGATTCACATGCCAAGGGTGACGCTGACTGTGGCTGAGTGTCAGTGGGGCTGTAGGGCCAGAATACCTCCATGTGACCTCTCTATGTGGTCCCAGCTTCCTCCTAACATGGCAGTCAGTTTCTCGGGGTGAATGTGCTGGGAGAGAGAGCTTGGCTGGGGCCCATTGCCTTCAATAACCTAGCTTCAGCAGCCGAGAAGCCTGGGTTTTATTTATTTTTTATAAATGATTGGCGGGTCACAGAGGCCTGCCCATTTCAGTGGGAGAGGACATAAACTCCAACTCTTGTTGGAGCACCTCAAGGCTCGGGGAAAACATGAGACTAGAAACATCTCTGTAGCTCTTTTAGGGAAATGCAGTCTATCCCACACCAGAAGTTCAAGTAAATATACCGGCTCTTGCTTTTAGCTTCATTCACATTTAGACACAAGTCAAACACATCGTTATTACTATTTATTTATTTTTGGTTATATTCCTATTATTTGTATTTTCCTCCCACATGGAAAGATTCCTTTTTATATGTAATCACTCTTTGATATCCTGTTCCAGCCTTCCATGCTACCTTCCTTTGCAAATCTCATGTACATCAGAAACGCTCTGACCTTGTTTCCCTAAACTTCTCCTTTCTCTCCATCTTCTTAATAATTGCAAAATCTCAACAGAACTTTAGGTCGGGAACGTTTAGTGGCTGTGGAATCCACCACTGATACTTACAGATGGAAAGCCAAGTTTCCAAAAGAAGGATGCATGTAGCCAAGGGGGAAAATAATCAAGTTAGAGTTCGTATTTCCCAACACTGACATTGGAGTATCTGATAGACCCCTAATTTCCAACTTCCCTGTTGTAAACCAATGGTGACACTGGAATTTCTTTTTTTTTTTTTTTTTATTTTATTTATTTGTTTGACAGAGAGAGACACAGCGAGAGATGGAACACAAGCAGGGGGGAGTGGGAGAGGGAGAAACAGGCTTCCCACTGAGCAGGGAGCCAGACGTGGGGCTCGATCCCAGGACCCTGGGATCATGACCTGAGCCGAAGGCAGACGCTTAACGACTGAGCCACCCAGGCGCCCAGACACTGGAATTTCTAAAGCTCCTTAAATCTATCTATTGTCTGTCTATCTATCTATCTCTCACCCAATGCTCTACCTCAACCAAGAGTTTTATTGCAGTTTTTAGCACATGGCATTCATATATACATGGGGAAGCAGTATTCCTTTGGTGATTCAGGAAGCACATTTAAAATACTTTAAAAACCTACATGGTGCGCACACATACATGTACCCCTCTATATTGCCTGGCAGGAAGTGAGAATGATTTCTCAAGACACATTGTCCTGTAACACTCTGAGCACGATTGAATGCCATATTCAGGTTCCGATGCTGAGATTTTCATGCTGCGGTCATATTACTCCATTTCCTGCTGTGTTTTCAGCCCTCTGCGTTGACCTATGCAGGGATTTGCGGGGTGGGGTGATGAATGGGGGCATAGACCCGAAGAGGGTCCCTAAGTAGATGCCTTTCATCTCTGAGGAAGCAGAAACAAATGGTCTTCTCATCTCCTTGCTCCCTGGCTCTCTGTCTGACTCACAGGAAATGCACGGTGACTTGGGCTACAAGCTGCAAGGTTTTTATTTCCCAAGAGTTACCACAGACACTTGTCTGGCCAGTGGAATGGAGCCTGCAGTGTGCTGGAATAAAGTGATTTAAAAATCATTTTCTAGTGCAGGGAAAATGCGGTAGCAAAGCTTCCAAATACAGCGACTTTGCACCTCCCCTCACCCCCTGCTTCCCCTCAGGGTCAGATTTCACACTTGCAGATTAAAATGCCAGCTCAATAGTCCCGGCTCGGCTGCACCATCCACTCCTTGGCCAGGGGAGCCCGAACTCGGGGCTCGTGTGAAGGTGCCGTTCGAGGCAGGGCCTCACGGTTCTCTCTGCAGCCAGGCTGTGCTGGATGCTGGCCGGGCGTTTGGATTTAGTCGCACTGGGGTCCTCAGGTGCATGTGCGCGGGGCGGGCGCTCATGCTCCACCCCTACTGGGTGTCCGGCAGGCTCCTTATCTGCCCGCATCTCTACACGCCTGAGCCCCGCGGAGTCCGTCGAGCCTTGTCTGGCCTGCATTTGTATTTTAGGACATGTGTGGATCCTCTTGCTAACACAGCTGCTTTCCTGACCCGAGAGAGCGGGACCTGAGAGGTCTGTCTTGACCTCTGATATGTCAAGGCAACCAGAAGCTGAGGGACCAAAACAGCTGTGCTCACCCTCCCCTCTCCCCAGAGACAGCTTCCAGATGTGGATGCTAGAGCCGCCTACCTGCCAGACTACCAGGCTCTCCCAGCTGAGCGTGTGTCCTCCCCTGAGGACAAGCTGCTTTGTCCTCAGAGGGCCGACGCAGGCGGTGGCCAGCACCATCTTCTGGGAAGCTGGGCCGCCCAGGGCCGGTTGTGCTGGGGACGAGGTGGGCTCGCAGAGAGAGGATGCAGGAGCATGGAGAATGGGAAAACTGAAGGCAGACCAGTCCTATAATAACGTGCTCTGGGGAACAGAGTCAGCTTGCTGTCCTGCAAGGAGAAAAAACAAAACAAAACAAAAAACGCTTTTCCTAATGAGAAAACATCTTTAGAAATGTCTAAAAACGTCAAGTCAAAACATCCAAGTTTTGCAAACTGGCCAAACCAGAATCTTGAGAAAGATTCCCTTGTGTTTCCCCTTGGCTGAACCTGTGCCCTGTGGCTCGCAGGATCGTAGGTGGTGTTCAGACCCCTCTTGATGCCCCGCGGTGTCCAGGGTGAGGCTTTGAATTTCCACAGTGTTTTGACAGCCCCCTCTGTCTCTGAAACATAATCTCATCCTGCCTGTTAAATTGTGGACTCCTGCAAGGTATTGCATCACAGTTGAAAAGTGGATCCCACTTGTTTGGTGATGTTCCTTTAGCTGCTTTCCCCCCAGCTTGCATGCTGGAGACAGAGCATGCTCACAAAAGGGGGTCCCCGAAGAGCCTCAGCTGCAGCGCTGATGGACCTCACAGCAGAGAGGGCTGAATGATACCCTGGCGTCAGGGAGCGAGAACCCAAGCCCTACAGTGAACAGAGCGGCTGCCCTAGCAAGACCATTGGAAGGGTGTCCACACACTGGGGCCCCGAGGCCAGCACACCGCCTCTCAGCACAGCTCTGTGGTTGAGTGGTGACTTTTACCCAGCTTCGCCTCCACCTGCTGCCTGGGAAGGCCGAGCACCCTGCTGGCCCATCCCTGGCCCTCCCAAACTGATACAGGAGCGAGAAGAAAGGGTTGGCAAATGTCCCCAGCCCTCCCCGCCTGGGCATTTGCCTTGGGGAGTGAGGTGTTGCTGCTGACAGAAGCAACTGGCTGGCTTCAGACACCGGTGCAAACCCCAGAGATCTCCCGGGAGCTAGGCTGTGTGTGTGTTTTCCCTATATTTGTTATTCTTTTCGCTGAAGAATACTCAGGTTAATTAAGGCCCAATTAAACCACAATGAAGATCTAGATCTTGTTCATTCCTGATTCATGAACAAATTAGCTGGTGGCCGGGGGTCCCGATCTCACATTGCATGAAGGAAGAAGCCGTTTGCGGGTGGCTTTGGGTGTGGTACTATGCTAAAGAGATGCTTTAAAAAGCACCTGGCACTCAGGGACCTAGTCTTTATTTTTTCTGTGTCCAGCATTTCTAATTTGATAGCATTTTAAGTCACAGCACCTGTAAATGGCTGATCCAAGGCCTGGCGTGCTGGAACAGGGCTGGAAAGGGCTTGCAGAGGGACAGACCAACACAGTCTCTCTGTGAAAGAGGAACAGGATTTGCCTTACTCATTCAGGTACTGTCTGTCCCACAAGTTCTGGGTGCGCCGCACACAGGGGGGCCGTCACTGACCAGCCCTTACAGCAGGGCCTCTCTGTTCTGTCATTTTCTACACAAAACATCCCTGAACGAGTACTTAGAAACCTCTTTTCTACCAAAAATACATTTATACATACCTATGCATATATATGTATGCGTATGCATATGTATAAGATATTTAAATACACTTTATTATATAGTAAATGTATAAATATATTTAAATTATATCTAGAATACAACAGGATTGGAATTCTTTGGCACAGAGAAAATACAGAACAGGTTATTTTATATTAACTATATAGGCTCTATCATATATAAATGCTTATATGTATATATATAGTATTTTATGAGCAAGTAATTTCTCCCTCTTTGAGGAATTTTGATGCAGAGGCTGCAAGAAAATGTATCACAAGCTGTGTATTTCGACAACATTTAAAGAAAGTATGCTACATTTTGGAATCCAAGATACATCTCGCTCACCTAGTATTTAAATACACTGTGATTTACACTGGGTCCAGAGAGCATAGTAGTTAACTACAAGGAGGAGCTAGCCACCAATGCTTCAATTTTCAGGGAGAAAATGATATTCTACAAGCATAACAGTCACTGATCTTCCAAATCCTAATCCCTGATTAGATAGGAGCCTGTCTCCTAGGAAATATGCAAATAGAGAGGAAAGAAAAAAAAAATCATTCTGCAGACTCAAGCCTAAAAAATCACAAATGATCTAGTTTCACTAAAACAAAACAAAACAAAACAAAACAAAAAAACCGATAGAGGGAATCCTATGAACACATATCCATGAGAACATCTCCCCTCTTATTTACTTATTTACTAACCTGCATTAGTCACTGAAATCCACCCCCCAGTGAGCGCGGGGCTCACGTAATCTGGACCTGATCTGCATCTCCAGACAATTGTGGCTGCCCCCAATGGCACGATATAAAATTTGGCCCACCCCAATGACACACCACTAATTAAGCTGAGCTGCTGGTATGGAGAGAACAATGATGTCGACATCTAGCCCTCAGGGGAGGGAGTTTCAAATCTCAGTCAACACCATCCCCCAGCTCAGGTCTTAAAGGGAAATGTGCCCACAAGCTTCTGCAAGTGGCACCCGCCAAGACAGGACTTGCTTTGATTTTTAATAACTGTACTTAGTTGTCTGCATAATTTTAGGTGGTGGGGGGACTGGTCATATGCAATATGCGTGGGCAAATCTTCCTTCCTCTTGGAGGTGAAAGAGCCCAGAAGGAACACTGGGATGTTGTGGTTTGGGACTCCCTGGGGCGAAGACAGCAGTGCCGCCAGCCCCCACCGCAGCTGATCCCTGGGCTGCCCTGGGTGCACAGGGCTATCACCCAGCGAGACGTATTCAGCAAACCGTGCGGGACCCTGGCTCTTTCCGAACGCTGGTCCACAAACTTTTGAGGAAGACCTGACTGTAGGGTTTACGAAGCATGCTAAACTGTCTCAGGAAAAAGCATTCTCTGAACAAGGAAGCAGGAGGGGACTGGGCAAAGTCTTAGAGGACATCCGGGGTCTCGGTCCTGAAGAAGTTGAGTGTCTATCATGTTGTTCACGCAAGACCAAGATGCATCTAGCTCTTCCTCCAGGAGTCCATCCTGTAACAATCAAAACAACTCCCAAGGTCTATTATAGGAAGGGGTCTAACTGCTGGCTCTGTGAAGAGTCAGGATTTGGGAAAATAAAATCTTCCATTTTCAGCAGAAGGTTGTAATGCATGAATTTGCCAGTTTCTCGTTTCTTTCTTTATAATTAAAGGGCCAGTTTCTCAGAAAAAAAAAAAAGTAACAAAACATGGAATGAATGCTGATTACTATTCTGGATTTGTCTAAGTCCCGTTGGGAGAGTTTCTTATGCAGATCAAGAGCAGCATATGCTGCAAGATATTAAAAACTAGATTAAATAGTAATGTAAAAACACATGAATATTAGTGTATATATTACAAGGGCCTGGGGCTGTGAAATTTATTTTTTATTAAAAAATGTTGATATGAGGACAGTATCCAAAACCAGCACCTTCATGGATGAACTAAGAATTTAATTGGCGAAGTACAAGCATATGTAGATGATAAGCCCATAGATGCCACCATATGCATATGTAATTTCACATATATGCACACAGATATTCGCATTTTACTCCCTCGTGTCCGTAAGTTGTAAAGTAAGTAGATTGTGCCAGCTGAGTTACTGTCCCCAACCAATCTGATAGAAGGCTGAGATTCCTTCTTTCCATTTTTCTCCCCTCTCCCTCCAATAATGATTATCTAATACGTGTCAGACGTAGAGCATGTATAGTGTATTAGGAGATCTAAAAACCACTGTTCTCCTTCAGTCTATAGTGTAAACAACAGACAATAATACAAAGACCATGAAACGGCACGCTTGCACAGATGCACAGACATTTTTAGTGTGATGGCATAAAACAAAAGGTAGCATCACATAGGATTTGGAATCAGAAGTTCTGCGTTCAGATCTCATCTCTGCTGCCAGCTTCCTGGACAAACTTGGTGAGCTGAATTTTCTTCCTGAGAAATGAAATGATATTTGTGCCATCCTTCACAGGACTGATATAAAGGTCAAGTGATGAAAACTGCCAAAACATTGTGTAAAAGTATACAAATTCAGGTAACGTACATACGGCCACATATGCCTAGAGAAAGCTGACTTTTAACCCAGCATCAAAGGAGAAGAAAGGTCTCTAGAAGATCAGCAGACAGACGATCGAGGCCGAATGGCCAGGCTCAGCGCTGCTAACCTGTGGACGATTGTGTGTGGGGCTTGGCCCGTTCCCAGGTGGTGAGCAAGTATGTGCATGGCAGGACAAGGGCTGAGGGTACACACACACACACACACACGTGTGTGTCCACACATGCACTCACATGTATAAAATATGACTACATCAGAGAGATCTTCCCGTGCTCTGCTAAGGGACTCAAGTTTATTTCTTATCAAGGCAAAGACACTACTGATCTGCATTTCAATTGGCTCATGCCGGCAGGAGCGGGAAGAGACTGGAAAAGTATACCACCGGTGGTTGGGGGAAGGGGGGGAAGTCCACCTGGAGACCAGGTGTAGGTCAGTGGGTCTCAAAGTGGGGTCCCTGGAGTACAGCAGCGTCCCCAGGTGACAATTGTCCTAGAGCTGCCACGAAGTGCCACAACCTGGGTGGCTTAAAACAACAGAAATTCATTCCTTCACAGTTCCGGAGACAACGTCCCAAGTCTAGGGGTGGAGAGGTTGGTTCCTTCTGAGGCTCCGAGGGAGAATTTGTTCCTTGTTCTTCCAGCTTCTGGTGCTTTGGTGGGAATCTCCGGTGTTCCTTGGCTGGTAGACATGTCACTTCAAGATGCGGTCACATGGAACTCTCCCTGAGTGTCTTGGCGTTCAAATTTTCCTCTTCCAATAAGGATGTCAGTCATTCGATTCAAGCCCACCCTGGTCCAGTGGGACCTCATCTGAGTCTGATGATATCTGCAAAGACCCCATTTCCAATAGGGCCTCATCCACAGGTTCCAGGGTTTAGGATGCCCACAGAGCTTTCGTGGGACACAATCCAACCCAGAACACCTACGGTCTTGTTAGAAGTGTAAGTTGTCTCGCTCCACCCCGGACCTGCTGAATCTGCTCCCAGCATCTGACCCAGCCATCTGTGCTTGCCCCAAGCCCCCAGGGATCCCTGTGCTCACTCACACTGGAGGCCCACCTGCTGGGACAGGTGGAGGGGTGGAGACAGCGTATGTGGGTAAGGAAGAATGGTCCACCGCTGGGCTGGGTGAGGGAAGGAGGGAGTACGGAGAGGGGTGGGTATCTTACTCAGAATTATTTTGGTTCACTCAAACATGATTAAGCAATTTTAAAAAAGATTTTGTTATAGAGTTTATTGGGGGAATCACAGAGAAGCAAGGGCAGATTACAAAACCCGCCATGAACTGAGGGAGTTAGGGCCTCCCGCCTCTCTTTCTCTTCCCCTTCTCTTCTCTCCCTCTCCCCCCTCCCTCCCTTCACCTGCTTCCCTCCCTGTGTGCTCACCTGTGTGCTCACCATATTCCCACACCGCCTGTGTTTAAGCAGACAGCAGGCACCCACTGATACAGAGAATCCCCAATCTGGTTTCCAGCAGATTGGACCCGTTTGGCGTGACTTGAGTGCAGAGTCCAGCTCTCAGACCCTCATCTGTGCTGAAGGATGGGTTCACTAGGGTCAGCGTGACTGCCAAGACCATCCCTGTGGGAGTGGGTGGTGGCTCCCAAAAGGGAGGTTTCATAGACCAGGCAGACACCCCAAGACAACTCACGCTGGCCAGACCCCTGAGTCCATGCTTCTTCCCCTGGCCTCTGATGACCTCTCAAGAGAAAGAAGTCTCATTGCAGGGTAGAGAATTTAAGTCAAAGGTTTTAGAAACTGGTGACTAGGTAGAATTTGTAAATTGGATCTTGAGTAAGAGAGAAGGCTACAGATCAGAACTGAGTGGAATTAGGATTAAAGGTAGGGGCACCCGGGTGCCTCAGTCAGTTCAGAACCCGACTGTTGATTTCGGCTCCCGTTATGATCGCAGGGTCCTAGGATCGAGCCCTGTGTCGGGTTCATGCTCTATGAGGAGCCTGCCTGGGCTTCTCTCTGCCCCTCCCCCTGCCTCTCTCTCTCTCTCTCTCTCTCTCTCAAAACAAAGCAAAGCAAACAAACAGATAAAATCCAGAGATGAGGCCAGCAGACGTCAGAGGTATCTCAGGGGCCAAGACCAAGATAAATAAGCACTGAGACAGCTCAGCTCAGGGAAGAGGTTGCTTTCCCGAGTCTGGGTTTGGAAGGCAGGTGTGAGCTGCAGGAAAGGGCTCATACTGCAGGGCTGCGTTGGAACCAACATGGAAAAAGAAAACACACCAGCATGTAAGGTGATCATTGGACAGTGATTCCCTCCTAAGACAGAACACAGGGAGGAAAATCCAACGCATGTATCTGTCTATAAAGCCAGAGCAGCATCTGAAATACCCTGGCAAAGTTGAGGAAGGAACAGGCAGTGGGTGGGCATCATCACCAGCTGTCTTTGTGATCCCAGAAAAGCCCACTTCTTCCAACTCAGTCTTTTATGGGGAAACAGCCAAGGTTGTACCAAGTAACCCTCAATGTCCCATATGCCACTTAAGTCCCTGCTATTTCATGAGTGCTTATAAGAATCTCTAGTTTAGCATCACTTTGAGCTTCCCTGTTCTAAGAAAATTTAGAAAGAAAAAAGGAATTGAGGTGAAAACAATGGAGAAATTTGCTTTGAGGTTTGAAGTGAGTGCAGGAAGCTCTCCATTCTTGCTCTGTGTGGACGAGACGAGAGGAATTCTCTGCTTTTTCACAAATCCAAATAATCCTTCTGAATCTGTGGTGAATCAGGCACATAGTTGCTCAGTCCTTGACACACACTGTGGAAATTATTTGACTTATTTGTTTGATGTACTTAAAGCATTCCACTGGTCTAAGAGTACCTGGATGCACGGAGAAAATAACACATCCAGCACTTAGATGGAATGCTACAGGGAATCGCCCCTGCCACACGGAAATACACATCGATACTGATTGGACACAGAGTGAGGAAGTGGTTGATGGGGCTTCTGAGACGAGTAAACCAAAAGTCAATTATAGTGACCCATCCCTGACTGTAATTTCATTCATTCAAAAGCTGACATTCTACCCAAATAGTCTCCAATGCAACTTGCTTCAACCCTTCTCCACACAGATGATGCCATGACCAGACTTGGATCAGAAATGAAGCTGACATTTGTGAGATTTTACTAGGTGCTTTATGGAATTGCACACTTTTTAAAATATGGGGTGGGTGGGGTTGAAATTATCCTGATTGCACATATGGAGTCTGAGTTTAGAGAAGTCAAATATGACTTATCCAAGATAACACAGTTCATAAGGTGGTGAGGGTGGCCACTATTTTATTTTTTTAAAGATTTATTTATTCATGAGAGACAGAGGGAGAGAGAGAGAGAGAGAGAGAGGCGGAGGCAGAGGGAGAAGCAGGCTTCCCGCCGAGCAGGGAGTCCGATGCGGGACTCGATCCCAGGACCCTGGGATCATGACCTGAGCCAAAGGCAGACGCTTAACCGACTGAGCCACCCAGGCGTTCCAGGGTGGCCACTATTTTAATGATGGTGGTCAGGGATGAGGAAAACTTTATTTTTTGTAAACAATTTAAATGAGAGTAAAATTCACTTTAGGCACACAAAAAGTCCTTCATTTGCACAGATCTTATAACATATCTCATTTGATCATTACAACCTTCTTGGCAGATGACATGAACACATTTTACAGGTGCCGTCGATCACTCAGAGAGCCTAGCAACTTGCACATGATCGAATGGTTAATGGTCAGGCCAGAATTTGAATCATACCTCCTGACACCCAATGAAGTAATTTTTCCTAAAACCTACACTATCTATCCTATCAGCAGGAAATGATATTTCAATATAAAGTAGTCATAACTCTATTTCTGGTGAAATTTAAATACATTTTCTTTTGAGCAATATAGAGTAGAGCAATAACTATCATAATTAACAAGCTGCACAGCCCTATTCAGAATGGAAGAAATAATGCATTTATGGAGGTGCACATTTAGGGGTCTTACACATATTACCCATAGAATATGAAAACTGTTCTACTCTAGGAGACTTTTCTGGTGCAGCTTGGAGAAATCCCTCTCCCCAAATCAATCATGGAGTCAATCCATTGGTATCAGCTCTCTTGGCCCCAGGGGCATTCCACACGGAGTCGGCTTCTTGCACGTGGCAGGAGCTCCCTGAAAGGGAGAATGTCTGCCCTCCCGCTGTGATTTGGGCCTCAGTCTCCAGCCACCCTCTGTGTTCTCTATCCAGTGTTTGAATAAACACAGTACCCCGTTCTTAATGAACAGCTATAGGGTCTTGTGCAAAGAAAACTAGCACCCTGAGGGATGCTGCTAAGCCAGGTGACCGTCTGAACTGGCCGTAGCCCATCCTGAGATCCTTTCAAAGTGAAGTCCATTTTCAAATGATTGGATACCAAACAGAAGTCCAATTGCATTTCTGTAGCTTGGCTTTTAGCAAGGCGACAGCAGCTGAGATGCCCTCCGAGACACTTCTTTAGTCCGTGTGAAAACTTTGTGCCGCCCGTATGATTAATCCTGGGGAGGAAGCGGCCTCTGCCATTGTGAGACTGGAGCTCTGCTTCATGTCTAAGTCGGTGTTTCCCCCCAATAAATTAAACTGATTTTCTTGCTGGATACATTGGAAGTTTCTTTTTATGAACTGCTTACTCTCACTTTTCATGAGAATATAATGTAAATATATTTTTACTGGATCTTTACTGGGAAAGGTGTCTTGCCAGCCATTCGGTCACAGAAGAGGTTCAATTCATGGTTATTGAACCCGTGGACAATCTAAATCCGTCACCTGTACCCAAACAAGCACTGATTCCCATGCTAACCCGCCCTTTAGATTTGCACTTTGCATTTTCATTGCATACACATGTACAATGCACTTACACCACACATGCACACATGTACATACATGAACACACAGACACGTGAAACCCCTCCAGTGAGACATATATGTACACGTGTAAGATACACATCGCATACACACACATGCACACAAACATTTTCATTCCGAAATGCAAAACTAAAATATAACAAATCACTGCCTGCTCCGGGGGGAAAGATGCTTTGGCTTTCCTTCTGCGTTTGCAGCCTGCCGCTGCTCTGGGACTTCCCCTCCCATGTGGCACTTGGTATTTATCTGTCCCCCTCCCGGTAGCTCTGTTTTTCGGAGCCACCCTGGAGCAGCCCCGCATTCCGATATGGTACAGCAAGCCGTCTATTTTAGGTGACCTTGTAGGAGCGCACGTCTCTGTTCTGGGCCCTGGGGTTCATTACCTGAATACAGGCCTCTGTTCTTTTTTACATGGCTCCCCTTTTTGGGTGCTTTCCCCCCGTGCACCTCTGTCATTGATGTCAAGACTCAGCACACTTCTGAGAAGAAAACAAAAGCAGCGTAAACTCTTTAAAACAAAATTGTAACTGAATATTCCCTCAATCTGGCCCTCTAGGATAGCTGGTCCAGGAATCCTCAGAAGATAGGTAAAATCTTTCTCAAATGCTTTTTTATAAAAAATTCAATTTAATTTTATTATGTTAGTCCCCATACATTACATCATTAGTTTTGGCTGTAGTGTTCCACGATTCACTGTTTGCATATAACACCCAGTGCTCCATGCAGTACATGCCCTCCTTGATACCCACCACTGGGGTAACCCATCCCCCCACCCCCCTCCCCTCTAGAACCCTCCGTTTGTTTCTCGGAGTCCACCGTCTCTCATGGTTCGTCTCTCCCTCTGATTCCCCCCCTTCATTCTTCCCTTCCTTCTCCTAATGTCCTCCATACTATTCCTTATGTTCCAGAAATAAGTGAAACCATGTGATAAATGACTTTCTCTGCTTGACTTATTTCACTGAGCATCATCTCCTCCAGTCCCATCCATGTTGATATAAAAGTGGGGTATTCATCCTTTCTGACGGCTGAGTAATATTCCATTGTATATATGGGCCACATCTTTTTTTTTTAAGATTTTATTTATTTATTTGACAGAGAGAGACACAGTGAGAGAGGGAACACAAGCAGGGGGAGTGGGAGAGGGAGAAGCAGGCTTCCCACTGAGCGGGGAGCCCGATGCGGGGCTCGATCCCAGGGCCCTGGGATCATGACCTGAGCCGAAGGCAGACGCTCAACGACTGAGCCACCCAGGCGCCCCTGCACCACATCTTCTTTATCCATTCATCTGTTGAAGGGCATCTCAGTTCCTTCCACAGTTCGGCTATTGTGGACATTGCTGCTATGAACATTGGGGTGCATGTGGCCTTTCTTTCCACTACATCTGTGTCTTTGGGGTAAATACTCAGTAGTGCAATTGCTGGGTCAATAGGGGAGCTCTATTTTTAATTTTTTGAAAATAGTACAAGTTACCTGCCTGCCTTCTCTGAGAATGGTCTGAATGGCTACCAGCATTCTATTTATCAGCTAGACTTCCGGCTAACTAATGCCAGTTTCTGAGGATGCAGAGATGAATAAAATGACTCCAAGAAGTTTAGAGAGTCACTCCTCGGGTTAGGTGCTAAACGTTTAGAGCAGACTCGAGCATGTATCTGTGCAAGACCTCCCAGCTGCGGGTATGCATGACCATCAAAAGGTTATTGACAGAGTGGTTGTATCATTACTTACAATTCCTTCCAACTAAGGCCTTGTTGAAACCCTCACTCAGCGTGTATAAGGTAAACATTTGTGTCCTGATCCTGTTCAAACGATCTTCCTTTTCCATCTGGTCTGGCGCCTGATCCCCGCTGCAGCTCTTGGCAGACTCTATATGTAAATTGCCACATAGTCAATAGATCAGGCTTTTTGGGCCATGGGATCTCTGTCCTAACTTCTCAGCTCTGCTGGTGGAGCTGAAAGCGGCCACAGACAAAGCACAAACAAGTGAGCATGGCGTCTTCCGATAATATTGTCTTTACAAAACCAGGTGGCAGGGCAGATTTGGTCTGTGGTCAGTGTGCTGACCCCTGGCCTGCAGGGTCCTATGCCATTCAGGGACCGTACTGGCCTGAGTTGGAATGATCATTTCTGTGCCCTGGAACATCAGTATCAGCATGATTTCTTAATGCTCACAGTTCAGGCACAGAAATTTCTTTAACTTTTAAAACTCAGACTCTCCCTGTTTCCCCCTGTTTCTGAGCAAATCTGTACAATCCTGGAACAATGGCAGGGCATCTAGCTTGAGGATAAAGGGGGTGAGACAGGGAAGGAAGGAAATGGAAGACAGGGAGTGCATCGCTGACCTGGCCAGTACTTGAAAAACCACCTGCTCTTCTCAAGGAACTGTCTTCAGACATGTCATATAGACCACTGACTTCGTGGGAACTCCATCTGAGGAGGAGCAGGGGAGAATATATCCACCAGGTCCTATCTCCCACTGGCCAACGCTCACTTTATGGGGCAGCAAATCTCTGTCCCTCTAGACTACACATGGATGGCTCCTGTTTGGGTCCCACTGGGTTTATGCTCTGCTGCAGCAGGAAACCTCTCATCTGATGTGACAGATGCCTAGATGGGCATGGAGTAAGGGCCTCTGGGGTTGTGCCCGTGACACTGATGCCACTGCATAGTGGAAGCAAAGGGGGCCAACGGCTAGGAGGAGTCTAAGAGGGAGCCCATATCTGCACTACTCTGAACTCAGGGTTTCCTATCGTATCCAGATCCTGGGAGTTTTGTCATCACCAATGCCCTCATTTCCTCCCTGAGAGAGAAGGCAAAAGTCCAATAGTTCTTGGAATTCCCATCAAGGTGGTGGTTGGCCATATTTCCGACATGACCAGATCAAGACCAGAGTCCTCCACTGTTATAACTGATCTCAAGACATTGACTGGTAAAGATACATTCCTCTTCACCACTTACTAGATTTTAGATCTAATAAGAATTCCCTTATAGTTCTAGACTTACCTAGATAAACAGGGTTTAGTTTGCATGAGGGGTTTGGTTTGCTTCCTTGGTTTGGATGGAAAGAAGGATATGAATGTTTAATTGTCCTACCCTTGATACATGTCAGACCAGCTCGCCAACTTTTCACTGGGCACAGAAGCACCTCGACAGTGATCTTAGCTCCTTAGTCAGGCTTAGTTACACTGATAATGGTTTCTAGTGTCTTGGTCTATTGTCCTGAGGAGACTAAAGTGGAGAGAAGGTAGACAGAACTTCAAGTTCAGTGGGATCTTTACTGGTTCCCATTAAAAATGGTCCCCATTTGGATATTAGGGCTGCTGACTAAGCAGAACTAAAGGTGATGGGAATAGGAAGCGTGCATCACATCAGTGGGTCAATGAGATGATGATGAGAGGTGCCAATCATATCTCCAACTTCGGGAGCCATGGCTCACATACTCTAGCTCGGAAGGACCCATTACCTCTACCTCAGTTATTGGTTTGGCACCATTTTGAGTTCCCAAGGCCACCTAAAGTCCACCACCAAACTCAGCCTAAACCAGCCACTGTTCCATTTTATCAAGCTGGAGGCTTCTTCTGCGTGATGGGATTCATGGTAAAACCTGTGGTCACATGCCTACAGGCTCACATGTTATTTGCCCATAAAATCACTTTTGCTGCTCTGGGGCAGAGTCATATGGTGTCACCCTGCGACCAAGTGGCTTTCTGGTCCCAAGGAATGGTGCCAGAAGATCCATCATCACCTCCTGATGCTGGCCCTTGGCATTCAGCCATGGATGTAGCTAGTTTGGCCATGGGAGAGGAAGCCCATGGAAAGAAATTGGGTTAATGATGACATTATTGGTCCACAAAATCAACCATTCCCTGAACCCCACTTGTAAGACATCATCTCACATGAGTCAATCTATTTCCTTATTTTTATAAGCTGGTTTTGAGTAAGAGATTAGGCTGGTGAATGGCAGTGAATGAAACAGAAAAATAGCCATGATATCCGACCACATTAGTTTTCCAGTAGTGTGTCATGAAAGCATCATTAGTATTTTTTGGTGCTGGGCCCTGTCCCATTTCTCTTGATATATATATATTTTTAAAGATTTTATTTATTTATTTGACAGAGAAAGACACAGCGAGAAAGGAAACACAAGCAGGGGGAGTGGGAGAGGGAGAAGCAGGCTTCCCGTGGAGCAGGGAGCCCGATGCGGGGCTTGATCCCAGGACCCCGGGACCATGACCTGAGCCGAAGGCAGATGCTTAACGACTGAGCCACGCAGGCGCCCCTCTCATGATATATTTTGAGTAGCAGTAGCTGAATGAAAGGGTGAACTTTATCTTGATGTTTCCACGGCAAGTTCACAGATACACTACTGATTTCAAAGTTTGTAAAGCAATATCTTACACAGTACTTCTCCCCAAACCCCATCTGCATACCAGTTCCATCAGAATAACCAGAGTGCTTATTGAAAAATGGATTCCCTTGCCCTACTGAAGATCAAATAATTAATAATCTCTGAGAGGAAAGCTTAGGGATCTGCATTTTCAGCAAGCTCTCTGGATAATTTTTATTCACTGCCAAGATTGAGAACAAATGTCTAGAGAAAATTGGCTCAGATCAAAGCCAAAGCCAGAGCATGCCGATTTAGCTGCTAGGGATGAAAAAGTCCTCATTAATCCAGGCTCAAAATTTTACATGTCTGTTTGCACTTTTTGGGTTGAACTAGAAAGGGCAGTAGCTTCCTGGTCAGGAGAACTGTTACACTCGTACTCTGCCCATCTCTAGCACTACAGAACTTTGGAGAAATCACCTTTTGGGGGGTCTCAGTTTTCTTATCTGGCAAGAAAGAGGGAAAGGATTATATAAGATTACATATAAGAACCTTTCTTCACAAGAAATTCCAAAGCTCTCAATGACAACGACCTTGGTGAATTGCTACAAAACTTTTATATTCTTAGGTAGATTTGTGTAGTTTTACTTTAATTCACTGATTTTGACTTTTCTATTCCCACTACGACACTTTTATGGGTAAGCAAGAGGGCAATGGGAAGGGTGTGTTTAGCAGTAAATGGTCCCCCAGAGATACTGATCAGTAGGAAACCATCTATGAGTTAGGAGTCCTGTTTCTGAAACGGAGCTTTCACATCTTGAAAAGAAATTACATGATCTTATGGTATACAACTCTATGACATAGTTGAAAAGTAGTTCGCCAGGTGAAATTTTGTCTGACTTAGATTTTCCACTTTCAGAACTCACATAATTTGAAAGCAAATGATACAAAAATCGAGAAGAAAGCACACTTGCGTACTCAAGTTATCATAAAGATGCTCCATGTTATTTTAGCCAAGACATTATTACCACGTGGACTGCATTCTCCTCCTCTGTGGTTCTGTAGGAATCTCCCATCTAGTCTATAATGCGTAATTTGGAAAGACTGCTTTCCACTGGAAGAATTTGCTTCCAACCCTATAAATTTGATGTGAAAATTCATCACATTTTCCTGCTTCAGACAAATCCTTGGTGTCAAAGCTAAGCAACCCCAGGGCTTATAAAAACGACCCAGCTGAAATGTTGCGATTGCTTTTCTGGAAATCCTCCCTCCCTCCCTCAGGCCCTGCAGTAAGTCATGAAGTCTTAAAAGTCCTCAAAGGAAGCATTGTGGCAGGGTCGATCCCAGGGCTGGTGCTGCACTACAGCCTTGCTGGGCTGATGGACCAAACGATCGGTGGCCCACAGCAGCCGAACTTGACACACTTTATGTCTTCTGGTCTCTTCCATTCTTGCGTTCAGACATTTCCATGAACAGATCAAGCTGCAGAGTCCATTTCCTGGCATCTCAAGCAGCTCTTAAAGTCTAACTTAATTTAACAGCACTCAGGAAAGACATGGGTTCTGTGTGCTCATGTCTCGAGCCCCTGCCAGAGACCCGCCACATGACTTGCAGGTGAACAGCTCAGGGGTGTAAGCACAAGTCAAAGCGTCCATCCTCCACCACGCAGTTCCCCTTAGCCTATTCTAAATCCTGCTCTCTGTGCTGAATATACGCAACTTGATCTCCAGCACCACCAAAGTCATCCATTCAAACGTGGTCTCCTCCTCACGTGTTTGAAGGACCTCGGACGGCCTTACAGTTGCTGTCAGCTGACTGATGAAACGTGTGTGCACCACGGCAGTGGCGTGTCCTGTGGGCGCAGTGCTGGGGTTAATGGAAGGGCTTTCTGACCCGGGCAAGGTGTGAATTCATAACAAGAGCGGGTGTGCGCAGACTTTAACAGCTTGTCAAATGTGTGAGTTGAAGATAATGAATTCGAGTCCAGTTGTAGGGTTTTTCTCTGGTTTGCAGGTTTATTAACAAGGATGATATAGATACAAGAGACACCTGGAAAAAACCCAGCATACTCTGGGAGGGCCGGAATGGAATGGTCTTTTGTTAAAGGCCAAATTGACTGTGAAGAGTAACTGGGGTTGTCAACTCCCTCCTCTTCCCCACAGAATCAATCAGCCTGCATTTTCACCAAGCCGGCACTTAGCAAAAAGTAGCCCCAATCTGGCCATTTTGAAATACAGATGTGATTTTATGGGAAACCTTATCTGCACCACCTGATAAGGCAGCCAGTCACTGGCCCCATGTGACTACTGAGCCCTTGAAACGTGGCTGATCTGAATTGCAAGGTGTTGTATCGGTGAAATGCACACTAGATTTTAAATACTCATCACGAAAAAGTAAAATATATCATCAGTGTTTTTATATTAATTCTACATAGAAAGGATATTATTTTAGACACATTTGGTTAAATGAAATGTAATATTATAATGAAGGATATCTCTTTAGTTTCTTCAGTGTGGTAATTAGAAAACTTAGTTATGTGCATGGCTCGTTGTCTTTCCACTGGACGGTGCTGCCTTAGATTGTTCTGACCTAACGCAAACCCTGAATGAGGACATTTCTTTTTTAGGTAAACAAATAATCACTTAATTTTGATGTACTTCATTTTCTTGCAATTACATCTGCTTGGGAACTTTTAGATGGTGGTTAATAAATTAATTATTTCATAGGTGTTTAGTCCTAATATCTGCACACAGGATCTTCTATTTAAACTCGTAAACACACATGACTTTTGAAAATAATTCTGAAGTAGCTAGTGCAAGTGTAAACAAAAAATAAGTTATTTTATAATCTATCCTCAAAAGATTTCAACTTCATTTTCCCTATAGCAACTGTTAAGACAAATATTTTTACCTCAAATCCATTCATGACCTACTCTACCAATTATTTGAAAGACAAGTGTTTAATAATCAAAAACTATTATCTCCTAGAAAAATCCTGCTCAATCTCTGCCTCTTCCCTTGCCTCATCTGCCTTTTCTTTATCTTCAACAAGCTAACTAATTGATTCCTTTCCCTCTGCTTACGTAATTTGTACCATATTCGTGTAATTTTTTTCCAGAAGAGTGCATTTTTTGGTATTGAGTTGATATTTACATAACACAAAACTATTTAAAAGTGTACAATTCAGTGGCTTTCATGCACTCACCACCACCTCCGTACAGCTCCAAAACAGTTTCATCACCCAAAAGAAAATCCCATACCCATTAAATAGTCCCCCTATCTCGGCCTGGCCCTAGCCCTTGGCAACTACCAATTTGCTTTTTAACTCTATGGATTTACCTATCCCAGGAATAGAATAGAACTTTCAGAATCATATAATTACATATCCTTATATATAATATAAAAAATATAAAATTATACATACATGTATATAAATAATTATATATGAGTATATGTTTTAAATGTATAATCATATATGTGGATTACAGCATATACTACATAATCCTATGAAGTAATTATATATATCAATCTATAATTATATTTATGGATAGAGTCTATATGTATGCAGATTCTTTCTGGCAGTTGTTGAGTGGGTCCATTCTGATGGTGTATTATGGAACTGGAGAGATAACCATAGGGAGGGCTTGGAGACCCACTGGACACAGTCTGAGATGTGGACCTGAGCCTGACCGCTGTTAGCCCTGACTCGGACTGGTGAGCCTCAGTGACATTGGGTTTCCTGAAATTAGTGTCAGTTCAGTACCATTGTCCAGCAATCCTCCCCAAATATGAGTATTTTCTTTTCCCCAATGTACAACCACCCCAGTAAAGGCCAAAGATCACTTTGGGAGAGGCTGAAAGTTTAACAGTATAAATTTGGGGCACTGTAACTGAGTCTTTCTTCAAGGGGACCCTGCATGTTCCTTATTGAAGGGGTTGTGGGTCCATAAACTGGCTCAGGGAAAGAAGGGTGCCTTCCAAACTGTTGGTTCAAACAATAAACGGGATTGAATGAATAACCAATTTCCACAAGAATGTAGTGTTCTCAACATAATCACACATTACAATTTACCAAGGGTAGGTTAAAAGTTAGCTTTAAGTAATAGAAATAACAAAGTAGTAGAATAAAAAAAAAAGCAAATATTTATAAAATCATGGTATAGGGAAGGACTTTCTAATCATGATGCAAAACCCAAAAATTATGAAGAAAATAATTGCGACGATTGAAAGCACTAATCTAAAAAAGTTGAGCAAGCCAAGTCCAACACAAGCAATGGTAAGTTTATTTTATTTATTTATTTTTTTTAAGATTTTATTTATTTATTTGAGAGAGAGAATGAGAGAGAGAGAGCACATGAGAGGGGAGGGTCAGAGGGAGAAGCAGACTCCCCGCCGAGCAGGGAGCCGACGTGGGACTCGATCCTGGGACTCCAGGATCATGACCTGAGCTGAAGGCAGTCGCTTAACCGACTGAGCCACCCAGGCGCCCGCAATGGTAAGTTTAGACTTTCATCCCTTCCCACTAGGGACAAAAACATGCGAACTCCACAGTGTGGCATTAGAAATGATTCCAACTTTGGCTCCCATCTACCCTTCTAGTTCCATGTGCCTCCGACTGTCACATAACCCCTGCCTTCTGCCGCACTGTCTACACTCACGGAGGTACTCACCATTTCTTAAACACATCAAACTTCTACCCTACCGTTTTTCCTTTGTTCATACTGATGTGTCTTTTCCTCCTCCATGCAGGAAAGTTCTATTCCTTTATTAAAGGCTTTCGTGCCTTTAAATGCCACCTCCTTGGACCTGCTTGTCTCCTTTTGCACTCTGGGCTGGGCCATGTAATTTGCTTTGGCCAGGGAGATGGTAGAGGTGAAAGGCAGCAAGAAGCACTTGTGTCTCGGCCACCGCCGTGGGACATGCCCACGAGAGGGTGAGGGACATGAAGTACAACCGTCCCATCGCCTCAGCGCACAGACACTTGAGCCCAGCCGAGAGCAGAAGACCCTCCCAACCCAACCCCAGCAGGTCATGACTCTTAAACGAATGCCCTTAATAAATGCCTATTTTTCTTATTTATAAACCATTGCGATGGGGAGGGTTGTTAACAGCAGGCTTGTAGAGCTGATAACCGAAAGTGAGCCCTTGGAAGGTAGGGACATGTTTCCCTGGAGTTGGCTGGCTCACTTGAGCACGGATACTGGTAGATGTTTCTGAGCTGGGGGGTGTGCTGGACCGTCTGCACTCACACCGTTTGTCACGGTGAAGGTGCGGGATTTGTTTTGGGCTCAGTGGAGGGGAGTGGAAACCCTTCGTCATCCAGTGTTCTATGGGTGCCACACCCCTGGCTTTTCTCAGCTCCTTTATCCATGTCTTCCTACAGCCAATAGAATGATTTCACTGGTAAGCGAATACAGAAGAATAAACAGTTGTGCTGTGCCTGCTCTCCACCTTCATGGGGAAGCAGGGGTGCATGGGTGCAAGCTCCACTCTTCTCGGGCCAGCTCGCAGCCATCTGCCCTGCGGGAGGCCCATCACAGTTCACAGCTGCCATGACTGCTGGGCTCCCACCTGGCCCTGTTCTTCATCTTGGTCTCTGTTTGTAGTAAGATGACTCTGTGTCTGCCTCTTATTCCTCGATCGACTTTTCCATTTTTCCAGGACCTGGGCAGGGAGAGGCATTCTATAGGTTGGAATCTCCTTGGAGACCCAGCAGGGAGTCTGAGTTGCCTATAAGCAAGAGGTACCAGTGTGAGAAGATTCTTGAAGTAGCCTAGGACTTGCAGTTAGAAGCAGGAACTGGGGGCACTCAGGAGTGCTCAGCTGGCAGGTGCAGCATCCTTTCAGGCGAGGTCTCTTCGGGGCCCCTCCTGCTGCCCCCTGCCTCGTCCAGACCCCGCAGGGCTAGCTAGCTGCAGGAGAACTGGCAGCAGGGCAGTTAAGGAAAAGGGATTTTGCACTTTTCAAAATAAGCCCCTTTACCCAACCCCTCTCTGGGAGATCCAGGAAAGGGAAGGGGTGGAAACAGAATGAGGGAAGGAACACAGGGCTCACCCACCATCTCAGCAAAGGCCTGGAACTAGCCAAGGGCTTGGACAGGACACTGAGTTTAAGTCACCCTGAAGTGCACTTCTTGAAAACTGAAAGGAAGTCTTAGCTCCCAAAATGAGACTGTATTTATAATTTAAAGTGATTGGAAAGCTCTGGGACCTTCCAAGATGTTGTCAAGTGGTAGGAAATAGTAGATATTATGGAGAGATGTGAAGGCAGGGTTTGGAGAAAAATAAAGCAATTTCCTTTCATCCCACACCAAATCCAGACTGTGAATTACACTGATTCCACTAGATAGCCTTGAGGCTAACCATATTATTCATCCCCTGACACAGGTCTGGTCTCATAGGTATAACCTTCTATCAGTGTGGCACTCTTTCTTTCTAGGGGGAAGGTCTGGTGTCTCAGGGACCCCCAGCATCACCCTCTTGAACTGCCTGAGGATGGCTACCCAAAGCCGGCTATGTTAGCAGGCAGAAGGCCATGACTCCTTTCTTGGCTCCTCAAAGTGCTTTCAAAACTAATATTAAAGAAGCAATTCACTCCCCAGGTAAAATGCTCTGACCTTGAAGAGTGAGGGGTCAGGCTGCAGCCATTTCTTAAAATAATGATTCTTTTTTTTTTTTTAAAAATTTTATTTTTTTTTCAACAGAGAGAGAGAGACACAGTGAGAGAGGGAACACAAGCAGGGGGAGTGGGAGAGGGAGAAGCAGGCTTCCCAAGGAGCAGGGAGCCTGATGTGGGGCTCGATCCCAGGACCCTGGGACCATGACCCGAGCCGAAGGCAGACGCTTAACGACTGAGCCACCCAGGCGCCCTTAAAATAATGATTCTTTTCTTCCCAATATAAGAGCATCATCCCAAGTCAATATCACCAGAGGCTGTTACAGGAATCACCTGGTATAATGGATTCCGGGGAACCCTGGGGATGGAGGTATTCTAGGGAAAATGAAGAC
The DNA here is from genome assembly GCF_003265705.2 of Callorhinus ursinus. Lineage (NCBI taxonomy): Eukaryota > Metazoa > Chordata > Mammalia > Carnivora > Otariidae > Callorhinus > Callorhinus ursinus. Next base: position 4,084,049 of record NW_027397072.1, on the reverse strand, counting down.
GCATGCCTGGGTAGTAAGGAAGGAAATTCTCCTCACTTTTGAGAAGAGAGAGTTTCAAGATTATGAGAACCACTCACCTTAGGGCAGGGGGGACAGAGTGCATGGATTTTGTTCCCAATCCCAGGAGAGTCTTCAGCAGCCAACAGGCGGGGATGGCCATGGTCTTCCCTAAGCAGCCCTTCCGTCCATACCCCTACCCCCAGGACAGGGTAAAATTTTGAATAGTGAGGGTTTAAACAAACTAGTACCAGCCCAGACAACGTTCTATATTGGGTATTTCCCAGTTCCTAAAATATAACTAATGGACAGTCTTTTATTTTTATTTATTTTTATTTTTTTTTAAGATTTTATTTATTTATTTGACAGAGAGAGAGACACAGCGAGAGAGGGAACACAAGCAGGGGGAGTGGGAGAGGGAGAAGCAGGCTTCCTGCGTAGCAGGGAGCCCGATGCGGGACTCGACCCTGGGACCCCGGGATCATGACCTGAGCCAAAGGCAGACGCTTAACGACTGAGCCACCCAGGTGCCCTGGACAGTCTTTTAAAAGTCCTATCATGTTCCACCTTTTGAAGTGAAGATTCTGGCTTTCAGGGGGAATCTTACATTTCAACCGACTACACTTTGTCACAGAAGCAAATTCTCTCAGCATTTTGTGCTTTAGGATAACTAGGGACATATGCATTTGGAAATAATAAGACTTGCAAATATAAAGATACAGAAATCCAAAGCATTTCAAGGTAATCATTTCATATATAGCAACCTACAAATATGCAAAGAATAAAAAAATGCAAACCGTCTTCCCTGTACCAAATGCAATATAATGAAAAGACGAGGTTGTGGTATCACTAAAGTCCTTCTCAACTAAGAGGGAATCAACAAAATTCTTCTAGATGATTGCTTGGTCCTGTTGACAACGTGATCAAAAGGGCTCAGTCCATCAGCAGTGGCACAGGGATGAGCATGGGATAGCATGGCAGGCTGGTGTGGTTTAAAATCCTTGCTTATTGGGTACTGCGTTCACTTGAAGGCCGTACTAAATTGATGAGTTAGTACGAAGCAAAAATTAAGGAAAGATCTTGACAACAGATTTTTAAAATTTAATTTAAATTCAATTTAATTAGTATATCGTGTATTATTAGTTTCAGCGGTAGAATTTAGTGATTCGTCAGTTGCATATAACACCCAGTGCTCTACATCACGTGCCCTCCTTCATGCCCATCACCCAATTATCCCCTCCCCCACCCACCTTCCTTCCAGCAACCCCCAGTTTGTTTCCTGCAGTTAAGAGTTTCTTATGGTTTTCCTTCCTTTCCCCTATGTTCATTGTTTTGTTTCTTAAATTCCACCTATGGTGAAATCATATGATATTTGTCTTTCTCTGACTGACTTATTTGGCTTAGCGTAATAACATCCACGTTACTGCAAATGGCAAAATGTCATTCTTTTTGTTGGCAGGGTGATATTCCATTATATATGTATATATATATATATTCCATTGGTATTTATCCATAATGGTGATATTCCATTATGTGTGTGTGTGTGTGTGTGTGTGTGTATGTACACACATGTATATGGACATCTAGACTCTTTCCATATTTTGGCTATTATGGACATTGCTGCTATAAACATTGGGGCTCATGCACCCTTTTGAATCACTTTGTATCCTTTGGATAACTAATAATCCAATTACTGGGTCATAGTTAGCTCTATTTTTAACTGTTTGAGGAACCTCCATACTGTCTTCCAGAGTGGCTGCCCCAGCTTGCATTCCCACCAACAGTGTAGGAGGGTTCCCCTTTCTCCGCATCCCCGCCAACATCTGTCGTTTCCTGACTTGTTAATTTTAGCCATTCTGACCGGTGTGAGTTGGTATCTCATTGTGATTTTGATTTGTATTTCCCTGATGCCGAGTGGTGTTGAACATTTTCTCATGTGTCTATTGGCCATTTATATGTCTTCTTTGGAGAAATGTCTGTTTATGTCTTTTGCCCATTTCTTGACTGGATTTTTTTTTTTTCCGGGAGGGGTTGAGTTTGATAAGTTCCTTATAGATTTTGGATACTAGCCCTTTATCTGATAAGACGTTGCAAGTATCTTCTCCCATTCTGTAGGTTGTCTATTGGCTTTATTGACTGTTTCCTTTGCTGTGCAGAAGCTTTTTATCTTGATGAAGTCCCAATGGTTCATTTTTGCTTTTGTTTCCCTTGCCTTTGAAGATGTGTCTAGCAAGAAGTTGCTGTATTATATATCCATATATAATTGCAGATTCCCATCTGTGGATGCTCACCCTGTCTGGTCTTTCTTGCCCAGCTGAGACCCTGAACACCCTAAATGGAGAGGCAGGTGTGAGGAACAAAGCCACTGAGGAGATTTGTAAAACCCTTCAGCCTCATACAGGGTGGGAGTGAAAGGAAACACGTACTTGGTTTCTACTCTCCCTGGTGCCTGGAAGTCTTGACCTTTTTTTCCCCCCTTGGATGTGCCAATACCTGCTCTTTCTTCCTTCCCCAAGTTCACCAGGCTTTCATCCCTTTAGGCCAAGATTACCACATAGCATCCTGATTCTCTCCCTTCTGGACTCACCTATATTTAAAACGTTTTACACTGAAACCAGGAGAATTATCTGGACATACAATGCTTTATCTCTACTGCTTAACTTTTAAAACCGAAAAACTCCATATTGCCTCAATGATGAAGTCCTCAGATATGCTAATTTCTGTGTAATTTGTAAGTATCATCCAAAAAGAACCCTCTGGTCTATGCTCCCTTAAATACACTTGGTACTTTCCTTCCCTCCTGATGTCACGTTTCCTTGTTTTCTGCTTATTTCAAGCAGAAACAGTGATACTTTTCCTCCCTGTCTTTCTACATCCTTTCCAAACTTCCATACCCCTCTCTGATCCCTCTGCTCCCCAGACCTTCCTCAGATTGCCCACCTGGTTCTCACTGCCTCCCTCAGAGCCTTCACTTCCTTGCTGGCATTGACCTTGTGCGACTTCGATGGCTAGTTTGCTTTTCATGCACACTTCCCATCTACCCAACTGAATTGTCATCTCCTCAAGACAGGAACCCCAGGTTCCATTCAATTTGTTCAAAAATCCAAAAATATTGACTGAGCATCTAGTGTTGAGATGGGCTGCAAGAAAAACTAAGGTCAGCAGAAAAACAAGCATTTAACAGTGGCCTGGAAAACACCCTAGTTCTTTTCCGAGCTCTGAACACTGCAAAACATCCACAGTACCTATTTGATTATTTGTAGTGGGAATTGACACTTTATATATGTTCTCACCATCATAGCTTTACTTAGAAGGATATATGTGATGCAAAAGTTAATATAAATAATAAGACATAATTACCTAGAAAATTATTTCAGAAACCAACACTCGTATATAAAGAGGAAAAATATTTAAAAGTTTCTTAAAGTTTGCACTTAAAAATTTTATTGTGTGAGCAAATTAGACTTTCAATGCTAAAATCACCAACCTGCTGTTTTGGCATGGTGCATTAGATCTAACTGTGGGAGCTGACGATGCAGGGTAGTTTGGGAAGAGCTAAAAATACCCCCTTTTTTGTCTTCTCCATCAAACTCTCCCAAAGCCGGAGTTTCTGTCTTGGTGGCCTCTTCTTCCTGTTAAATTACAGGTGTGTTACAGTGGAAAGGTAGCCAGTGGATGCGCCACGGGTACAGACTGGGTCTGGGGTTGTAGTTGGGAGTTAGACCAGTAAGAGAAGGTAAAGTTTGAGGAGAAGAGTTGGCTCTGTAGCCCAGGAAGCGGATGCTCAAGGTAAAAGAGTATGAGAGAAGACAATTCTGGGTCCAGTGGTGGTGAAATGAACACCCAGCGTGGAGCAAGGTTTGGATAGTGCAGGGCAGAAGGACAGGTAAGCCCCCAGACCCACCTCTTCTACCAAAGTCTTTAGCTGAGAACACGTCCTATTTTACTGACTGCATTCTCAGTGTCTAGCAAAGATCTCTTCTGAAACATCATTTTCAGTAACTATTTGTTAAATGAATGAATGAGTAGAAGAATGCACAAAGGCAAAAGCATCACTTGCTCTGTAACCTTATCAGCACTAAACCCCTCCTGTGACTGGCCAGCCTCTGCTTGCTGTTCGGGGCTGTGTCTGCATTCTGCACACTGTGCTGGGAGTCCCCAGGGAATAAGGCCCCCGTCCCCCCTCTAGGATGCTCCACAGCTCTGGACTGCACACCACACCCTTCACAACCCTGCAACTCCCTCTCGCTCACTCCCTTCTTTTCACTCTGGGCCCCTTGCCTCGCCCCTTGATAGTGGAAACACCTCTCCACCGTCAACCTTTCCCTGCATGTCCCTCTCCCTTGGAGCCTTCCCCTAGGGCCTGTCAAGAGCCAGGCTCAAATGGCATCTGCCATTGTATCCCAGTTCAGGTTTTCGGGGTACCACATTGGGGTCACGCAGTAACAGTCTGTCAGTAGAAATGCAGTCAGGCACCTTCCACCGAGTCTGGAGTGTGATGCTCTCCACTGTCCCAACATCTGCTTCTCTGCTTATTCTCCTGGACAGGAGGCAGCCAAGCAGATGTTCCCTCCAAATGAACCTCAGACGTCCCCAGGAATCGACTAGTCTGTCTTTGCTTCTCCATACCACACACACCGTGGATGGACTTCCTTGGAGCCTGACATTGTGTGTGCCTTTCTTAGATCGCTCCGGGAATCTGGTCTGGATGTGCCACAGGGTTGCCTCCCTCCCCCTCCCCGGTCATGGCTCCATCCCCGTGCCATCTCTCACACTTCTGAGTCAGCAGCAGCCTCAGAGTCCTCTGGACGCAGTGTTCATGCAGCGGTTAATAATCAATAGGAGCTGGGGTGTTAGATAAAATGTACTTGCTGCCTTTTCCTAAACTGTTCCCGTGGAAGGATTGGGTGTTCTCTCTCCCAAGAGCCAGACAATCACGATTTCCCCAGGATCTTGGATGTGCCCCTCCCTCTGCAAACCTTGTTCAGAACGGACACATGTTTGCTCTACTCTCCTTGAACTGTTTATGTGCCTTTCTGTCCTCTTTCATTTCATTTGTCCCATCGTCTTGCTACTTAAACTTATTTTTATAACTATGCTGTGTTTTATGCCACGAGTGAAATAAGTTTCAAACCAATGAGAAGACCTTTCGAAGGGCTCCTTTAATGTTTTGATATTGTACCTTGTAGAGAATATTGTTGGAAAGGACTTTATGATTGCAGAAGTGATGTGTTTAAAGATAAATGTTCATTATGAAAATTAAGTCATTCTTAGTCTGTTTAAATAAATCTGGCTTTCTTAAAATACAAACCTATTAGCAGGCTTTTAATTTCATTTGTTTATTTTTTAAAAGAAAACCCCTTTTCTCCACCCCAAAAGTCCGATCTAGGTAAATTCCCAGGGCTAGGAGGGTATAAATCATTCCTCAGTTATCTGGTCTACCAGAGTATCTAGTGGTTTTTGCTTCCCTGTGTTCTCTGAGTACAAGCTCTGGTTTCTTTCCTTCTGTTGGTCTTTTCTCCCCGGTTTTGAACCAGGCCCACCCTTGATTCTCTGGGCTTCCTGTACTCTCCCCCTCTTGGAGTCCTTTCCCATGTTGTGTGGGTGGGCATTGTGCGTTGTGCTGCCTGGTCCCCAGACGGAGCTCTTAGGGACTTTAATGGGGATTTCACATGAGGACTGAGGCAATGTTGGGGGAAAGGAAACTGAACTTAACTCAGATGGACTTTTCTGAAGTCTAAGTCAGCTCGCTCTATGGACGTGAGCCTGGAGTGGGTAGGTACTACAGCCCCTATGATGGGGGTGGGGCAGGGAGCATGAGGGCCAGCCATGTTTTGGGAAACAGCAAAGAGCAGTAGGAAGCCCTTGGGAATTAGGGTCAGACACTTCGAGAAATGTTAGGTTTTCTGCTCACCAACTGCATAATCTTAAGAAAAGCTTTGTGGAAATTTATTTATTTGTAATGAGGATAATAATGCTAAGGGGCTCTTGAGTGAGGGGCTCTCTCTCCCTCTGCCCCTCTCGCTTGCTCACTCTCTCTCAAATAAATAAATCTAAAAGAAAAAACAAACTGTTAAATGCATAGGGCTATTCATAAGATTAAGTAGAATAAGCATGTGGCATGCCTAGGAGACTATACGATGCTCCATATTGCTTTGTGCCTCCATTTTTTATTTTTTTAAAATTTTTGTTTTACTTTTATTTTATTTACTTTACTATTTTATTTTTTTAGAAAGGAGGAGGGTGGCGGGGGGAGGGGATGGTGGTAGGGGGCAAAGGACAGAGGGAGAGGGAGAGAATCTTAAGCAGGCTCCATGCCCAGCACAGAGCCTGACACGGGGCTCGATCTCACGACCCTGAGATCATGACCTGAGCTGAAATCAAGAGTCAGACGTTCAGCCAACTGAGTCACCAGGTGCCCCCCTTCTCCATTTTTTTTTAAACTTCTGGAAACCCCATGGGATCACTTGTGTTCTTTGAAATTAATGAAGCAGGTGGTATGCCTGACCCAACAGCTTAGCAGCCCTGGGGTCCAATGGGCTGATGGGTTTTCTTCTTCCTGCATAATGTGTCTTTTCTCCAGCTAACTTGAGTAGCTGTTACTTTTCACGGCTCTGGTCACCTTGCCCCACTCGGAGACTAAGACACAGCTAGGGTGAGCTGGAGCATAATTCGGGCAGGACATTGGAGGCACACTCCTCAGTGGCACAATTAGCATGGCTCTTTCTGTCACTTCCCTAGGGGAATGTCTAGCCAGAGCGTGGCCATGACGTGAATTGAATTTAGTGACTGTCAGCTGTTTGTAATCTGCAATCTTGTTTAATTTCTGGCCAGATCCCTTGTTTTGAATACTCTGCAGACTTTTAATAACATTTATTACTTTTTCTTTGCTCTATTGAAATTGTATAAAATTGAGACACTGTAAAGAATCATGAAATCACTCACAATCCCATCACCCACAGATAACCAAGATTAATATTTTTGTTCATTATTTTCTGGTCTTTCTTTTAATATATTTAACATCATGTTTCCTCAGCTCTAAGGTTCCATAGATTATAAGATGCACTGTTATTACAAGAGGGCTTTTTGGAAAAAGAAAAGAATTGAAAGGACATAGGCACCACCTTATCCAATGTTTACATGGCTTTAAGATGCATCACATTATTCTTAGGTGCATTGCATTTTAAAAATGATAAGGCGTGGATATCAGGATGAAAGACAAGTAAACATAGTTCCTGTATGACCTAAATGTATCCAATTTGGAGGACATGACTCTGTTAAGCACCCACAGGGCAATAAATTGAGCTCCGCCCTACACATGGCTGCATGTTGTCTGCATTATTTCCACTTCCCAGGTCTCTCAGGGAATCTCCACGTAAATGCAACTTCTTCCTGTCCCTTAAGTGTACACAGAGGGGAACTTCCTGCCTCAGAGCCCTCTGGATGCACACCACCAATATGTCTTTTGAAGATAATCTGTTGCGCTCTAAGCCGTACAGAAACCAAACACAAAACAATATGTGAAGTGTGCCCAGTATCACCCTACACCCTCAGATGGCTGGAAGGAAACAAAATTCTAAAATAAGGAAAGAAAGTCCAGCAAATATTTTTACCAATATATAAAAAATATATATATTTTAAGGGTACATAAAATATCAATTTTGGGGGGAATTCTGTTCCTCTCTTCTCCCTTCCCCGTGTTTTGTTAGCCCGCCAGTGGAGTGCGCGCACCTTGGTGGCTGCCTGGCCTCGCCTGGCTAATTCTTTTAGATTTACATCCAAAGCTGACATAAGCTTATCTTGTTATTCCCTATTGAAATGTTAAATTCTGGTAACATATTTCACAAAATTGAGAAACAACAGTTTCTTTATATTTTGAATTGTTTTTAAGTTAAATTTGATTTGGCTGCCACCTCCCTGGCTTGGTTGAAAGTCGAATCTCAGTTCGGGGTTTTCCACCTGCTCCCTTGAGCTCACAGGAAAATCCTCGGCTTATGCAATCTAATACTTCTGGCAGTGTGCTTCTGGAAACCTCCTGAAACCCAAAGAAACAGTTGATTCCCTGGTGTAAAGAAGCCCAGAGTCCCGAAGTAGGGCAATATTTACAGGAGACTGTGGGAGGGGGACCCGCCCCTTCCTTCTTCCCCCCTGCCCCATAGAGTAGCCAGAACATGGCAAGAATTGACATCTTGTGCCAGAAATTGCTCACTGCTCATCCAACCTGGACACGCAGTGAGGCAGGAGCTCCCGGTTGCCCCTGTAGTGACAGAGTCCAAGGAGGTGAGCGGAGGTGAGGAGGGCCCCTCCCCTCTGGGTCCATGCTCCCTTCCACTGATTGGATGCCTGGGCTCTGAGACCCTAAAAGGAGGACAGCCCCACAAAGTGAGAGGGGTCTCCTTCTCAATCAACAGGAAAAGTCGCTACCCACATGCCACCCTGGAGGGTCATGAGAGAGAGAGACTTCCATGCGTAGAACCACTGCAATTACAGGTTTTATTTGTTACATAGCTAGCGTTACCTTAAGAGATACATCTCTCAATTATCTGTATATAATATAGACAGACATAATCGTAACTTATTTAACCATCTCCTTATTTTTAGACATTTTGGTTCATTGACATTTACTTATTAGAAATAACACCATAATAAATATTCTTGAAGAAATACCTTTGCATACTTGAAGAAATAGTTATGAGAATATGTATATTTTTTTATAAGTAGAGATTTGTAGTCAAAGTGTACTGAGGATTTTAAATGTTGGCTCAATTTGATAGGAGTTAACAAATTGCGCTCAGGAAATTTGTGCTAAATTAGACTTCCCCAGATAATATATGAAAGCATCTTGTTGACACTTTTTCCAATCATGTACATCAGCAATTGTTTTACTCTTTGTCACCATGACAGGAAACAAACAAACTGTAACTTATTTTATTTTATTTTTTTTTACTTATTTGCTACAAGTGACACTGGGTTTCTTTTCCTTTCACGTATGCTGAAAAGCTGTTTATATTTTCTTATGTGTATTATTTTTTCATGTTTCTTCTGCAAGATTTGGTTTAGTGGATTGTTTATATTTTTTATTCATGTGTAGAAACTGTTTACATATTAGCAATACTGTGTTTTTGTCTCTTATTTATCTTAAAAAATATCATCTCTTTATTAAAGTGTATTGTCTCTCAGTTTAATCCTATTCATAATTTTATCATATGAAGCAACTACATGTATATGTATATGCATTTTAATTTTATATGGACATATTGTTGATCTGTTATTTTATGACAAATAGGTATTACTGTTTGCTTTGCAAGGCCGCTCATCCCCACTCACGATTTTACAAAAAAAGTTTATGTTTTCTTGTAATTAATGCAAAGATATAAATATATGTGCACACATATAAATTTATGTATAAAAAATATATTTATCCAAAATAATTTTGGATAAATAATATTTATGGTGTATTTATATACAGAAGTTGATGTGTGTATATACACACTTAAAAATAAATACACAGGGCGCCTGGGTGGCTCAGTTGGTTAAGCGACTGCCTTTGGCTCAGGTCATGATCCTGGAGTCCCGGGATCGAGTCCCACATCGGACTACCCGCTCAGCGGGGAGTCTGCTTCTTCCTCTGACCCTCCCCCCTCTCATGCTCTCTCTCTCTCTCTCTCTCAAATAAATAAATAAAATCTTTAAAAAAAATAAATAAATACACAAATATATATGTGTGAGTGTGTGTGTATAATCCATCTGGGAGAAGTATGATGTAAGAGAATTTATGATTTCCATGTACATAACAAATTATAGCAATGTTGTTAATCTTCATTCCTGATACAAAGTTCTACATTTGTCACATACTAAATTTCCACAGATATCTGTATCAGCCTCTAATGCTTTCATTGACCCTTTTGCACACCGAACACACAACTTTGAGCCCTGCTTTATGTGATTGCGTGGGATTTCATCATGTGGATGCACAATAATGCACTTGGCTTATTTCCTCCTTGGTACATTTCACGTTGTTTCTTCAAGATCAGTTCTTTGAATTAACCTGTATCAATAATTTAAATGTTCTTTTTTAGATAAAAATTTTATTTGTTTATTTGAGAGAGAGAGAGAGAGAGAAAGAGGGAAAGAGCACACGTGGGGTGAGGGGCAGAGGGAGAAGCAGGATCCCCGCGGAGCAGGGAGCCCGATGAGGGACTTGATCCCAGGACCCTGGGATCATGACCTGAGCCAAAGGCAGATGCTTCACCACCTGAGCCCGCCAGCCTCCCCTAAAGGCTCTTGACACATATTTTCAATACGATCTCAGAAAGAAGTTGGTGATAAATTACATCTCTACCAGGAGTGGGTGCGAGTTCCTGTTCCGTCATACCCAAACTGGAGTGGACACTTGAGAATGTTGGGTAACTGGAGAAGCTGAAATGGCATCTTGACTTCATTGTGAGCTCTGATCATTAATTGATCATTTTAAAAATAGAATCTTAGCACCCAGCACCATTATTCAAATGACCTCTACAAGAAGGATGTGATCTGGTAAGAGTTAATCCAGAAGCCTTCAAAGTTCCAAATAACCTTCTTGAATGTGCTTGGGAATAGGAAAAACAAAAACAAAAACAAAAACACGTCTATGCCTGAGCCTGATAGTATTATAATGTAATATTGCGACCTTTATCTTTCTAGGAGGAACCCTTAAGTATCTCTAGTTTTTCAAGGTGCGGGTTGCGTGGCACAGAGCAGAGCTGCTTCCTGGAGGTGATCTGAATGACCACCACCCTGGTGGGAGCTGGTTCGGTCCAGCGTCGCTGTGGCTGAATGAGGAACTCCCATCAGCTCAGCAGGATGCGCCACCCGCGCACGCACTTGCAGGAACGGCGGTTGAGCCCAGCCCTGTGCGCTTGGGTTGAATCTGCCTCTCCCTGACGTTGGAGAGCATCCCGCTCACAGCCTGGCCGGCCCTAGGACCTTCGCTGCTGGTGCAGGTTAACCCTCCCCTCTCCTTTCTTTCCCACTGGAAGAAGGCTCTGTGAGCAGCCTGTGGCTTTGCCGGTGACTCAAGGCTTCTAACACACTGGCCCCTCTGTTACGGTCCACGCACTTGGGGAAGCCAGAAATGTAGAGATGGGAAACTGAATCTCAGAAGCTCCTTCAGTCAATGCTAGGCCATGTTTGCTGTTGGAAACGCCCGGTAGCCCGCTGATGAGATGCTGCTAGAGGTCGGACTAATGCCAGGGAAGGGGAAACCTCTGGAGCGGAGGAGGTGCGGTTCTCCTGCTTTCTTGCCATGCAGAACCCTTCCTGAAGAGTCTGGTTTTGTAAAATCGAGTGACCCCCCCGCCCCCCAGAGGCTGAGGGGTGCCCTTCTAGGAGGACAGGATGTAGTTAATAATTGCCAGGTCTGAGGAAAGGCAGGAAGAGAGAACCCTTGTGGCCGTTAAACATGACTCTGAATGGTAGAACTCCCCACCAAAAGAGAGAAACCCGGAGACAAAAAGCAGCGGATTTGCGCCAGTAGGAGCTACCATCACGAGAGAGACTAGTGGTTGCAGCTTAGCTGAGGGTCGTGTGAGGCTGAGGGGGTCGGGGAGAGGTTTGAATTGGCCAAGCGGAAGGCTCTGAGTTTGCCAGCCGCATGAAAACACCACCGATCGCCTTGGGGGCAGGCATGGGAGGAGCGAAAGGCAGGCCCTCCTACCCCAAACCCCGAAGCCCCCAAACAAAACTGAGACCCGGTGCTCGGGTGCATTCCTGTGTCAAACACTGCAACCCCCTGCTACAAATCAGCCCCCCCCAAAAAAGAATGTAAATAAGACATTTATGATACCAACCTAACAGAGTGCTCTACTGAATCCATCAATTACGTTTGTGGGCACACAAAGGTTTATATAGACGCTTTCACTGAGCCACAGAAAGGGGGAGGAGTAAGTGTTTTAGAGGTCAGTGTAAATATTTGCCTGCACTAACACATGTATATATTTAAAAACCAGAGGGGAGAGGTTGTTGAAGAGTAACTAACAGGATGCATGCTGTTCCACATCAAATGGAATTTTCTAAAAATAGGTTGGACAGTGCCCCCTACGATAGACGGGAGAGTGTCAGGGGAAAGGGTGGGGGAAAGGTTGTGGGGGGGAAGGGCCACCAGTGTCTCCAGTCTCCAGCCTCGCTGAGCAAATCTTTCTTGGAATGAAGTCATTGCAGGTGTTCGTGTCGGGAGTACAGCTGACATGTAATGGAAATACCCTAGTTTTGGCTCAACTGGTTCCACATGGTAAGGGCTCCGTGTTTTCACTCAGAGATGTCAATAACCTCTGAAATCTCAAACGAAAGTAAAAGGAAGCACCTGAATGTTTGTGTCCAGTGAGTTACAAGATTTAAATTTTGTAGAATTTTTATAAATACTTTTTTTTTTTATTCACGAGGTATTGAAGGCCACCCTCTCCGCTACCAGGGCCCAGAGAGTCCTGCTTGTCACTGTTGCTTAGTGTACAAGAGAGAAATTGATGGGATGAAGGGAAAGCAGAAACGACCAACAGTTGAAAGCCCTTCATCCGAGTTGCACATAGAAACTACATCGTCAGCATTGCTCGTTCTTGCTCTTTCGAGAGCAGAGAGTATGGCTCTTCCAGTCTGGGGAAAGGAGCTTAGGAAGTAGCTGATGGACCACAGAGTTATTCACTGACGTTTGTTCGTTGGTCATTCACTCACCCAAATAGGGGTGGGGAGCATTTTCCAAAAATGCAATCGAGGACTTCACGGTCTGGAAAACTTTTATCCAAGTTTTATTTTCAGACTTGGTCACTTAAATACTTTGGCATCAGCTTGGAAGCTAGATGGTGGTAAGAATGCTGACCAGCCCGTTGATTTCTTCAAAGATGAGTATCATGGTTCAAGGAATGGTTTCCACCATCAGTGTGCCCAGGAGTTGCAAGATTGAGGACACGTCCTTCTTGTCTTCATCAGAGGTCTCCAGTGGACCTAGAAAAATCGAGTCTGAAATGTAGTACTCAAGTCCCCTGCTTCAGATCAGCTTGCTATGAGCTTCTGCCGTGTTGTACCTTCTGCCTGAAAGAATCCTGAATTCTGCTCTTTCAACTGTGAATGCTATCCTGGGCATTTCATGCAACATGCTACATGACCCTGATTACAGTTCTTGCTGTGTGACCACCCCTTCTCTGTCAGTTATTCAATCTTTACATATTGTCAACCTTCACAAAAGATTGGAAACTCAACCTCATTTGGATGTCCCAGGGTAATTTGGACTGATCGGTCTCTCTTCTTGCCTGCCTCTATGGCTCGCCTTGTCCCTCCTTCTGTGAATATGCTCTGATGCAACGTTTCCCTACCTCATCAATCCACATCAACATCCTGCCTTGTCTTCCTTCTTTCTGTTTTATGAATCAGCCTGTACTTCACGTTTTCGTTTCCTACTGCACTTTCCTCGAAATCTTGCTTCTACTTCCACTTCTCTCTTGACCTATGGATTTCTAATCGGAAACACAGTATTTCTGAGGTGTGATTGTTCTCAATGACTTGGATCATATTTTTTAGTTTACTTTCCATTTTGGAGAATCAAGGGAGGGGGTCCTGGAGGAGATGGTATTGAGGAACGAGTTAGATTTCCAATTGCAGAGAGACGATGAGGGCAGGAAAGTACACTTTAAGATGAAGCATTCGTATAAAGAAAATATTTACTTAGCATCTACTATGTGACAGAGGTTATGCATTGAGTGTGTAACAAAGACCAAATTACAGTATATGATTTTAATATTTGTCATTAATTGGTGAAACAAGACATCTATATTAATATCTATAGTGTAAGTTTCAGGGATTAATGATATTACACGATAGTTATAAATGGCATATTACCTGCTTCTAGAAAATGGAAACATTTTCCCCAAATAGGTTGGTCAGGGAAGACTTCCTGGTGGACAGGAGCTGAAATGCGTCTGGAAAATTGAGTAGGAGCCAGTAATCAGAAGGGGAATGTGCAAGCGTAGCTCTGCTGTGTTGGGGGAGATGCATAGAGCACACACAGAGGATGATCTAAATGGAGTAGGGTCTATAAAGAGTTTTGGGAGAAGAATGTAGGAAAGGTTGGCTACATATAGCTTCAGAGAGCTTTAAACAACAGGCTGAGGAATTTGGAATATATCTTACAGACAACAGTAAATCTCTGATGGTTTAGAATGAAATGATTCTTTATAAAGAAACTATAATTTTCTGGCATGCCAAATTCAATCCTGCTATGTCACCAACTGCACATGCTTGCGGAGTTCTCTAAATGTTTCTGTTTGACACCACTGATTACATCACCTAGGCTTAGCACGTCATTCCAGGTGAGTGGGCTGCCCTTGGCTTCCCAAATGAATGTGGTCTCTCTCTGCCTAGGCATGTACCTGTAAACTGAAACTTATCAAATGTTCTCTCATTTTGAGCAGCGCTAGTTATGAAAGAAAAAAAATGTGCCTTTAAATTTGAAGGAGGAAGTAATTGTCTTCCTTAATTAAGAACTGGAAAAATATTTGTCTAGACAGTCTGAAACTGGAAAAGAAGATACGATTTTGAAAAAGATAGAAGAAAATTGGCATTAATAAAGTGCCTAGAGGAGATATTTGAGAAACAATGCATCTTGGGCAAAGCATTTTGTAAACAGCTATCTTTCCCTTGGCCTAAAAGCCTTGAAGAAGTTTCTGTAAATGGGTGTGTCTGCCTGGATAACTAACTATCTCTTCAAATCCTCCATTATATTAATGCCCTGATCTGCTCTGACAAACTTGTCATTACATCATGCTTATTTTGAAAATGAGAGTGGCTTGACTGGTCTCCCATGTGGCTGAAAATATATGAGTTTGAAATTTAAGAACTTCTATTTTAAATAAAACTGGAAGGGAAGGTAGGTCACCATTAAAAAGTATCATCAATCCTATAGAAACCAGATTCTAAAATGATGGTTTGTCTCAGCATTCAGCCCACACTACCCATTGCAAGGGCCCTTTTCTAGAAGAAAGGGAAAGCTCTGAAAAGGCATGCTATGGGTTTCTGTCATTGATATACATTTTAATGGATTTATAATTGGATTCAGGATTCCAGCTGGAAAGCAGGAGTAGGAAGTGGGGAAAATGTGTCCCTGGGTATTTCCTTTATAGGGATCATTGAGAAACAAGCCACATACTGAACCAGGAGAGAGGTGGGAGTTGGTATCCCCCATATTGAGGAATACGTGCAACCAAATATCTTACAGAAGTCGTCCTGAAAAAGCTAAGCATCTGCCATCTAGCTAGAGAGGTTGACAATTTTGACATCCTGGGTCTGATCATTAATACGATTATTCATTCCAACCAGGACTAAGTCATTCTATTTGCATTAACTAAATATATTATGAATAGAAGTCAAGCTGGCCATGGCAATAAATGGAATATGGAGATCCCATTTACTTCTCTGGCAGAAACCCAATATCCTTTCATGTTCCTTTTCTCCCTTCACAATGGACACAGCTGGGAACCTGCATATATAAACAACAAGGGCTGCACTGTTGTAATTTAATTCCTCTTACAGTGGAGTATTTTCACAATTATAGCTTTTGCTAATTTCAAAGTGATTTCAGTGTATTTCTTCATGTCGCAAAAGCAGAAATTGCAATTTATTCCAGTAAGGCACATAGAAAGGTTCTATCTGCTCCGTCTCCTTGTTTTTTTTTTTTTTTTTATAGATATCTATGCAAATTTGATGATAAAACAGAGCTTGAAGTATTAAACAGTCACTACGGTTGGGTAAACTCTTGTCTAGTCATTAAGCAGAAATTGAATTATTAAGGCTGTTACTAAGCCAGTAATAATTAACAGAATTGGCTATTAGCAGCTGCCCAAATGCTGTTTCTCTGGGTATTTTTGCTTTGCGAAAAGAATAAGTGATTTCAAAGGTGCTCTTTTTATTTTCCCAGATATTCTTGATAAAATCTACTGCAAGCACCCCCATTCACTAGCACTGGTTGGTGTAAATAGGTGACCTGAATTGTTTCTCTAAAGTGTCTTCATTCCAGTTATTTTTCACCATGACTGCAGCTTGCCTTTATAGGTGTGGTCAGGCCTCGGCAATGACAGGGGGCTTTCTCTTGGGCTTAACCTCCAGC
>NW_027397072.1:4037495-4057923 GCF_003265705.2 Callorhinus ursinus | reverse complement strand
ACCACACACACACACACACCACACACACACACACACACACCACACCACATACACACACACACCACACACACACCACACACACACACCACACACACACCACACACACACACACACACACACCACATACACACTAATCGCAACCCATGCCAATCTTTCCTCTTTTATGTCCTTTCAATTCTTATGTTTTCTTTATTTTGACATATATTTTGCATTTGCTACTAGGAGCCTGTGATTTCATAAATTACTCTTCTAGGTGAATGTTTTCCTTCCAACAAACTATAACTCCCTTCAGGAGCTTCTGTGATTCTTCTGCCGACTTTACACCATCTAGCAATGTAATTGGTGCACAACGGATGCCCGGTAAAGACTTTCAATTAGTCGTCTCTCCCAGAGCCACATGTCGTTGTGTTTTTCATTGCCTGGTTACTTAATTACAATGGTCTTTATGGCCCCGAGGTCATTCCCAATACCCTCTTGGTCCTGGTCAGGCTGCAACTGTCACCATATTAGCTTCCCCTTTTGCCAAAGATGTCATTGGCTTCTTCATGCCAGACAGGCAAGCTCCCTGCCTCTGCTTGAGTGGTCCTGAGAGCCCACACTTCTCTGCTGCTGCCATGGAGCAAAGAAGAAACCAGTCCACGGCAGTAAAATCATGCCTACTGTGTACTCAGGACATTCTCACGGGGTTCCTCGCCCCCCTATGTATTGTGGGAGTTTTCTTGTAACAAAGGGTATTTTGAAAAACTTTAGTTTATGTTCAGGATAGCACAGACACAGAAATGCACATGAAATATAACGTATGTAAGGTAATGAATTGAGCGAGGCCACACCCTTGTCGTGACCAGTTTAGGGAATAGAAACATGGCCCCCTGAGTGCGACTGACATACCCCTCTCCCGTTCATGGAAGTCACTCTCTTCCTTTTCTTTATAGTTTTCTCTCTCAAGGGTGCTCTACTACACATTATAATTTAGCTTGCCCATTTATTTTCATTATCTTGTAATAATTTTAAGAATTCAAGACCAATTGCTTTCCAAGTATTAATTCTATGTGAATGCTTCAGTAAGCTCTGTGTCTCACCATTAACTCACTATGCTCAATCTGTATCCTGTTATCCATACAGAACATACATCCGTAGGCACACCTGTATTCTCTCTACCCCCACCTCTCTCTTGCCACCTCTATATCTAACTATATACCACTTACACACGAATTTCATTGCTACTTAATTGTCATCTTGATTTTGAGCCATTAATCATGGCAAGATCTCTGTGATTTTTCAATTTTGGAATAAACTAACAACTATGAGGCCAAAGTAAAGGAAAATATTAATATAAAATACACTTGGATATGTTAATACTTATGGGTACTAATGGGACAGAGGAAGGAAAAAACCCTTTCATTAAAGGGTTGTTATAAAATCTATAAAGATCATTTTCAGAAAAATTACTTTTCATGCCAGGAAGTACTCCTAGAGATGGTATTAAGTACAATTCAGACAGTGATTTCCTTCACAAGAGTTTGAATGATTTGCAAACATTATCTCCTTGTTCTTCTAGCTGTTTAAGAGTGTCGAATCATGGGTAAGTCATGATGATCTTATCCTGAGTCAAGCAAAAAAAGCAGAAAGGAAGGGCAGCAATGACGAAGGAGCATTTGAAATAAGTGTGCAACCTAGCTCAGAGTCCTGGGAGTCGTGTAAGCTCTCACTGCCTCCGACACGGGACAGCTGGTAGGCCAACGCTAAATGCAAATGTGAAAAAGCCAGACCAAAGTCTCGCAAGCTGACAAAGTCCATCTTTCTGAGTCTGAAGTCAGAAAAGACAAAAGGCAAGGAAATCAGCCAAGAAACTCAGCAGAGGGTTTTATTGGGAGTTGTGATTGAAAGGATGTCCCCTGGCGAGAGCAGCGGAGTGCTGAGGGACTTTCAACATTACTGAGCCAGAATTATACAGACCGTGTCAGGTATGGAGATATTTCTAAACAGACCTGTTAAGTTTGCATTTGTATTTTGTAGTCTCAGATCCAGTGGCGGGATGCAATTCGTGATGAAGTCAGTGTAACAAGAACAGAGTTAAGACCCATTTGGCAAAGCCTGATGTCTGCTCTACGAGGCCCTCACTCGCGTTTGTCCACTTCCACATTCATATGAAGAGCTTGAATGACTACACATGTAAACTCGGATATCCATCCTTCAGGTAAATGAGCATCGGTGTGAAGTGTGAATCTGAAGGGCAATCTCTCTGCTGCTAACGGTAAGCAGGTGCTACTATCTAACACCTGTAAAAGGCCAGTAGCATCCTGTATTGTTGGAGCACAGTGAATGTGATGCTTTAACTTCATTCTAATACTAAGTCTCTGAGTCTCATTCTGTTATTCAGTTATGATCAGAATACAGGATCCCCTCTTCTTTGAATTAAAAAGTGCTGTAGCAAGTACAGTGGAGTGCCACCCACTACAATGGACCGTGGAGTTGACTTCAGTCCTATCTAAATGGGTTTGAAGTGCCAATAAGACCTATTCAGGCTCAAATGTACAATATACAAGAAATGAGATCAATAAAAAAATCTGCAAATACGCATCTGTCCCTATTGCTTATAATGGGGATTATGAAGAAGAAGAATAATGACCCATGGTGAATAAATATGAATATATTCTACAATATAGAATACATAAAGACTCCTGAAGTCATTTCTGCTTATGATAAAGGTTCTCTTTTCCACTTGGAAAAAAAAAAAAGAAAGAAAAGAAAAAAGGGTCTGATAGTTCAGCTTACTTGGCATTCATGCGATGATTTGTTTAGTTGTTGGTTTGTTGGTGGCTTTCACTTGTGCTATAAGTGATATTTAATCCATTAGGTCACCTCAACGCAATGAAAAAGTAACTGTTTTAGGACTTAGAGCTCACAGAGATATCTACATTGCAATTTCTTAATGTACATGGCATGGTGTGTTATTTTTGAAAACGGATAGGTAAAAAGTTCATGTATATTTTGCACGTATGTTTGTGGACAGAGAGAAAATAGAAATCTCCAGAGTCTAGATTCACATTCTGAGGAATTTACTTAGATTTTCTTATTATAACTGTGATTTCACACCAGTTTTTAGAAGCATATTGTCACATGTAGATCTGAATTTACTTTTACAAAGAGCTGAAGAATGTTCTGAGAAATTTATGGCAGGTCTGAGACTAGTTAAGCTTCTCAGAGTCACACATGTCATGTTGTCTTTATCAGATCATTGACTCTATGAAAAAGAAACATGCTCCCTCGTCTCAGTACTTCTCTCTCTGGTTTGTATTAGTGTGGAACTGAATGGAATTAAATAAGTGTGAAGAGTTTCTATACCTAGACTACATAACTGGGTCTGCAAAACGGCTCCTCGAAACCATACAGAATCCAAACCATCCACTAAAACGTGGGGACCAACCTTACAGGATGGTTGAGAGGAATCTCTGAGGCCATATAAAGTGCTCTCTCGAGGCTTCAACACAGGGATCTGGTCACCTGCTCAGTCTGCCATCCCCACCCACCCCCTCTCCCAGTAAATCAACAGACCTCTGTGACACTGCTTAGAAAGGTCCTTCAAATGTATCCTCTTCTGTTCTGCTCCATAAAAACTTTTCTAATTAGCCATCACTTGTCATCTGAAATATGGAAACCGGCCCCGCCTGGCCTTCTACTTCAGGCTTGCTTCATTCCAATAGAGTCTCCCTTCCTCAGCCAGCCCTGACTTCTCAAAACCAAAGTGAACATAATCGTCTCCTGTTTAAAACTCTTTGGTGCTACCCCAAAGTCCCAAGATAAAAGCAACTTCCTTCATATGGCTTACAAGGTCACCCATGACCTGAGGAGCTGAAATCTACAGTTGGGACCCACGTGCGAATTGTCCATGAACACTGTTCATTAATATGCTAAAGAACCTGTTACTTATTAACTCTGACGGATACCTTGTTAAGCACCTTACATGTATCTTTTCATATAATTCTTCTAGTGCCCCATATGATGGGTACCTTCCACCTGGTGGAGTCTCCCAGATGAAAAGCCTTGCCCCACAGAGGAAAAATGAAAACAACAACAACCAGGACTTTTAACCCCAGTCTGTCAAAAGTTCAAAGTCTCATCCATTGCGGTACACTCCTTCCTAAGGTCCTGCCTGCCTCCTGTTGTGAAAGATATTCTGCTTTATGAGTGTGGTCAATTCATTTCTAAATTCTGTACCATCTCTGACGTCAAGGACACTGTGTCTGAGCCAGGATTTGAGCACAGAAGCCTCCTATCTGCTGTGTGGCTCTGAGGAGATGCCAGTGTGGCCTCTGATCCCAGGCTGCCAGTGGGGCCCAGGCAGGAGCCCCGCGGAGGTGCCCCAACCCCTGCCCCTCTGGCCCTTGCCAGTGGGATCGGTCCTTAAGTACCTCACCATTAAAGACAGCTCCCCAGTATTTCAACTGTAATTATCGTAATGATAATAAAGCCGGTCACCATATGCCACACATCAGGATCATAGTAACACAAGTATCAGTGTTTTCCAAACTTCAGCATTTCCCACAAGACCTCAATAAGGAGGTGAACTTTCTCTTCATACCCCTGTATCAGGGCATGATAGATTCACCTTTTCATTGAAATGTAGGAATTACAAGGGAAGTCTTTCTCTTTTCTTTTCTTTTTTCCTTTCTTTTCTTTTCTTTCTTTTTTCTTTTCTTTTCTTTTCTTTTCTCTTTTCTTCTTCTTCTTCTTCTTCTTCTTCTTCTTCTTCTTCTTCTTCTTTCTTCTTCTTCAATATGAAATGCTTCATGTATTTGAGTGTCATCCTTGTGCAGGGGCCAATTTCCTCTGTATCGTTACGGTTCTAGTATACGTGCTGCCGAAGCGAGCACTAAAAAGGAAATCTTTAATGAGGAAATCAGTATCATTTGTCCTAAGTGCAAGTGGAAGAAATGCAGGCACAGTCGAACAGATGCCGGAAATTTCTAAAAAGTTCGTCTGTGCGCCACCTACAGTCACTGGTTCTACCAAAACGTTGTAGATACGGGACCTGTTCTGAGGAAATCTAGATAACCTGATTGCTGGTTTTTACAATCCTGCAAGATTCGACCCATTGTCTCCATTTTACAGATCATAGATTAAGAGAATCCAAGTAATTTGCCAAGAATGCTGTGCAATTTTTCTGATTCCAGCTTGTTCCATCTTCCCACAGCCAATCCAGCTGCAGGTCATTTGGATTCATCTCATGCAATCCTTTCCACTGTAAGCACACACTTTTGTGCTGTTATTCCTTCTTACCCTGATGGTCATGGCAAGCAATGGAGAAAACCATCAACCAGAATTTAAACCCCTATACATCTCAAACAAATTTCTCCTTTAAAAAGGGGAACTCTATCTTTCAGACTGTCAAACTTAAAAACACTGTTTAAAATTATGTGTCCTCGTCCCTATTGCTCACACATACTCCAGAATCTTGGGTTACAAAAATCCAAAGGAAGATGGAACCAATGCGTGTCTGTGTGTCCACAAGAAAGTACTCTAAACAGCCCATTTCCACTGAGGATGATAAAACGACCCGGCACTTGCACTGTGAGCCTCTTCAGCTGTCCACCTCACTCACAGACCCTGACCCACAGAAGGAAGGGCAGCAGAAACAGCAACCCATGGGCAGCCCATGCGAATACCACTTGTCATGGTGGATGTTGAGCTTCATGCCACAGGGCAGTAACACGCCGCATTGTGACATTTTAATTAGAATGTGTAAGACTTCACATCTATTACCTGCAAATCTGGAGGCTGCGGTGGGGGCGGGGGAGGACGGATAGTGGTAAGGAAGTTATTGAAGGTACTATAAGAAAATGAGAGAGGAGCAGGGGCGCCTGGGGGGCTCGGTCAGTTAAGCACCTGACTCTTGATTTCAGCTCAGGTCATGATCTCAGGGTCGTGAGATGGAGCTCCACGATCAGCGAGCAGTCTGCTTGAGATTGTCTCCTTCTCCCTCTGCCCCTTCTCCATTCTCTCTCTCTCTCATAAATAAATACATCTTAAAAACAAAAGGAAACTGGGGAAGGGTGGGAAAGACAAGTGGGAGAGAGAAGCTGAGAGGGGAGGAGGGGTTTCACTACTCAGGCTGTCTGTTGCTGACCCAACGCACCTGACTATCTCTGACTTTCAGGAAAGGTAACAAAGAGCTGAGGTGCATCTCTGTGAAACAGGCCACCCTCGGGCTCTACCTGGCGCTAAGACCAGGACCCCTCGTCAGGGGCTTTCGGCCTCAATTCAACTGCTTAGCTCAAACTTTTCATCATTTCATAAAAAAAGAAAAAAATCCACCTGCTTGGAGTGGTAACTTGGGAAATTATGGTTGCAACCAGTATTTAGAAAATACACTGGCAGCCTGACAAGTAAGAACACAGTGCCTGTGAGCAAAAAGCCAGGGTCCTTGAAGCACTTTTGCTTGGGAAGATGCTATGTGGGGGCTCCAAGATAGCTTTTACAATATGCAGGCATAGCAGGCTTCAGAGCAGCTTTTTAAGCAGCAAACAGAAGAAAGATGTATTTTTTTCACAACCATTGTGCTTTTTGAAAGAAAGGGGCCAGAGTGTGTCTGTTTGACCTGTTGTGACATCATGTTGTGGTGTGACAGGCTGTAACACAGTAAGTAAACAAATGATGAGCAATCCCTCAGGGGACGGTGATGTCATAGCCACCTCTGAACAAGGGGACCTCAGGACTTAGTAGGGGAGGGGGCAAGGTGGTGCCAGCATCTGGTTGGGAGAGGAAGACACCATAAGTTTGTCATTCTCTGCCCAGTGTTGTTTTGGATTTCCATTTGTATTTACTTCTAAATTCTTTATACAGCCAGGTTACTAATCTCTTGACATTTTTATACATGGTTTGATACCATATAGCAATGTTCTGTTTTTGGTTTTGTTTTATTGCATGACATCATTGACATTATTCTGAGCTTCTGTAGCCCCTCTCCCCCAGTCATTTTTAAGCTTTGAATTGCATATGGATTGTTTTTTATTCAGATCATCTCCTGAAGAAAATTTCCCATAAACATTTCCAATTCTTTGGATTTTCTATTCCTATTACCCCCACTCCTTTGATTAATGCTATCATGGATAATAATACTGAACACCTACTCTAGGCTAAGCTCTGTATTGATACTTTCTATACCCGATTTGTTACTATGAGGACCCTGTAAAGTGAATATTATTATATTATTTTATAGGTTTGAAAACAAAGAGTAAGAGAAGATAAATAACTTGCTTCATGCCACACAGTTAGTAAGTGGAGGAGCTAGAATCCTAAAAGAAATCCTGGAGTGGAAGGGAAAAATACTCAAAGCAAAGGGATTCCCAGGCACTCACTGAAAGTGGTGCAGGGAGCCTCGAACCGGCCACTATCAGTTAAATAGTGAGGAGAAATCTGAATCTCTGGGATGTAGTAAGTTCACAATACATGTGTCTGTGGGCAGACGTTGAATATGGTTTTCAGAAACTGACTATGACCAGATGTTCTGCCCTCAACTGTGGTCCTCCAGCTGAGAGCTTCCATCCTGACCTTGATCTTGGAATGATCTGCTTTGAGGAGATGCTGCATCTCAGAGAATGGCTATTTAAAATGGAAACAATTATTTTCTGAGGGAGAAAGGATACAACATAATGTAGCTGTAAGTGGTCTGTGAGGTTAAACTTCTCCTGGGATCCAATCTTCGCATATTTAACATCAACTTATCTGCTATCTCCATATGACCCCTGCCTTGGCATGAACCATGGAGTTTAGTGAATATCTGTAAGTGTTTTAAAGAATTGTATAACTGGAATAATTCCTAGGGTAGCTAAAAACGGTCTAAGATTGTTCAACTCTAAGACAATCCATAGACCTCTGATCCTATGTAAAACTAAAGTATGATGTCAAAGATGAACAGTCCCAGAGAGGATACCCAACCAAAGCCATCTCCAGTGTCGCCCTGGAGGATGACAGACAAAGGCAGTTTTCCCAGAGAACAAAATCAGAGCAGCCAGACTAATGATGAAGAACCTGTACAACCAGCCGTGGAATCCTCATCACCCCTCCTGGCAGGATGTGAAATGTGCTGCGGGACGCTGACCACTGAGCATTGTTTTCCATTCTCCAAAGAGAGGTGGTCCCCATCTCTCCCACCCTAATGAGTCTGGTTCTCTGTCTTTGTATGTACTGGGTGTTTAACTGTTTAATTTGTCATTTAGCTATAGACCACCACACCACAAGGGAGCAGAGAAAAACTGACCAGAGAACTGCATGTCGGCCAGAGACCCTTAATCTTGACTAGAACTGAGAGAATGGACATTTTTGTAGATGTGCGCTCATGGGAAGAAGCAGTTGCAAAAGGTGGGGGGCTGTAATCGGTGGCTGTTACTTTTGCTTCCCAGCATCAATCCATTCCCCTTCAAATAACCATGTCCCAAAGCCTGGAGGAAATGTCCCCTCTCCATGTCCAATCAATGGAAATGTAAAGTTACAAAGACAGAGGATTTGGACTCACTTCAGTTTCCCAATGAAGCAGAGTTCAGACAGAAACAATTGACCCAAATCAAGCCGATCTGGGCCAGTGAGACTCAATTCCAGAATGTTATTTGTATTTCATGGAATGTGAAGTCTTGCTTTCTCCAGAGCACACGAAGTTTGGACATACCAAAACGGCTACAGCTGCCTTACCAGGAGAGAGCTACAAGCAGGTTAGAATTGGAGGGAACAGAGCTGAGATCTGAAGGCAGCCTTGCTCTGTTAACACTGTTTGAGCGTGGGGTCAGCTCTCACCCCAGCACTCTAAACCCAATTGCGTTGGATTTCCTATTGACAGCCACAGAAATCATCTCATCCAACTGATGGCAGTATTCTTGGCAAAATGAGAGATGTATGGTCTATAAAACACTTTGGTACTTTTCATGATGCTTGACTTATAGTATAGGAAACTGATTAATGCTTCTAGAATAAGAATTTGAAAGAACTAGGCCAGATTACATTACACAAGAATAGGAAGAAGGGAATATTATTTTATTTTTAATATTTGTAGGACATAAAGTCAAACAAATCTGGCCTGGATTCTTTTGGGAGCTTTTATTTATTTTCTTTAAGTTCAAAGTGTATCTTTAGATGTGAATCTGGTATTTGTACTATTGTGAGTATTTCCAACCTCTTGGGGGGTTGAGAGAATTTAAACATATATGAGTATGTGTAAGCAAACACACACACACACACACACACACGCACACAAAAGCTTGCCAAGAAGTATAATTTTTGTATTTGAAAGTGGCATCTTAAGAATTTTTCTCAGTGAGAACGTGCCTTTAGAAGTTCTCCTCTTGGCGGGGCACCTGGGTGGCTCAGTCATTAAGTGTCTGCCTTCGGCTCAGTTCATGATCCCAGGGTCCTGGGATCAAGCCCTGCATCGGGCTCCCTGCTCAGTGGGAAGCCTGCTTCTCCCTCTCCCACTCCCCCTGCTTGTGTTCCCTCTCTCACTGTCTCTCTCTCTGTCAAATAAATAAATAAAATCTTAAAAAAAAAAGAAAGAAATTCTCCTCTTGGGGCACCTGGGTGGCTCAGTTGGTTAAGAGGCCAACTCTTGGTTTTGGCTCAGGTCATGATCTCATGGGAAAAAAATCTTGGGGAAAAGAAGAAAAAAAGTTCTTTTCTTACAGAGACTGACCAAAATCAAATTGCATATTGATAACACCTGCAAAATTCAACTGATGGCAGCATTAAATCAATCTAACATCTTTTTGACATAGCTTAGGTTCACCAGATTTTACCACTGTCTCCTAAATTGAACTATGATAATTTGCCTAAAAACATAAATAAAATGTTGCAATAATATTATTAGAATTTTTTTTAGTACAAACTTGGCATGTGATTATTTCCTGTCTGGAAGGATATCTATGTACGTTTTCAGCCTTAAAAGATTGAACTGAATATCTGCTGCTTAGACAAATGTGCTATACTAATCTTTTTAATAATTAGGAAATACAACTAAATACATATATTCAGAATACACTAAAAAAATGGAATATTGAGTGTTGAAGAGTTAGGCTTTGTTCACATTTCCAAAGAGATATAACTTGGGTTTTCCAAAAAAAATTTTTTTTTTCTTCTGTGGTTTGGTTAGGCTTTATGTATGAAGAATTCATTTGTATAGATCCTAAAATACTGGTCTGTAAAGTGTCATGAAAGAAGATTGTGTATTGGATTATCAGTGGTATTATCAATTGGGGAGTATCCAATATCATGTCCATTTAGCATCTCCTGTGAAATAATGAAACTGTTTATAAGACTTCCCATGGTAATGCCAGCAGGAATGTAATTACGTGAACATAGGGCAACTGCCTCTGTGAAGAAAAGGAATGTCATAACCAACATGAGGAAGAAGGGAGCAAACCATCTGCCTTCCTCTAACGTGCTTCTATTCTCAGAGTATGCCACACTCACTTTTCTCCCCCTAGGCTTGAACAGTGTTTGTAAAAATTCTAGGGAGTACTGCATATTTTAGATCATCATTGTATCCTAAAATATTTTCAGTGTTAAAACTGATCACACATTGGGTGAAACTCCTCAATCTCTACCAGCTTCTATCATTTACTTTAAAAACATAAAGACCCCATTTTTATTTTTATTTTTTGCAGCAGGAGTGGCAATTAATGTAAGCATGCTAAGGACTCTAAATGTCCAGTCATACAACAACTTGGAAGCTTTTAGGCCAACAGTCAGTTGTGTATTTGTGAACGTGCATGGAAAAATGGAATCTGTGTTACGTTATTTTCCATTCTCAAAATTTTCCCACTTAGCTATACAGCAATGAAATGTTTACTAAGGATAGTTGTAAGTACATGTTTTATTTATTTTTGTGTTTTACTGCTGTACATCACTAGAAAGTGCTAATCTTGCCCCTTCCATACCTGTTGATGTTTTGATTAAAATATTTATTGCTCCCAACATAATTTAGTTTCCAAATTCCATGAGGCATATATTCAACTTTATTCCTTTATTATCTCGTATATGTAAAAGGCTGAGGAGGTGAAATGCTCATAGTATCTATAGTAGCATGGCAGTGGTTTCTATAAGCAGTGATGCTTAACCTGAGCCAACTAATATTAACAGTGGTTTCCACTACGGACTCTATTGCTGCACCCATCTCAATTTATTTTTCCAGGTTTTTGAAGTAGAAACTCAATGGTGAATGAATATTGTGAAAATCCGATACAGAATTATTATTTTTTTAATGTGGAACTCAGAATTTCTCATCGCTTGAGTTCTTCCATGAAATAAACCATACTTAATAAGTCTATAAATATAGTTACAAGCCAAATGTTCCAGTTAAAAGCAGGAACCAAGAAGTAGAAGCTCCAGTTAAAAGCAAATGGACATGACTACAAAATTCCAAATGTATGTAACTTATGAGAAACACATCTAAAACATAAGACATATCCCAAACACAAGGTTAAAATAAAAGGAAAGATAAAAAGGTATAGCAAGGAAATATCAATCAAAAGAAACCTAGGTAACCATATTATCATTGGTGAAATTGACTTTATGGTAGGGCAGTCCTAGAGATAAAGAGGTAGTAATGAAGAGTTCAAAGGATAAAAGTTTCAACTTACTGGGAGAATACAACAATTTATGGATTTCATGTAATTTTATGGCCTCAAAACACGAAAAGAAGAAACGTATACAATTATAGGAGGAAAATGTAACATAACCCACAATCACTACGGGAACTTTTGCAATGTCATCCTCAATAAAAAAAAAGAACAAGCAGATAAAAAAATTATTGATATGAAGATTTAAACAAAAAGATTAACAAGCCTAACCTAATGGAAAGAGAAAGGGAGAGAGAGAGAGACAGAGAAAGAAAGAGAGAGAGAGAGGGAGGGTAGTAAGGAGGACGGAGGGAGGGAAGGGAGGGAGGAAAGAAAGAGAAACAGAGAGAGAAAGAAAAAGAAATCAACTCCACTGTAGAATGAATTTTTTGCAAGCATACTTGGCATATTTTTCCAAAATTGAACATATCCGAGTCCAGAAAGCAACTCTCAACACATTTCAAAAGGTTCAAGTTACACAGAGTATGTTTTCTGACAATTGTGCCATTAAGTTGGAAATAAAAAACAAACAAACAAATAAGACACAAGAAAATACACTGATGATTGGAAATTAAGAAATATACTTCTAGGCAGCCCATCAATCAAAGCAGAAATTATAATGGAAATAAAATATTTTGAATTGAACTACAACAAAAATACTGTATATCTGAACTTGTGGGATATCACTTAAGTAGTACTTAAATGATATTCTTAAATATTTACATATGTAAAGGTATACAAATTAATGAACCAAGCATCTATCTCAAAAACTTAAGAGAAAAAGAGATTGACAAAGTAAACCCAAGGAAGTAAGAAAGTAGAGGAGAAGAAAAAAAAAATAAAGCCAGAACCGAAGTTATTAAAGTAGAAAACCAATATAGAGAAGATAAACAAATCTAAATGGTGGTTCTTCCAAATAACTCAAATGGTATCCTCTGTTGAGACTAGTCAAGAAAAGAAGAGAGAGACCCAAAGGACTAATTTCATGGATGAAAAGGATCAGTCTCTGGGGACTGCAGATATCAAAAAGATACTAAAATGATATTATGGACAACTTTAAGCCAGTAGAAAAGACAATTTATGGAATGGAGAAAATATCTTAGAAAAATATAACTCACCCAAACTGCCCTCTCCACAGCATAGATGTGAGTAGTCCTTACTATAAAACATTAAATTTCTAAAACAGACAAAAACCCTTTCCACTAAGAAAACCTTAGATCCAGATGGCTTCACCTCCAAGTTTTTCCCAAATATTCAATAAAGATATAATTCTAATTGTACAGGATTTCTTCCAGAATTCATTTTATGAACTAATTAATCTGTTAAAGACGTTAAAGGAGAGAAAATCACAGGTCATCTTTGTAGTGACTAGAGAGAAAAAAAAAATCTTAAAATATTATCTGGCTAACTATAAAATATATAAATTATGACCTCACTGAGTTTATATCAAAATGCAAGATCAGTTTATTATTAGAAAACCAATCAATGTATTTCAACTCAAAAATAGTTATTTAAAAGAGAACCATAATATAGTTATTTCAGGAGATTCCTATCAACATTCAGTGAAATTAAAACTCCATTCATAATAAAATCACTCAGCAATTTAAGAATAGAAAGGAACGCCCTATACTGACAAAAGTTGTTTACCAAAACAATAGCACATAATTTACTTAACTCCAAGTGCCTGATGGTTTCCCTTTGGTTCCAGCAGAAGAGGGATATGTCCACTGTCACCATTTCTTTTTGGTATATTATGCAGTTCTTAGCTAGTGTATTAAGCATGATAAATTAATACTATCTAGTATTTTAAGTAAGGAATAAAAATTAAAGGTACAAGAATTAGAAAAGAAGAAATAATTCTGAAGGAAGAAACAAAACTGTAATTATGTGTAGATGCTCTGAAGGAAAGTTTCCGAAAGGATCTACAGAAAAGCTGAAAGAATTCATGAGAGTTTACCAGAATTGATGGAAATAAAATCAATTAAAAAAAACTGTATTTCTCTATAACAGTAACAAATAAATTTGAGGGAAATGTACTATGTAGAAGAAGATCCACTAATACATAAGATGAGAGATAATTGAACAATAACAACAAAAAAGTACAAGATTTCTTGGTGAAAAAATACAAACCCTTATGAATGATATTAAAGGACTAGTGGAGAGATAGATCGTGTTCTTACACTGGAAAACTTAATAGTGTAAGATGTTAATTCTTCCCATATTGAAATGCATGTATTCAATGCAATCCTAAACAAAACCCCAAAAAGATTAAAAAAAATATGAGGTAGCTTAATGAAATTATTCTGAAAAGCAACTATGAAAATTCATATAACCAAAATAGTTTTCACACTCTTTAAAGAAGAAGAAACTGGGAGTCTTGATATGTCTGCTATCAAAGCTTTTTATAAAGGTGTAGTAATAAGTACAGTGTGGTAATTGCCCTAGAGATAGACCAATGAGCAAGAAGGGAGAATTCAGGGGTAGACGCTTGGACATCTGATCAGGACTTATGATGAGAGCCACTTTAATGATCAATTGGAAGTGATGGTCATGTCGATACATGGAACTCAGTCAATAGGGGATCTGTGCACAACGCAACATGAGCTTCAACTTCTATCTCAAATACAATTTTACTCTAGATGGGTTTGTTAACCTAAATGTAAAGGGAAGAAGAAAATAAATAAAATGAAATAAATAAAATAAAATAAGATATAAAATGATATAAAATTTGAAATGTTAGTACAGGACAATTTCATTCCCTCAGATAGAGTAAGATATTTTTTAAAAAGCACAAAAGTTTATAAAAGACTGAAATATTGGACTAAGGTAAAGGTAAGCAAATTTATTTACTGGAGGCATTAAAAAGAGAGTGACATTAAGCCAGCCACTGATGGGGCGATTATATCTGTGACTCACTGATCTGCAGATGACTTGTAGCTAATGAGCTCCCACAATTTGTTGTTATTATAATGATTATTAGAAGACAAGCAACCTAGAAGAATGAGCAAAAGATACAAGAAGGCACCTCACAGAGGAGCTGACATATGTCCAAAGAACATGTGAAAAGGTGTTCAATGTTAATAGAAATTGAGAAAATGGAAATTGAAATCACAGAGAGATAGTATATACCCACAGCCTTGAAAATATAAAACAAGTGACCAAACCCAGTGCTGTTGAGTACTTAGAGCGACAGGAATTCCTGCTCTGCTGGGGGCAGAACAGCTCCTTGTCTCTGTAGAGTTAAAAGACACACATGTGAACCAGCAATTCCATTTCTGATAATACATGTAGGCGGTGGAAATCAGGTATCTGTGCAACCAGATACATGTATGAGAATGTTCACTGCAGTACTGTCCACAAAGAGCTAAAGACTGGAAAAAACCCAAATAAGCATCATCAGTCAAATGGGCAAATACCTTGTGAAATACTCAGACAATGGAATACTACAGAAGAATGCAAAGATTACATCACTTGCAACTAATTTAAAAAATCTATTATTGAGTAAAAGAGGTGAGGAGAAAAAAATTACATGCTGTATAGTTCCATTTCCACAACGTTCAAAAATATGCAATACTGGAATATTTCGGGACATGCACGTGGGTCATAAGAATATAAACAAAATAGGAAAGGATTACTGTATAAGTCAGGATCATCTAACTTTCCAGCTCTATGACTGGAAAGAGTTAGAACCAGAAGCAAGGTTAGGAGTTGGGGGACCCCTGGGGTCTTCGCAATGCCTTAACTTTTTGCTGTGGTAATGGCTACATGGGTGTTCACAGTGATTTGTTAAACTATGCATTTACACTTTATGGATTTTCCTGGATGTATATTATCTCACAATAAAAAGTTTAAAAAGTTCACAATACAAACTTTTTCAAAAATCTGTATTTTACACCTAGAAATTTTAACTGACCCTGGTACTAAAACTGATCTATGTTTCATGACCTTAAAATGTCAATTTTACTTGTGGCTTATAGGCAGTGCATTACACACTACTAACCTTAGTTAAGCCTACGCATGGTTACAAACGTAGGGGAAGGAGATAGAAAGCAGTGTGAGGGTATTTGTAGCACTGAGCTGCTAAATCTTTATTCCTTGTGAACCCGGTGATTCACTTTGTGTTTTTCTAACATCCAATAAAATTAATAAACATGATTTTTCACCATGCTCACGTGAATGTCTAAAGATTAGTTGTATTGAGCTTCATGTGGAAATAACACATTTAACATCATTGTAATGTTTGAAAACCTTGTTTTAAACTCTGCTAAGGTTCTTGGAATACGGATATGGATATGGATATGGATGAGGTAGGAAGTGCATCAGCCTCAGACAAATTGTCGCGAAGTTTATTCCTAAATAGGCACCGCTCTTCTGCAATGCTTTAGTACTAAGAGAGAGGATTTTTGAAACACTCGATTTCAGTTTTATTTTGAAACAAAAGTTTTATTTCCCATGGAACTGGAAGAATGTGTTCCACTAGATCATGCAGGAATGACTCTAAGAGCATAGGGCATTCAGATTTAGCAGTGTCTTCTGTTTACAAGCCTATGGGCTTCACTCCATTGACAATTTGCCTGGCAAAATGGAGCTAGATTGTTTGGTTTTGTTTTCCACTGCACAGAAGTAAATGCTATTAAATTAATGGGGGAGATGATTTTACTTTCAATATAGTATGCATGAGACTTTATTCTTTTTGAGGCTATCAATCATTAATTGGTGTGGGAGAGCTCATTTACAAGAAAAAAAAAGTAAAGCTTGCCCTTTAATGTAGAGTTACTGACCATATTGATCAGCATCTAATCTTGTGGTAAGAATGGAAAGCATTTAAATTCAGAAAGCTACTAAAGCTGCACTTTTACCACTAAGAAAATTGTACTCAGATTGTAAGTGAAAGTAATTATAAGTTTACTCAATAACGAGCATCTGATTTGACTAAAGAGCTCTCTATTTTGGTAGAAACATCTTAATTGGCTATGGAGGAGGGAAGGTTCTCTGCCAATAATAAGATGCACCTGGAATGTATCTACCACTTGGGTCTGAGCTACTTCCTATATTTGGGAAAGAATATTTACCTCCAGGGTGTGTATCTTGCAAATTCAGCCTACTTCACAATGGAAAAAAAATCAACAATACCGGTATATATTCCTTTTTCCATTTTGTCTGCTTAGCAGTTTTGCCAGACAGGACTGGTACTGGAGCAACTCACTCCTAAACCTGCCCCCAATTTTTTTTTAAAGATTTTATTTATTTATTTGCTAGAGAGAGACACAGTGAGAGAGGGAACACAAGCAGTGGGAGTGGGAGAGGGAGAAGCAGGCTTCCTGTAGAGCAGGGAGCCCGATGCGGGGACATGACCTGAGCCGAAGGCAGACGCTTAATGACTGAGCCACCCAGGCATCCAAACCTGCCCCAAATTTAATATGACCCTCTACCCCTAAGCCGACCCTCCAACTAAAGAGATGTATACAATAATTTGCAAATGTGTAAGAATTTGGTCCAAGCTCACCTGAAAATATTTAGAAAGAGTATTCTGAAATGGTTTTATGCCTCAGGCATGACACCAAATCCGGTGTAATGTTGAGAGAGATGGTAGACAGGCCTGTCCTTGCTTTGCTAGCGGGCACGATGGCATGTGTCCTAGATTTAATGTCCAAAAGCCTGGTCTGAGCCCCCACTCTGTGACTGACTGGTTGTTTGACTTTGAGGAGACCATTTGTCTTCTCTAAATTCAAGAGGATTAAGATGGAATTATTGTGAGGGTTGAGGGGGAAAATATATCTGGATGTTTAATGGCGAGAGGCATCTACCCTTCAGACAGGTTGACAGATGATCTCACTCAGCCACCACTTACCCCAAGGGAAACCGGGGCTATAACTCTCATACTTTGGTCACTAAACTTTTGATAAAAACTGTTACCATTCAGTTTTCAGTGTGTCTCTTCAGTGTGTCAGTAGATTGTTGGAGTAGAGTTTCATTCAATTGTGGAAATTTTACCTCCTTAATAAATGCACTTTAAGTCCCCCCCCCTTTTTTTTGGTGTTTGCACTGTAGAGTATATGACATTCTTATTATCTACTCTGGGGTTTATATCTAATTTATAAGGCTATTAATGTCCTTTGATTCTCATAAAAACATTTCCCCCAGGTTAGCTACATGATTTGTGGGTCCAAGTACAAAAATAAAAATGTAGGGCTATTGCTCAAAAAGCAGGAGGAAGAGCTATGAAAGGTACTGTGGTATAAAGTTTTTTCCATTTATTCTTTTAACTTTTAAAAAGATTTATTTATTTATTTTACAGAGAGAGAGAGAGAAGGGGGAAGGGCAGAGGCTTAGGGAGAGAGAGAATCTCAAGCAGACTCCCAGTGGAGCCTGATGTGGGGTTTGATTTCACCACCCTGAGATCACGGACCTGAGCTGAAACCAAGAGTCCATTGCTTAACTGACTGAACCACCCAGATGCCCCAAAGCTTTTTCCTTTTAAAATTGGTTAAACTATGTTATTACCTATAAAATGTAATATGTGTAGTGGTGATGCATGAGTGACAAAATTTATAAACTGCCAAAATGATTTTTTTCTGTCATAAGCATGTACATATAATATAGTAACTTAAGCTTCATTAATGTGAGAACTTGATCCCAGGATTTTTATGGATGACTTTCTTGCAAATTTATTTACTGGACCATCAAAATTTATATTTCAACTTCACTTTCAACTGATAACTGAAAGATCAGTCTACTGAAAGATCTTAAATTTTTAACGATATTTAATTTTGAGAAGAACCTGCTGCAGCTATTGCTGGGGATATTAAGAGTTTTTATAGGATGTGGCAAATTGGGATAAATTTCTGCTAAATTATTTTGAAATAGAAATTTTAGTACACATAGAGCTGATTATGCTTTCATCATCAATAGTTTTCTTCTGTTACATTTTTTATTAATATTTCCATTTCATTTGTTCAGATTTTTTTCTTTGTGAATTCCAATCATCTAGATATTAAGTCCTTCTATGTGTCCTTTCTGGACTCTAAGACAGCTAGCCAAATTTAGCTTTTACATCACTGATTTTTTTTTTTTTTATTAGTATCAGTTTGTCTCTTTGATGCTTTCAACATGAATTTGTGTGCGGTGTATCATTTCTGGCCACATCTTCTGTCCTGGTGCAGTTCTCCTTTATGACACCCATTTCCTCCTTACCCTTTTGTTCTCATTTAATTCTTAGAGCTCTATACCCCTTTTAAACATCTACCAAAAACTTCTTGTTCTCCACTGTGGAAGACAGGATTGTTTAAAATTTTCAT
This sequence comes from Callorhinus ursinus, assembly GCF_003265705.2. Lineage (NCBI taxonomy): Eukaryota > Metazoa > Chordata > Mammalia > Carnivora > Otariidae > Callorhinus > Callorhinus ursinus. Next base: position 4,039,022 of record NW_027397072.1, on the reverse strand, counting down.
CATGAGTAATTTTTTTTCCTTTTGAGGTAGGTTCTTCTGAGTTTTTTTGAGGTTTGTGGTAAATCTATTTTTATCGTTGCTGTTGAGACTTTTGGTTCAGGTTTATTCCCTTCTATTTCTTTATTCATGGACGGAATGGATATACTCAAATACAACAGCTATCAGAGATTTTACAGATTGAGTCTGGCCCATGCTCAGTGGCCAAAGGTGGTTTGACTCTGTCTCAAGCATTTCAGAAGCTGTTAGCAGCATTCCAGAGGCTTGGAGCTTGTCCCTATGGGCCTGATCCTTTGCTATCCCACCTGATTTGTGAATATTCTGAACCATTGGGTTAAACAATAAAAACAACACAGCCATTAACAAAGAATGCTACCATTGTCTTCTAGTTGTAAAGTAATGGTATAGGTACAGAAGTTTATAGAATAAAAATTGATGGTCTTCCTTCCATCCCCTCCTGACTCTTCTGTTGCCGTTCCTACCCACCTCCCCAGAGTTTAGCTTTAACAGTTGTGGGTAGATCTTAACAACACTCCCTTTTACTTTTATGTATCAATGTAGATACACACTTTCTTCTTTTTTTTTTCCTTGTTCTATTGCATAAAATATCAAGTAGCTAATACTCTATGAAATATTCTACAATGTGTTTTTATTTCCATAAAGGTATAGTTCAGAAAAACAGTTTTCAGTATATTTCAAGCTTTTTAACTGTTTTATGGTATTCATAACAGAAATATTCCATTTGTTGAGCACTTTCTCTTTTAAAGATTTTCATTGTTTACTGCTTTTTGCCTTTATAAAAAATTTTATGTTAAACATCTTTGCAAATGTGCTCCTATGTACATAATTGCAAATATTTTTGTAGAATAGGTGCTAAAAAGAACAATTGTTAAAAAATGAGGACATTTTTTTTTTTAAGATTTTATTTATTTATTTGACAGAGAGAGACACAGTGAGAGACGGAACACAAGCAGGGGGAATGAGAGAGGGAGAAGCAGGCTTCCTGCTGAGCAGGGAGCCGGATGCAGGGCTTGATCCCAGGATCCTGGGATCATGACCTGAGCCGAATTCAGACACTTAATGACTGAGCCACCCAGGCACCCTGAGGACATTTATGTTTTCAGTCAATGAGCCCAAACTGCTCCCTAAAAAGGGGCACTAAATTAGCCACCCTAACAGCATTGATTTTCCTACACTCACTCTTCCCAATATAGGTTATTGCCAAAGATGCTAATTTTTACAAGACTGGTGGCAAATAATTTATGTCCTATTATTTTTTTTAACTGGCATTTCTCTGACTACTGATGAGATTGAGTATGCTTTTATATGCTTATACTTGTTATTCTGTGCTTTTCTCCTCTGTAAACTTCCTGTTCTTATTGTTTGCACAATTATTCTTTGTTGGTCTTTGTACATAGACAGCTTTGAATTCATCGGATATTAAGTACCATCTGTTCTATATGTTTTATTTTTTTATTTTAATTTTTTTATTGTTATGTTAATCACCATATATTACATCATTAGTTTTTG
>NW_027397072.1:4016818-4017495 GCF_003265705.2 Callorhinus ursinus | reverse complement strand
CAAAGAACAAATAATCCAATCAAGAAATGGGCAGAATACATGAACAGACATTTTTCCAAAGAAGACATCCAAATGGCCAACAGACACATGAAAAAGTGCTCAACATTGCTCGGCATCAGGGAAATCCCAATCAAAACCTCAATGTGGTATCACCTCACACAAGTCAGAATGGCTAAAATTGACAAGTCAGGAAACGACAGATGTTGGCAGGGACACGGAGAAAGGGGAACCCTCCTACACTGTTGGTGGGAATGCAAGCTGGTGCAACCCCTCTTGAAAACAGTATGGAGGTTCCTCAAACAGTTGAAAATAGAGCTACCATATGATCCACAATTGCACTACTGGGTATTTACCCCAAAGATACAAATGTAGGGATCTGAAGGGGCATGTGCACCCCGATGTTTATAGCAGCAATGTCCACAATAGCCAAACTGTGGAAAGAGCCAAGATGTCCATCAACAGATGAATGGAGAAAGAAGATGGGTATATATACACAATGGAATATTATGCAGCCATCAAAAGGAATGAAATCTTGCCATTTGCAATGACGTGGATGGAACTGGACGAGGTTATGTTGAGCTAAATAAGTCAATCAGAGAAAGACATGTATCATATGACCTCACTGATATGAGGAATTCTTAATCTCAGGAAACAAACTGAGGGTTGCTGGAGTGGTG
>NW_027397072.1:3991540-4016718 GCF_003265705.2 Callorhinus ursinus | reverse complement strand
AAATCAGAGGGGGGAGATGAACCACGAGAGACGATGGACTCTGAGAAACAAACTGAGGGTTCTAGAGGCGAGGGGGGTGGGGGATGGGTTAGCCTGGTGATGGGTATTAAGGAGGGCATGTACTGCATGAGCACTGGGTGTTATACGCAAACAATGAATCATGGAACACTTCATCAAAAACTAATGATGTAATTTATGGTGATTAACATAATAATCAAAATACATAAATAAATATTATCTCCTAAAATGTCATTTTTAAAAAATTTTAGTCAACTAGATCAATTTCTTTTCTTATTAGTGAAGGATTTTGTTACTTATTTAAGAAGGTCCTCTCACCTCAATATAGACCACCATTTCACAGGATAATATTCACCCCTTTATCTGATTTGCTTTCTAGATTTTCAGTGAAAAGTCAACCTGGAATTTTTCTCCTATTTCCTCAAAGAGCATATAGAACATATCCTTTGGTTTGTAAAAAGAGACTAGAATTCCTGGAACCTCTGTGGTTTCTATGATTAGTATATCTACTGACGTAAGTAGAGTCTCCCTCCTCAATACTCCAGAGCGGCCCACGCCCATGAAATGACATATAGGTAACTTTGTCAAAACACATTAAATAAGGACTTGGCGCTCTAAAACTTATCCTTATAACAATCACATACAGAGATTGAAAATTTTGTGCATTTTTTACTTGCCCTCACATACGGAAATTGCCAGTGAATACGGACCAGGGTATAATGGAGAAAATCACTAAACTGCTCAGAAGTGTTTACTAGAAGAACAGTAAGCCTCAGCCAGGAGCAAGCTGAAATACTTATCTTAGGCCCCACAGTTAACAGTGACACCAGCACCTCAGGTTACACTAATGTCAGAGTCACACTCAAGCTTCTAGATGTATATTTGTTAAAGATTTATGTATTTATTATGTTTTAGAGAAGGGGACTGAGGATAGACGGGGGGCCGAGGCAGAGGGCGAGAGAATCCTGAGCAGTCTCCCTCCTGAGTGTGGAGGCCTATGCAGAACTTGATCCCAGGACCCTGAGATCATGACCTGAGCCAAAGCCGAGATCCAGATGCTCAACTGACTGAGCCATCCAGGTGCCCCTAGTTGCGTACTTTGTAATCATAGTTTATGTTTTTATGCTTTAGTTATTTAGGACATTGTAAAATTTCACTTCTCTACTAAGGCTTTTTATATACATTCTAAAGCTAGTAATAAAACGGAATCACTTCAAGAATAGTTACAGAGAGAAATAACTAGCTGACCACTGTGGCCAGGATTCTGATGCCCCAGGTGCACACACTAGAATAGGAGCCCTCACTCTGTACTGAGGTCTGCAGGAAGCTTCTGGAAAGCCCTCTGCTCAGGCTCATAGGCACTCAGTGACTATTGACTGAGTAATTGATCTCTAAATACAATATTTAAACCTTGAGTCTTCTAAATGACAGTTGTCCTGTAGAAGACAGCGGGCACAGATTGCTTAATTGGGATATAGCAACGTAAACACTGTGATTTCTTCTGTAAGCAGTTCATGTGAGGTTCATATGGGACATCAGTTAGGATGTTCTCAGGATGAGTCACTTCAGAACTGGAAAATTGCTCACAGAGGCTAAGATGTGTCAAGAAACGTGTGAACAAGGAATATACTTTACTGTGTGGCATGCTCTTCAGGGAAGAGAATCATTTGCTAGGACCTGGACTTTAAGGTAAGCCACATCTTTGGGGCCGACCAACTGGGTAACGTGACGCTCTTCCTCCAGCTCCCTGATCCGCTATAGCCATTTCTCACAGGGATGCCATGAGGGAAAATGAGATAATAAAGCTGAGATAATATGCTTTGAGAGGTGCTAGATTAGTACAAGGTATGGTTATTAATTTTGTAGGCTATTATTAATAACCCATAAAGAAAACCTGAATTTAACTCCATGCCAATTCACTGGACCATGAACTGAGAACAACTGTGTGTCAGAATAAAAAGAACATTATTTCCATAATCCCTGTAGCAAAACTGTTTGCAGGACACCACATGCTTCCAGGGTTTCCACTGATTAGAAAACCATTCCTACCAGATATTTGGTAGACTAAAACCCGTTAATTCACAGGTAAACTAAAGCAACCCAAATGTCGAATTCTTGGAGGATGCATGGTAAGCTGCACATGTTTTCAGAAGAAAATAAAAGGAGGGAAATACTTTATTTAAATTCAGTTCCTGGATCACAGTGAACATTTTTGAAGGATACAAACATTTTTAGTTCTGAGAATAAGGCTTTCAGATTCAAATGTACAGCAGAATGAACAATGTGTAGACAAGATGGCCAGGCAGCCAACATGCTGGGAATTCCCTGCTGTTCTATTTATGGGCTGGTCACTCAGACTTGGAGATTGTTGAAACTGGAAGGGAATTTAGAAGTCATTTGGTCAACACCATCTTTTTTCAAGGTTTCAAACCCTTCAGGATTTAGTTGGTGGAAGACATTTGCATAAATGTCTGAAATGAGATTATCTTAGAGCTAGCTGCGACATTGCCAGGGAAAACGATTACCACTCTCCCTCTGTTGTTAAGAGACCATGCTTGTTGCTCTGCCGTCCTGCTGGAAATGCAGTGGAGGACCCTTGGATCCTGCTGGAATGACTAATAAACAGTGTCTTAACAGCATTCCCAACTCCTCACTGCTGGGCCTACGGTCCTGAGCTTTCTCCCGTTCCAACTCCAACCCAGACTTCCCAACTGACATTTGCTCACCTGCCCGCCCTGCCCTTCAATCAGAATGAACTCATGATGAGTCATTTCCCAAGGGCAGGGTGTTCTCTGCACCTCCATGTATTTGTCCTTGTTCTTCTGTCTGGGATTCTTCTACCTCCACTCCTCTGCCCTTGGCTTGGGTGCTTGCACTGTGCCCTTCTCCCATATCCAGTGTGATTCTTGGCTCTTTGCTTCCCCCTTTGCTGCACAGCGCCTGGTACTTACTCCCATGGGAGGACTTAGACGCTCTAACTTCTGATCACTTGTTTGTAGCTTGCATCCCCAATTCACCGTGGATTCTCCTATAACCTAGCATGGGATCTGAACCAGTTGACACAGGATGTGGTTCAGGGGAGGATGTGGAAGGTATACCCTGTCCTTCAGTTACCTCATCATTCTGTTGGATGCGACCCAGATGAAAGAAGCTATTTCAGATACAGCACATGAGCCCCGGTGCACTGGACTATCCCAGAGGGCTTGGACTGAATGGGAATTGTTAATATTCCTTCACCTTCCACCAACGGCAGAACACCTTAGTAGGCAAACTACCTCCTCTTACCTTGCTAGAAACCTTCCCTCCTGCTCTCTGCCTGATTCTTAGAAACGCTGAAAATCTTTACTGTTCCACGGAGGTCCTTTGCAGATTCTAGCATCACTTTTGCATCAGAATGACGATAAGAGGCAGGCCCGAGCAGATTGCATTACTATAGGAGTGTCCCTCGGCAACTTGTTCTGAACAGGGTTGTGGGAAGACCCTGCGGAGGGAGAGAACACACACACACACACACACACACACACACCACACACACACACACACACAAGAAACAACAGAAAACTCATATCATGTGAACATTTTCAATTATAGAATTGTGCTCTCAGAACCCTCATAATTTCAATCACTTTTCCTTCATTTTCTAACATCTACTGGATGCTAGTATATTCTAGGCACTATGATCTGTGCCAAGTATCCCATGGTGATCCAAAGACCTTCTTCATCCTCACTGAGTGAGCAAGGCAGGAAAGAGGAAAAGAATTCTACTACAGTGTTATGGGAACTGGATGGGAGGAAGATGTGGATGATTTGGTGCCTATATTCATATAAAAGGTCAGATGCCTGTGAATTTAAGTGTAAGACTTTGCTGTGTAGTAATGACAGAAATTTTATTTGTAACAGAATCAAAATTTAGGTGCAGATTGTACAGTGTCTATATATAATATATTGTATGGTTCAGTGAAGGAAACAATATTAAGGCTTTCTGGAGAATGTCATATACCTAATCAAATATTTAACTTTTTTGTGAACACAGAGATCACATCTTATTAAGAATCTACATTGTTCCAGATGTTGCCCATGACCTCTGCTTCGAACACTGCCCCCAAAGTTTCAGCCACTGGCAAATAAATTCTGCGAAGGAGAGGTGATAGGGTAAATTCATGAAAATACTTCTAGTGCAATTCATTCGTGGACATGCCCTTTTTTCCTTTGAAACAGGGAGGGTGGTTGTGGCTTCATGAGAGACCCTGGACTCCCCGGGGTAGAGGGGCAGCTGTGGGGCAGCAGGTAAGGAACAGGAGAGTGGGGACGGTGGGTGGAAGAACAGAAAAATATATTTACATGATGTAGTTGATGTTTCCTTAATCAGAAATCCTCTTTATTTGTTTGGTCTACAACTCATCTTCCTATGTAATTAAGAAGTAAACAGTCTAATATTAAGTATTTACTTTGTAGTAGAACCAGTTTTGGTTTGTGAAAAAAATCAAAACAGATCAAATCTGACATTACACATCTCCATATTTGGTGGTATTTGTTTGCTGTTTTCAATGTGTTGATCCTAAAAATGTATTCATTTGACTTCCATGTCAGATCAGGAATGTTTGAAGACACCAAATTTTTTCATTTTAGTAAGAGAGGATAGTGTTTTCCTCAAATATGAGAATGATAGTGGAGTATGAGGTATATTGGTCTTATTTTGTGTGGTGCCAAGAGGGGGAAGTTGGCTTGATTAACAGGAGGTTTGGGAGACAGATTCCAGATTCCAGCTTAGTATAAAGACAGTCATGGATTTCTTTAAGAAATAAGTTCTTCGACACTAGACATGTTCACATACAAATTAGAGGGTCAGTTTTGGAAGGTTTTAAATAATAGGTTCAAATAATTGACACGTGACACATGCAGACATGCAGATGACCTTTTTTTTTCTTTTCAAGATAGAGAGAAAGAGCAGTGTGAGTGGCGGGGAGAGCGAGGGAGAGAGACAGAACCCCAAGCAGGCTCCATGCCCAGCGCAGAGCCCGACGCAGGGCTCAATCTCACAGCCCTGAGATCATGACCTGAGCCGAAACCAAGAGTCAGATGCTTGACAGACAGAGCCACCCAGGCGCCCCAGGCTCCCCAGGCAGATGACCTTTTAGAGTCCATTCCAGACCAAAAGTTCTATGAGCTAAATGTTCTTCCCACATTGTCAATTCAACTATATTCAGAATGGTTTTAAATGTTAATTTTATTGTACGGTAACAATATGAAAATACAAAGTAGATCTTTGTCCTCCTTGTGCATTTCCTTTCGATCACAAGTTTACGACACTCACAAATCTAATTGGCTCTTGTGGAATATATATTGATTATCAATTTCAATATATTTCCATATTAGGTCTGGCAAGATTATCATATATTTGTCGTCTTTTGGCGATTTTTAAAAACTCAGTTAAAAAAGTCAGAGGTATAGTCGATGATCATCTTCATGCATGTTCATCACAATTTTTTCAGAGGTTAAGCAGGTGCATTTATCTGTTAGCTACGAGGTTGCATTAACCTGGGATTTAGCATGGCAGCTGCCCTGTGGATGGTGATGGGGATTCTTGTTCAGTGCAGCAAGGCAGACTCCCACACCGGAGAGATCATTCTGAAAGTCACACGAAAAATGAAAGATCAGGGACTACTCACACATGCGTTCGACTGCAACTGGAAAGAAACAGGGATACATATGAATCAAAACTAGTCCTCAGATTGCTGCACTTAATCTTGTACCAAATTACCATAGAATTAATAAAAGACAGATGCAATTATAAATGCACATCACAGCAAGAAAGGAAAAATAACTACGTTCTTAGATTTGCCAAACACACATACATTACACAAAGATGCGTATATAAATTACATACATATATACACTGAGGTACATATTTTATGTTAATTTGAATACAACACATCCTCCGAAATTATTGTATACAGTGACTGGACTTCAAAAAGTTTTTAAAAAATCGTATCACTGGAGTACACTTCACAGAAATCAGATAGGTACCAGTGTTTATCACAGGTATAAAACATGTAAAACACACATTATACAGGTTTTCAAAACCAAATATGTCCAACTATAATGGGTGTTATTTTTTCCTGAAGTTTGTAAACCTAATTAATGAAGGGAAAGGCATCAGAATATGAAGTGATTACAAATAAAATTCAATTCGCAGAGAAAAATGATGAGAAGAAGACCTGACTGGCAAGTAGATGTAATTGATCAGGGGAGGAGTGCATTCTCTTGTTCACTCTCTCCGCTGATGTGTGTCTTTTGCATAACCAGTGTTGAGATGGCTAGAAGCCTCTCCTCATTTCTGCACAGGGAGAATATTTATCTCACGGTCTCACAATTTATTTAGAGGTTTGATACATTATTATTCATAGACATTTATCATGTACTCATTTCAGAATCATTTCAGACTTGGAATGATTGACTAATAAATTGTAGCTTGTTGAAGAAGAAAAGTAACAGCAGCATATTTTCAAATTGCAAATTTAGATTTTTTATGGAGATGTTGAGGCACAATGGGCATAAAACATACATATTGTAAGATCTTCATTGTCTCTGATTCTATAACTAGAAAACATGATTGTCATTTTTTTTAAAGAATACTAGAAAATATTGGAATTTTGGTTATAATGAAACCCATGTTACTGATGCTTAAGCTTTTGTTCTAATTAAAAATGGGGTAGGTTTTATGTTGTCATTCTTACGAGTGTATATAGCATAAGGAGTTTTTAAGAACAGGCAACAGTATGTTGTGAATCAGTATATATTAGTGCCGATTCATATAGATATGTGTATTTAAATATACAAAGCCTAAGTCCTCAAATTGCAAAGTTTCAAATGATCATAAAGACTCGGGAAACTAAATCAGACTCACACCCTCATAGTTCATCAGGATTTCATTCCAGTGTAGGTAAATCAGCTCAGTATTTGCTTCTGATTATGGAAGCACTTCGCTAAACATCAAATCAGAAATGTTATTCTGCCTTGAGAGCCAATGCATTTCCACAATAGGAGTCCATTTGACCACATGCTGGTGCTCTCCATAAAGTCACTTGTATTTAAATCAGAGACACAAACCTCTTTCTTCAGTTTCTGCCCCCTCCCCCTCCGCCGGCTGGCGGTATATTTTCCTTAGCATTCGTAATGTTAATTGGAGTTACATGTGTGCAGTTGGATCTGAATGTACTTCCAGATGTGACTTTTGTAAGCAAGCCCTTTCAGACAAGAAACCCCTTCATATTTCAAATGAAACTGCACCATACAAAGTACCTTCATTTAAAAAAAAAAATTCCAAAGGACACAGCCATTAGTATGATTAAACACAACGTAAAAAAATATAAAATTGCATCTATATTCAGAATTAGGTCATCTGATTTTGATTCTTGCTTTTTTTCTTATTTTCTACTTTAAAATTTGCAAAGGTCCTGGTGATGTGCTGTTAAAAAAAAAAATAAATCTCTGTTATTCACTTTAAAAAAAATCATCTGATCCCCTTTGGCTTTGTAGAAAATTGAGGGCAGGACTAGAAATCCTATAAGGTAAATGATGCATTTAAAATGATGTCAGCTGCCTGAAAATTAGTTTTATTTGTGCCCTTACCTAATATTTTAGTTATTTTATAATGATGGCAGATATGATACCAAGGAAAATAACTGCTTTTGTGCATATCCCAGAGGGTAGATGGAGAAGAAAACAGGACTGAGACAGACTGAGAGAGCTCAGTGTAAAAAGAAACGCAGAAGCAATTAAACCTCACTTCCTGCAAGGTCTGTGCGAAAGCTCAGCGCTGTTTCCATGGTCATGTGGCCGCGTCTGCTTTCATTTGGCAGGAATTCTCTTATCCTTTAAGTCAGTGAATCCTAAGTTTTTTCAGCGGAATTAAATAAAAGCTGAATCTCGGTAACAAAGGGCAGGCCAGTCTTTAAAAAAAAAAAAAAATGCAGCCCTGTGTTATGTGGTTAAAATATATATATTTAAATTTTGTCATTTTGATTTTAGGAAAAATCATAATAAATAATACCAAGAGCAGAGCATCTCATACTTACAATCCAAAGAAGCAAGGCCATGGAGAAACTGAGTTATACTCAATCAAGGAACTGGGGGGTGAGGGGGAATCTTCAATGAGCCGTGATGTGCCCCCTCTAAGAACACCCTGAGCTTAATTTTCGGCCATTTGTGTGTGGCTCATTTATAACTCTGTGCCTGGTTCTACTTCACTGGCAAAGCCAGACACCAAAACAAGTAATTACCATAATTATTTTGGTCCAAGATGAAATCCTTTTGCAGAGTACACGTTTTGTATGGGATTTTTCTTAGCCATATACATTTGAGTAAAATTTCTCTTCAGAGTATTTATAAGCAGCACTGTGAATTCATGGTAGGGTGGGCTGATAATTTAACATATTCTTATCTCTTTTTGACTCTTTCATTTTCTTGTCACCACCTTAGTTTTTATGTCTCTACTTTAGGAGATACAACAAATAACATGCATAATTTAATTTTCAGCATTTTAAAGCAAAGGAGTAGATTTAGTTTTCCCCAGAGCATTTTATTAAGGGAACATTCTTACAGCAAAGAAAAATCTAATATGCAATACAAAAATGAAACAAATGTGTGCGCGGTGGTGTATTTTATTATGTGGGGCTTATTTTGATCAATCAATCATACTGAGACCAAAAATTCTTTAGGTCCATATTTCACTGCAAATACTGGTGGGGGAGGTTCAACCTAAATCTCCAATGTTTAATGAGGTGTCTGTTTCATCCTTCCTAACTGAAATACTCTAAAAACCAAAGTGGTTAAACTTAATAATTTTATTAGACTGTAATAGTTATTTTATTAACATTTTTCTCCAAGGATTTTTCTGTCTGATTATGAATACTTTGCAATTTCAGACAGTATGATGGATGCTACTTTTCTATGACAAGAATTTTAACAGCCCGTCTTCAGCGCTCAATGCACACCCAATTATGCGTCTGAGCTAGTAACCTTGAATTTATGTTGCCATGGTGACAAACTGGTCATGCATTATGGATTATCATTGAAATTCTACACCCCTACCTAGCATAATGAGAGTTGGGGACTTAATCAAATCAGCCATTCTGTGTGACACAAAGTGAAGAGCTGGCTCTCATTGTTCCATGCCGAGGAAGGAAGCGGGCCTGTTGGGGAGGCAGCTGCAGTGCTCCCGTCTGATAGATGGCCCTTATATACATTTGTGAATGTATAGACAGATGGTGCTCAATGCCTGGAATTTCCAGCTTAGGCAGCAGCTGTTCAGATAACCTCTGCCGTCTCACCTTGTTGTCACGGAACATTGAACAGAGACTGAGAATGTGTGTGGATACATTGACAATCTGACTGAATTTACACTGCATGGCATCTTTCTTTTATCCTAAGAAGGCTGGCCTAGAATGAATGCCGAGTGAGGGTAGAGGTGGGTGGGGGGCTGTGCAGGGGGAGGGGAGGGTGGCCAAGAGTGCCCTTTTGAAAACCAGACCCTGGAATTGGAGTATCTCCCATTTCCATTTTACGAGAAGAAAGACAGACAGAAGTAGTGTGGTAATCTTTGCCTTGGAGAAGTCTGGTTGGCTGCTTTTTCAAAGCCCAGAAAGCATAGAACCAAGCCATCCTCGTATAGAGTTCAAGCTGCCTCTGCCCCATAGGTGATGGGTGTCTTGGTTATCTCTTCGCCTGTTACAGAGACAAAATGCCAGCCACACCAGGTCAGAGGAGCGGGGTGAACGTCGGGGCAGCAACGACCAGAGAGAGAAGATCACTGGCTTGGGTTGCTTCTCTCTCTCTCTCTCCAGAACACGGTGAGTATGAACTAGCAAGAGACCACCCCAGTCGTTCCTGCTTCACTGTGAGTTTTCACAAAAGTGGACTTGTTTTTTCTCTCTCCCTCTCTTTTAGAAATCATTGCACTAATGTGATGGTTCAGAAAGGCATGTTTTTGAACAGAATATCAAGCTTCCTACGTCTCAGGGTCCACGTGGATGTTTCTCAACCGAAGCGTGAAGACTGTGACTGTGCTTGCACTATACACTCCGGTCCCTCTCAGGCCACCACCTCCCATGATCATCGGTCAGGTTGATTTATTAATAACTCCGGAAACGCCATGCATCGACTGGAGCGTTATCCGTTGGCAGACATTCTACTCGTTTCTTTCTTCCATCTGAAATCTTCTCTCTGCTTGATTTCGTTATCCCTTCTTTTTCGTTTCCCTTACCTTCCCAACCTCAACACTTAAAACTGCCTGAGCCATTTGGTTTGGAAGACTTGTTTATGTGTGCATGGAGGAAGGCCCTTTTTAAATATTTCATAAGGCTCTGGGTGTCTCGCCTGATCCACAGACCTCCATGACTGCAGGATAAGCAAAATTGTCTTATCAATGAAACATGCTTTGACCCAATAGATTATAATGGCTCCAAAAGAGCCATTACCCTTTCTCATGTTAATGCTTAGCAGACTATGAAGTATTTTAGTAAGGTCTGGGAGCCAGCACTATCCGTATCTGTGGCCAAGAAGAAGGTTGCTTTTTAGAAGTCTTGAAGTTGGGTCAATATTACACATGTAAAAGCTTCCTGGGATCTATTATTGACATTCAGGGAATTAGATACATAGAAAAATTTTCACAATTGATAGATACCTTTTTGTTATTTTCCAAGTACCATGATAGGCTATCCATAAATAGATAAAAGACTTAAAATATGAATCTGTCTTTAAGAAGACGGAAATTGTCACTAGAACACTGACATTATATTAAAACTAAAGCATGATACTGTCATAAAAAATTAAATACCTGAATAAAAACTATAGGCATGGGAATCTGGAGCCACCTAAATATATTTCTAAGCATCTGTTTTATATGAATGTCTTGTATTAGGGTGGGGGAGTTGTTTGTTTCAAATGGATGAAAAGCAATATCCATTTGAATTCTGTATCTTTGTGCTCATGCATAAGCAGCAGCTTTAATATATTATCATCACAACTATTTTACTTGAGTTCTCATTTTTTTCTGAGAAATGACACTTAATGAGTAGTTTTATCTTTTTCCATAAAAGTGTCACAAATAAGCATACTGAGAACATCCATCCAAATAATACTGCAAGTTCTAAATATATATTTTAATTTTTTGACAAAATGAAGGAAAAAATGGTGTATTTTTCCATTAATTCTTTAAAATTATTCATGTATAAATATGCCCTAGACAGATATATATTATACTTAAAATGTCATAATTAAAGGTAACATTATTTATATTCTCTAAAAATGATCACGAATGTGTAATCTTAGCCATAAGAACGTTTTTCTAAATGAAACTGTTACTTATATTTTGTGAAAAAATATCTCATTTTCAAAGGTTTTTTTGTGAGTTTCCAAATATATAATAAATACTTAGAGAACAATAATTTAAATATATAAGGGATGCAAAAGTAATTTGAAAGGATTAATTTCTAGTAGAGCCCTGATTCATTGACTGGGTCTACGTAGCACCCCAACACTTAAAATCAACAGTGTCCTGTCAATTGCAAAGGTTTAACCGTGGGAGTTTGACAATCAATTAGTTCCAAAGAGCCTCTTCATTCACCTGGTAGTACCTCGTGTGGCCACATCTTTCAAGCACTTCTCTTAAATGGTCTAATAAGAATGACATAACTAAATTTTCTTTAGTTTATTTAAAATAATTTTCAAGGGAGTCATCATTAGAAAACATTTGTGATAAACAGACCTGCAAATAAATATATATACACACACATATATATTTATATACTTGTCTAATTCCTATTTTTGTGATTTCATCATCTCTGTACATATTAGGCCTCTTTGACCCTTTCTGCTGCTAATCAGATTAGCAGAAGCTGAATGTGTGTAATAGTAAGCTTATGTTTTGTGTGTTTATATTCATTAAACATGCATTAAAGATACACAAGTTGGGAATGTCTCGGTGAACAGGGAAAGACTCCCTAGGAGAGAGTGTAGAACAGGTGCTCTCTTGTCCCTGGGTGACACAGGATTTGGAATGGGCACTGGAGAGTGTGACAGTGGTATCTTGCTATCCGGTGCTAAAGCTGGGGAAGAGAGACACGCTGTCTGTCACCAGTCCTGCATGACTCCCCAAGCCTATTCTCCAAAGTGACCCACACTGGGAGAGTCATCCAGCAGCTAACCACGGATCCCCGCTGGTCTTTGTGTCAGAAAATTGACCAGTATGCCATGTATCAACAGGTATGGTTGTTGCACGTCGAAGACACGTAACACTGAATTTCTGGAGTTAGAAGCATTACCACAGTGCCTTTCTCTTCACCACATGCTCTCTGTATGGCTCGAATTATCCATTCATGCCATTTTTGGAACAGTTGCTTATGTCCCAAAGTTGTGTTATTCTCTTTCTGTCATAAAGGAGAAAATGTAGTTTCATAATCATGTTAGTTTGGGGGGTTATTTGTGAAAAATTAGAGTGAACACCGTGGGCCTGTGTCGTGGCCACTCGTAAGCTGATGAGGCCGTGGTGCCTCACTGAAAATGATGGTTAAGCCAGGCACCCACCTCAAACCAGGCAGCTCCCTCCTTTACTGTTCCTGAAGTGTTATACTCAGCCTGAAGACTGGACAAAGCTGCTTCTAATGTGGTGTGGCCTCTCAAAAGCGAAGTCAACCCCCTTCCAGAAGCAGACAGGTCAGGAAGCTGGACCAGGAATGGGCTGAGGTTGTCCACAGCTTCACGTGGTCAATCCAGACCAGCCTAGCCTTGCACAACTCCTTCTGTCCTTCCTGCTGTCCTGCCTCCCCTGACCCTGGGCTCTCTCCTGAACACACCTTCTCAGTCCCTTGTAGTCACTAAAGGAAACTTGAGCTGTTTAAGGCAAAGGGCTCCACCTGACACACCTGCACCCACTTTAGAGCCTATCTGCACCATCGGCTATGCAGTGTTAACCCAGGCTAAGTAGGTTTAGCAAGGGAGACTGATCTTTCTTGCTCCATGGAAATGCCCTCCTTTGGCCATGAGCCGCCCTGGTCGAGCTGGACAACACGGGGGATTCTGGCGGCTCAGGAGCAGCATGTCATGAAGAGATCAAGTTCCCTCAGAAGATGCCCCAAATGGCAAAATACAGATCTGGTATTATTGCCGTCATCTCCTCCCGCCCTCCTGTCTACACAGTCTGTACGTGGGAGTTTGCGCGCCCGTATGTTTGCGGGTAGGATGTGGAGACAGCAGGGATTGAGACACTAGTTTTCAAATATTTCTTGAGCAACAGAGCATTTTTTTTTTCAAGTGCAGTTCTAAGAAATTCAATCTATAGATCAGATTTTAGAAAAGCAAGCTTGGTAGGAGTAGGGTCCCAACCTCACCCCCACCAGACTGGCCTCCCACACATTCCCCGAGCTCCTGTCATGACCTGAAGAATCCTTACAGTGAGGAACACAATGTGAAAAATGACTGGTTTAGCAGAAAGCGTGTGGGGTGTGAAGGGAGAGCGTATCAAAATGAGAGGCGTGCCACCAAATCCCATGGCATCTCAGACAGGTGTCTCTGAGTGTCCACGCCTGTATCTGCAGAGAAGGAGATAATGCCCTTGCTGCTGCATCCTTCTTGAGCGAAAGAAACCCTACTCTTCCCAGAACACCCATAGCGTGTGAACCAAAAGATGAAAGATGAAATCACGCAAACTTGCCTGATTTCTGGGAATCTGCTTAGGAAAAATAAGTGCGGAGTTAATACTTTGCAAGATCAGAGATAAGCTCTGGGAAATTTTAGAAATATAAAAAAAAATAATAACAGCTATTTATAAAATACAACCTACATTTATGAAATACAATCTCCACAGGTAATCTGTCTCACACACCAATTGAAAAATCTGAAAGTTGGATGAAAAATATATTTGGAAATTTTCTAATGTCACTATTTTGTGTCAAAGTAGACATTAAACCATAAAATATGTCTTCATTCACTTATTTATGAATCTCATTTGGTCCATATCAATCAGTCTGATTGAAAATTATTGCCAAATAGGCAAAATACAACCTGTAGAATGAATTGAAAAATGAAATTGATGTTTTAGGGCACGTTTTATTTTCATTCCCCCTAACATCCTTAGAAGGTTCTGGTTTCCCAACACGGTTTGCAGAGAGCCGTGGTCCCTCATTTCTGAATTTAACTCTGGGGGGCTTCCATTTTTCAAACCTACCAAGACACATTCATGCTTAGAAACATATTATTTTTTCATCTTATAATTTTTAATTCTCATGAATATGATTTGGATCATTCTAATAGAATGATATTTTAATGTTTGAGAAACAGGTAACAGAAAAATGACAGGTGGATGTTCACAATTATAAGAACTGTGTAAGGGGCGGAGCTTGGATGGCTCAGTAGGTTGGGCGTCCAACTCTTGATTCCAGGCTGGGTTGTGGTCTTGGGGTTGTGAGATAGAAACCCGCGTGGGGCTGGGTGCTGAGCATGGAGCCTACGTGGGATTGTCTCTCTTTCGCTGCCCCTCCCCCTGCTCCCACATGTTTCAAATAAAAATAAATAAATAAATAAATAAATAAAATCTTAAAAAAAAAGAACTGCATAAGGGACATTCTTGGGTTTCTAAAAAGTTTTTGCTATAACGATATGATTTTCACTAGTGCAGGGATAGTGAATCCAGACAAGATGGAGCTATTCACAAGGAGGGGGTATACACATAACACTCCCAGCCAGAATGACTTTTGCTTTTATCTCACAAACAAATATTTATGATTCCATCAATACATTACCTTAAACTTAAAAAAAAGTATTATTACTCACAATAGTACATTCCTTGCATTTGTTAAACATGGGCTGTGCGTCAAGAACACATCGATTGTCTCCTTAGAATCCCACAAATCTCCTTTAATTTATAAATGAAGTCATTGAGGCTCAGCAGAAGAAAAGTCATTCATTTGAGTTCAGAACTAGCTTCGGGGTCAAAATGTTGAATGCTTGCCTAAATTTTGTCTGTCAGTTCAAATCTCTCCCTGCTTGGTAGATTTGGATTTGCTGAGAGCACAGCTCAGCATCGGTGGAGAAGGAGTTCCAGCAGACTGGAGGCAGACTTTGTCGAGCCACATCTCCCCACTGGAGCTTGCTGGAAGAAACCAAACTGTCCAGAAGGCTGACTTGGGTTCTCCAGTCATGCTCTTGAGGACTACGACATAACCTCGTGGGTCAGTACCCTCCTAGTCTCCTCTACACAGTAGGATGGAAAGAACAGCTATAGTTACCAAGTAAGGGAGAGTTTGTGATTTTCCTCTGCCATGACCAAGTCAGTCTTGGGGCATTTAGAACCATTCAGCCAACTGGGCTTTCTTTAACAATAATACTCTTTATGAAAAGGGTGGCCATATGTTACCTTTCCCCCACATAGCCCTGGTTTATTCCACTGTAACTACTAAGAGTACACTTTTTCACCCTCAAAGGACATTGAATCAGATAATAAATATTATGGTCAACTGACTCATAGACACTATTACCTACAGTGTGTAACTCTATATCTCTATCAGAAGTCAAGATACAAAGTAGAGCAAATATGTAAATAACTGTATCAATAGCTATTAGATGACAGCTTTAGTAATTGAATTTAAATGATCATTTGTTACTGCCTAAACTAATTCTCATATTCCTTTCCAGGGCTCATGGAAACAGCATGGGTCTCTCAACACTTTTTCAATGAAGTAGAAATAGCTTGTTTTCTACAACGTCAATGATGACAAGCCTTCTGGGCCAGAAGGCTTTGTATTCTCTGAAATCTTGGCACTAGGTGTATTGTCCCCCTCCCCTCCACCCCCCCACCTTCTTAGTCCTGGAGCAGAAATCTTGATGCTGTGAGCTACAGTCCACAGGCAGGGAGAATGAGTAAGAACAGTAGACACACTGCCTTAGCCGCACACATTTCAAGGGAGCAGCATGTTATTTTTTTTTTTTTTAGCATGTTATTGTTTAAGTGCAGTTGTGCCCTGATTCCTTTACAGCATGAAAGTTACCCATTCTTTAAATAAAGCCATGCTGGGTAATTATTAAGGTGGCACATCTTAGCTTGGTGGTAGCCCAATGTCCCATAATTGGTTCACTGTCAAACATCAGCCTGAGCTTAGAGGAAAAAAAGAAAGAGAGGGAGCAAGGGGAGAGGGGGGAAGGAGAGAATGGAGGAAGGAAATCTAGAGAAGGAAAGCATAAACACCAGCCAGAGGATGCATGTTGAATGAACTTAGTGTGGAGCCCTGAAGCTCATAGTGGGTTCTAAGAGAAAGACTCACTAGTGACAAACAAGGGGACAGTATGTTAAGATGCAAAGTAGCCATAACTACGTGGGTAACGGTAACCATGCGTGGCTTGCTCCACTTGCCCCTGCGAGACCAGAGTTGTGATGGCATAACCCACTCAGGAGGTGGTGCAGCAACATGGTGGAGGTTAAGGAAGGATGAATGCAGATGAAGGGAACATGGGCAGGACGCAGGACCTGTTAAGGATGATTTAGTCTCTGTGCACCCGAGAGACGATGTTAGGATGGATACCGAGTGACAGGCTTTATGTCAGCAGCAGGACATCAGAGGGGATGCTGGTCCCTGAGCAACACTGGAGGTCAGTTTATGCGTGGATACTCCCAATGAAAACAGGGAGGGGATTTTCCTGCCAAGACAGCTTTAAAAATATGGGGATGTGACTGAGGAACCTGGTGCTTTCTTCACAGAGGTGTTTTGTTCCTTTTGGTAGGGTGTTGGAGAGGCAGCGGTGGGCTCCACGACAGGAGGCCCTCGGGCAGTGACAGCGCGTGCGGGGGGAGGGGGGTGTCGGGATGTGCTAGGGCCCGTGGTGCCCTGTCTCCCTGTGTGCCCAGGGCTGCTAGCAGTTCCCACATGCCAGAGTTTGGGGGTCTCCTCTCCAATGTGTTACAACATGGTGGCCCCCACCCCACCCGAGAGAGCAGGCGACATGTGGCCCAGAGCCCCCCCGCCACCCATGGCGGGCAGGGTGGTGGGGTCGCACCAGCAAACCCTGGACAGTGGTGAAGGCAGAGCAGGGAGCTGAGGCCGTCACCCCTTTGGAAGCCCACCCTCCCCCACCCAGGAACTGTGGGTTAATTGTAATGAAGTGTGACCTGGGGATGGGGATTTTAAATCTCTCCCCAAGATTCTAATGTGAGGCAGAGTGTGAGAACCACTGGCTTAGAACAGGTGTTAGCACACCATGGTCCATGACTCAAACCTGTGCAGTGGGCCGGTTGGTTCCTGTAAATTAGTTGCTGTTGGAAATCGGCCCCACTCATTTATTTACATGTTGTCTATGTTTGTTTTCCCGCAAGAACACAATGCTGAGTAGCTGCCTCAGAGAGTGCCAGGTCCCAAAGCCTAAAATATTTACTATCTGGCCCTTTAGAGGAAAAGATTGCTGACCTCTGACCTAGAGGAGGTAGTTATCAAAGTCAATATACTTTGCTCTATGACATGACTTTAAAAACTCATGTAAGTTTTTTACTTTACTTCAATAAAGGACAATTCTACAGGTAGGTTCCTTGTAAAATAAGTGGGTCATTCTGGGAAGTATTTTCTTGGTAGTTCAACAGATGAGGGAGATGCTCAAGTTAGTGATCACGCAGAGGAAGATAGGCGACACGCGGAAGGATTGAGAAACTACCTAGGAGTACAATGTACTGAGGAGCCTGGAGTTCCTGCTGAGAAAAAAAAAAAAAAAAAGGCGTGAGAGAGGAATTTGATCATCATCCTCAAATATTTGTAGGACTCTAATGTGCCAGAAGGTTTAGATTTATTTTATATAACCTCACAAGGAAGATAGATGCCCAGTAGATGGAAGATGTGGGAAATTAGATCTGATACAGTATTAGATAGAATTTCTAACAATAAAACATTTCTTCATGAGATCATGAGCTTCCTCTCATTGAATATTCATGCAAGCTGACCTCTTTTAGCACCTGAGATATGTTGTACTCCTTCCTCACCCCATTCCTTAGAGACTGTATCAGTTAGGGCACTCTGATATAACAAATAGATCCCAAAGTGCATTTTGTTGATATATTCCATTTGCCCATGGGGTCCCCTGACTCAGCCCTGCTTTTTGCCCCAGGATGTTGCCCTGTGGTGGTTCTCTCTACCCCATGCCCTCTGGCTTCCCTTTGGTTTTCTCCATCAGGGAGCTCCTGCAGAGACTGGAGGGAGGGAATGGAATGAGGGCAGGTATCATTGTCTGACTCTCTCTCGGGAGGTCAACTTCGGCTGGCCATGTTCTTGACAAAGCATCCTTCTCCTCGAAGGGAACCTCCCTGATGCCTCTCTTTTTGGCTTCCAATAGCCCCTTGTCCCTTGTCTCTTTAGGCTGCTGGTAGACCTAGGTCACTGCATGTCTCGTGTGGGTCCCCTCTGATCTGCCCATACTTGTGTACTTGGTCTCTTTGCAAATAAACTTTCCTCAAATTATCCGAATTTGACTGTGCTACCTGATTCCTGTCAGTATGCTGACTGATAGGTGAATATTGGCTCAACCACAGTCAGACTTTATTTTTCACTCACAGAAGAGTTCAAGGTGGGTGCACCTGCTATTTTAGAAGCCTGGACACTGGTTCCACTCTCTTCAACACAAGTGTGCCCTGGGCTGGTGCCTTCAGTGGGAAGGGTAAATAAAATATAAAGACATGCATATGGGTGCCTTCGGTGAGCCACACCTGGAGATGGTACACCACATATGGATATTCTTTGCCTAGAATTCAGTCATATGGCTTCTCTCATTGCCGAGAACTGTAGTCGAGTGGGGTGGAAAGTGGCATCCAGCTGCGTGTGCAGGAAAACGAGGAGGTCGATTTTGGTGAGGAGCCAGCAGTTTCTGCCATAGGCACTGACCATGTGTTGGAAGCAGTTGGTCACTTCTGGCTGGTCCCTATTCATAAGTCAATGGTAGGGACCCAAATCAGGTCAGAAGTGAGCCTCTGCTATCTCAGCCTACATAAAACCAGGTAAAGTCTCTGGTATTCAGAAACCACATCCAGTTCTTACCATGTAATTGGCCATTTTGTGCAGGAATAGAAATCATAGTCGAAGTCAGGTCTGTTCACATGTGCAAAGAGGATGGGATATCTGAATACATTTTTCAATTCCTTCTTTGCATTTCATGATCTCTTCACTTTAAATCTAAACCTAATTTGTACAAGGCTATGGGTCTCCCACAGGACAGACATTGAAATCAATCTGAAAATGATAGTTAATCAAAAAAGGACAAGTCCAATGTACTGGCAGAGGAATAAAGAATGTCATTGCACAAATATAAAATGAATCTTCTAAGAAAGAATCTTTAATGGGAGAGATCCTAACTTAACAGTCACATTAAAGTGGAAATTAAATGGTATTTCTGTGTGGTGGAGTGAGAGCTGTGCCCCATTTATTCCCCTAGGGGCACCTGTGGTGGCAGAAAGTGGTGTTATAGGAATCACTGGTGCTCTGACCAGTGCTCTTCTGCCAACTGCCATCCACATCTGTCAGCTAGTAAGAGTACTGTCAACCTCTCCCAGAGAGACCCAGAGAGTTACACCATGTCCAACCCATAGACCATCACAGATCGAAAAGAGAGTACAGATCCAGGATCTTTTGCCTTTCCAGAGACTACGTCTTTCTTTCATTTCTTTTGATGTTTCCCTCACTCCCCCTTTCCTGAGAGGCATCCTCAATAAACCATTTGCAAAAGAATCCCTGTCTCACTCTGCACCAAAGAACCTGTGTGAAGGTCACTGGTATAGGAACTATAGTCCAAGGACAGAAACTATTTGACAGTTAGGCTCTACCTGCAGCCTCTACTTTCGATTCCATCACAGATGTTTCTACTCAGGTGATGGTAGGGCTCCAGAGACATCATTGATCAAGGGAGCTCTAGCGCCATCTTATATGTGACCCAGTATAGGATCTACTGATGACCCTAAATGGAGGGGACTAGGGGCCTAGGGGAGTAGAGATGCTGGTGATTGGTAGCAAAGACTGCAGCTTCAGTTGGTGCTCTGCATGCAGCATTTCAACTTAGACAATCAGTGTGGTGAATTGGGCAACATGTTACTTAGAAGAGAACAGTCTATATCTGCAACTGGAGCAGGGTAGGGCAGGAGAGTCAGCAATGACTCAAACTGTAGGTGAGTCCTCACTGCCATCATCAGCCTGGGGTGCCAGAGACTGGCAGATGGGAATAGGACTAATATCCTGCCACTGGGCAGATGAAGGTTCTCTCCAGGGAAGACACCTGTAAACCGGTAAACTGACCTTGCTTAGGATCCATAGATTTGCAAGGCTTGGGGACGTCTGGGGCACATAATAAACAAGAGGTGGGCAAATAGCCAAGCGTGGGCCCCCACCTTAAGGCTTCCAGAAATGGGGCTAGTACTCTTCTGGCAGGGTCTTCTTCCCAGGGAGCAGGGTAAAGAAGTCAGGAAGATCATTCCCACAGTGGTGGTTCTATTACTATGATTCCAACACTGGAGCCAAAGTACCCCCTCTCCCACTTTCCAACAGAGCATCGCTGTTAGGTTTGGATTCCAAGCTTTAGGGAATGATAGTGTATAAGCAGAGTCATGAAACTATGTTTGCAACCTAGACTAACTGTATGCCTTTTTTCGCATTTTTACAATCTTTTAAAATATGAAGGACTTTTGTTTGTTTCCTCAGTTGAAGTGATAGGGCTTCGAAGGAGGCACGTTTAGAATTTGAGAGTAACCCATGTGCTTGTTTAGGATGCAGATGAGTTCGTATCCTTTTCCCTTTTGGCAGGGACTGTGTGGGCTTAGAAATAACATCAAGATGAGGTAAAGGAAGTAAATAATCTATTACTGGATGAAAAACATTATTTCCACTTATGCTGCGTATTTAGTAATGTAAGTCCGGCTATGTTCAGCTTCTAGAGGTTCAGAAGTACTATGCATAGAAAGAAAGTCATCTAAAGATCTCAGTGAACAATTTCAGGTTGATTTTGTTAAGACTGTGATATACACAATTTGGTACCTTAAACTTCAATCTCCTGTTGCTTAGATGTGTTCTATAAGCCTAGTTTAGGGCTCTCTATGTAATACACCTATTCCCTCCTCTGTGTCTTGGCCATTTATGTTTTACCTGAGAAGTTGCCTGACCACACCTGTTCGAACACACCATGGGCCTTCCTACATTTCTGCACTTCTACAAAGGTTTGCAATCTTTAAGTGTGTTCTTCTTCCCCATTTATCGGTAAGCTGCTTGAGGTCATGGGATGAATCTATTCATCTTTGTTCCTTCAAATTTAGCATAACGTTTTCATCATAATCCATGCTAAATGTGCTCATTAAATAAAAGGATGAAAGAGTGAATGAAGAAAGATTCAGAATGAGCTGAGTGGCTTGGAGGTGTAGCTGAAAGGAATTTATGTAAACACAAGAAATGCAATTTTCACACTGGGAAGATTTTTAACTCTTCCACTGATTACAAAAAATGACAATATTGTTAAAGTCTGATCTCTCTACGTGTGGGTATATATTTTTTTATAAAAGCAGAATTTGTATATTTTTTAACTGTCTTTCACCTCATAGGGGCAGCCTCTTCTCTCGAAAGTGATCACACACACACACACACACACACACTTTATCAAATATCGATAAATGGTTAATGGAAATCAATGGAGGCTACACTTTGCATGAAAATGAGCTACACTTCCCCCCACAAAACCCAGAAAATATCTAGATAAGAAGTGCAAGAGGAAAGTTCTATCATAGATTTGAATTGGTAGGTGTGACCCAAGGAATAGATGAAAACAGTGGATATTGGGAGAAAGGACTGAGTGAGGGGCAAACATTGTGTAAGGCAAACATAGGAAGCCACCAAAATTGCCATACATGAGCTGGAAAAGAATGGAAATGGAACTCAAGCCACCACTGCCCTTGCCTGGATCACTGAGTAGCCTCCTAAATGGACCCTCTATTTCTGTCCTGACAGACCTTGCACTGAGTCTCAACATGGTAGCTAAACGGACCCTTTGAAAACGTTAAGTGGGGACGGTCTCTCCTCTTCCGCCAATGGCTTCCCTCACTCCAGGTAAAGGACACGAGCTCATGCTCTCATCACGCCGTACCCCCACTTTCTGACTTCTTCTAGCACACCCTCTTCTTGCCCATTCAGCCAGCCTCAGGGCAACCTTCACGATCCCCTTCAATGCACATGTGGTGGAGAACTGAATACTGTACACGGGGGAAAGTCGGGTAGAAGCTGCTCTCCCTCCCTGCCCCTTTTTTGCAAACATGTCCCTAGGATGGGCTAAGATGATGCTGCTTTCTTGGCCTTCTCTGGTGCTTGGTTAGAGAAGCCCACGTTGTCTTGTGTGACTCTGGGTCCAAACCAACCACACTAATCCAGCGCCAGGAAAGGAGGTTCTAATTTCTTCCATGTCACCTGAGAGCCTTGGTGAGAGGGAGGGCTGGGTTCGGACACCTGTGGGTCTTGACCCTACTGCTCCCCAGGCAGAACCAAACTTCATCCCTGGTGCCTGAGGGGAAGGCGTCCCTCTCACCTGTTGACATCCTCCTTACACTCCTTACAGCCCCTCACTACTCCTCTGGCAGAAATTTTCCTCTTTCTACACAAGTAAATAAATGGAAGAAGGAAGACCGTGGTCCTGGTCTTGACTAGTGCCTTAGAGAAGCTTTGGTTTTGTTCTTTCTTCAAGTGGTTGGTGTGACCACCAGGACAGGTCTTCCCCCCCAGAATTCAAGGGTCTCTGATACTCCATGTCAGCATGTCCATGAAGAAGGAAATATCAGAATTGGTTCTTTGTAATCTTACTTTTTTTTTTTGCTATTATCTACGTATGTGATTTAATTCATAGTTTCTCTGAAATAAAGTTTAAGAAAAACATAGATATTCAACCATTTGAAAATTATCGAGTATAGTTTAGAGTTTAACTACACTACAATCATCTCTTAGGCTTTTTCTTGGAAACATGGCTGCCATCCCTCTCGCATGTGCCCAGAGCTGTGCTCACATCTCCCTCACGCTGCCTGGAGTGCTGTGGTCAGCTCGCTTGTTTTCATCTTCCTGCAAGGCCAGGAATGCACTGGCACTTGTGGGTGAACCAGACAGCACGTGTATGGAATCTCATAGGAAGGGTTTAGCATCCCGTTGAGGGTTCTTTTCTGCAGTTAATGTTAGGAGTTGATGTGAAGGAGATACTTGCCCTGTCCTTAGGTCCTCGGGCTAGTTGCATCAGGAGCACCTTTATAAGTCAAGCAGAATCCTTTCTCTGATGAGCAAGGGAATATGAAAGCTGGCTGGCTGCCAGTGCCCCTTGCGTGTCCTCTTCTTCCCGACCCAGGGACCTTGGCCACCATTCAGTCTCTCCTTGCTCCAACAGCTCTCTGGCACCAAGACAGCGGCAGAAGACCAGCTGTTTCACACGAAGAGTTTTTATGGTAAAGATGCTATCGTATCTGATTTGAAAACTGTTTTTTTTTAAGCAATAGTTTATCAAGAATTGTATTTATGGGTAACTATGATTGAGCCAGACATCTATTTCTAGGTGTCCCTATGTCAAATGGGGCATTGTTCAGAATTCTCTTACACAGGTATTACGTCCATACAGAGACAGCACTCTGCTTCATTCTGCGTGTTAGTTCCCTGTAGAGTTCGGAGAAATTTTTGTTTTGCAGAATCAGCTACTCTGACAGGCAGTTTTGTGTGTTCTTGGTTCTTCTGTACCAAGTACACACACGCACGGGGATCCTTCACAACAGAGACAACTGTCCACGTGACTGTCATCCTTGCATGGTTATTTGAAGACCCCACCCAGGGGCAGAAACTAAGGAGTGAAGGGAACACTCCTTGACATTTATCCACCGTGGGTACCCGATGAAGCACTTTTCCAAGAAATCATCATAATATGCCCAGACGTGAATTAGAACTAGGGGAAAATCAAGTACAATTTGGTTGGCTTTGCTTTTATCATTTCAGGGAATGATACTGAACATGTCAGAGATTCCCAGATTTCACTGTGCCATTTCTATCCCAACATTACAGAAAAGTGTAACCACAGCAATCCCCTACTCTCTGCCCTGAGATCTATTTCCACAAACTTCCATTACATCAGACTCACTGAAGGACAGGTGAGCTCAGCACAGATTACTTCCTGAAACTGATCCTCCCCATGACAGTGCAAATTCCACTGGATGGATACTCCTAAAGTCTATTTGTTCTTTTATCCCAAATACTTCTCAAGGGTTCAAATTATGCTAGTTACTGTTCAAGGTACCAGATACATAGCAGTGCACAAAAACAGATGAAACCCCTGCCCTCAGGAAGTTTATACCCCAAGGCAGAGAAGCAGATGACAAACAGCATCAACAAGGAGTACATTGAAAGTTTAATGTCAGCTCTATGGAGGAAAGTAAAGCAGAGAAGGGAGTCAGGGAGTGTGGGGTGTGGGGCAGGATTGCAGTGTTGAATAGGGTGCCTGAGAGCACACATATATAAACTAAAATTTTACAAATATTTTTAACATGTAATTTTAATGTATTTTAAAAGTTTTCAAATGTCACATTGATGGGTTTCTTTTTTTGTTTTTGTTTTCTTGTTTGCCTTTAGTGGTTGCAGAGGGAAGCTCACTCTTGAAAAAAATGGTGCTATGTTCTCCATTTATTCCTGTTCAATCCAGAAGTTCACAGATAAGCTATTTGCATGGAAATGAGTAGGTACAAAACAAACTAATGAGTGAATGAATGCAGTGACGAGTTCACCAGAGAGAAGTTTCACATAGGAGAGAACCAAGTTCACATTCTTGGGAAGGTGGGACTCACAGGCAAACCCCAGTCAGAGGCTGATGTTGCCAACAAGGGGGACCAAAGGGAGGGAGTGAGGTTAAAGAAAGAGGAGGTGGTGAATAGATTTGAAAGCTGGAGAGATCAAAGAGGATAGGAACAGGAGAAAGGGCCCTGGATCTAGTGGAACAGTTACAGCAGGCTGGGGATCGGGAGCCTGTTACAGAGTGGCCTGACTTGTCCACAGTAAAGGACTCCAGGCTTGACTTCACACTGTAATGCACTCTTTTAGATGCATCTTTAGAAGAAGAAGAAGAAGAAGAAGAAGAAGAAGAAGAAGAAG
>NW_027397072.1:3987161-3991440 GCF_003265705.2 Callorhinus ursinus | reverse complement strand
GAAGGAAGGGAGGAAGGAAGGAAGGAAGGAAGGAAGGAAAGAAGAAAATCAAGACAATTTTTGAGAAGAGAATATAATATATTGTAAAGATCATTGGATGAGTCTAGAAGACCCGGGTGTGAGCCTCAACTCCACAACCACCTGTAAAATTAAGGTAATAATGCTTGTTGTGCTTCCAGAGGAAATAGGAACCTCAATGAAATGGTATGTGTGAAACTGCTTTGCAAACTAGCAAGTGCTGTATCCTTATCAATACATCTCAGTGCATGTTGCTTCTTTTGTTTTACTGGCAAAACCAATTTATTGCTCAGAAATTCATGGGAGGCCGTGATATGCTGAAGGAAGGGTCAGAAGATCTCTGTTGTCATTCTCGCTTGACCAGCGAGTAGCTTCCAAATACACAGACGACAAGGTTGCTGTGTTCCTAAAAATCCTCCTTGTCAACCAGGTTGGCAAGACCTCTGCGGTCTGGTTGGTGTCTTCCCGTTTGTCAGATGCGGACACTTGATCTACCCACAATGGCCCCTCCATTAAAATGCCCGCGTGTGCCCAGTGCTAGCATTTCCCTGAGCCTGGCTTATGCGGTCACCTCAGTCCACGCTTCCTTCTTGTGTCGCCATCCCAACCAGGACCCAAGTCCCAGCCTGGCCTCCACTTTCCGTCTGTCCCCATTGGAGTGAATTGCTCTTTGCTCTGCTGCCTTGTGGCACTTGACTTATGACACTTCTTTCTGCTAGTTGGTAGTTCACATATCTGCGTTTGCTACTACATGGGAAGCTACTCGAAAACAAGACCTAAACTCACTTGTCAGGGCCACCCTGTCACCAATCCTACCCTGACGATTAGTGCCTCTGGGGGTGCTGAACACAGGAATGGCTCTGCCCCTCATTCATCACCTGTCTTGGCTTCATCACCCGTGGGATGAGGCTCTGAGAGAAGTGACCCCCAAGACACGTTCTGGCCCTGATGTCTACAGTTTCACAATCTTGTCTCTTTCCCCAGACTCTCTATTCTTCTCATTCCAATTCATGTCCATGCATTTTGAGAAAGCACACGGAGAATAATGATTACATATACAAAAGTGGAGCAGAAATAGCGATTTGCTAGACAAACACACACAACATAATCTGGACACAAGTGTGAAGTGTAAAGCCTTCTCTAAGCATCTGGCCTCAATTACCAGGATCAGTACAGAATTCATTCTGTAGTCAAATGTTTCAAAAGTGCTTCTAATATATATTTATTCACAGATTCAAGCTGTGCTCGTAAGAATAATGAAATAGCAGGAAAAGAAAAAAAAACATCTGTTTGTCGGTGTGTCATGCGATTTACATATGGCTTTTTATATTAAAAAACAGTTTAATTCACTACCTAAAAATGTCCTTGTCTCCTTTCTTCTTGGTGAGAAAACTGTAAGATTCATTGGCATCCTATGGTACGGAGGAGGAGAAAGCATCCCGTCTTGTATTTTCCTCATGCCGTCCAATGAGCGTGGCCGTACAGGGGGCCACGCTGAGTATCACTTTGCAGGTTCTTGTTACAGTAAAAGTTAATGCTGCACTGAAATCCTGCTTAATATTTACACTTGTGTGAGCCATCAAGATGATGCATTCTCTTAAGTGCATTGCCTCACCGTGTCCGTGATTCAGCATCATTAGGCCAGGATGAGATCATTTTTAAAAGGAAGATTTAAAAGAAATCAAGGTTCTGGGAATTGATGGGGAAGAGGCAGAGGCTGTACTAATGATACTGAGCATTTTAGCCAAACGTTTTGGCAGAGAGCTTCGCGTCGCTCTTGCTACTGCTGCGAGCATTTCAGCTTGTGGGATTGTATAATAGTTGACGCACGGTCATGATTGGATCAAAACTTGGAACATACATGGGGAGACAGCAAGGTGATAAAATGTCAAATGATGTGACTCTAGGAAGAAGAGTCCCTGTTATCAAAATTTTATACACTTTTCTCCCAAAGCAATTTCTTGAAGAATTAAAAAAAAAAAAAGAATTTCTGGCATCCTTGAATCCTAGAACAATTTTATTTTGTGTATAGTAGCCACCCCCCCCTTATTCACGGGGATACATTCCGTGCCCTCCAGTGGATGCCTGAAAGCATGGATGGTACCAAACCCTATATTATACACTGTGTTTTTCCTATACACACATACCTATGACAAGGGTTAATTTCTAAAGTAGGCACAGTAAGAGATTAACAACAATAACTAATAAAGCAACTATAACAGCATACTGTAGAAAAACTTACATGAATGTGGTCTTTTTCTCTCTCTCCAAATATCTTATCGCCCTGCACTTACCCTTCTTGTGATAATGTACAAAGATCAAATCCCCATGTGATGTGACGAAGTGAGGTGCATGACATAAGCATTGTGACTGCTATAGTTCAGAAGGAAGGTCATCTGCTTCTGGACCATGGTTAACCTTGGGGAACCAAAACTATGGAAAACAAAAATGCAGATAATGGGTAACTACTGTATTTGGCATCCAGCAGGTCCTGAAAAATCTCACTTACCTTGGCTCTCTTCCAAATGCTCCCTAGTGAATTGATCTTGGATAATTTCTCTGCATTAATCAACATTAACCAAATTTTAACAATCTCAAGTACGCAGACATCTTTTGTAACTTTATTACAAATACACATTGCCAGAAAAACCATCGCTCTTGTATTATTTAGTCTTGGCTTCTTGCTAAGAAACTGTAAGTTTGAGAATAAAATGGATATTTCTGTTGCTGGGGGGAGAAGACAGAAGAGAAGCTGTTATTTCCAGAATTTACCAACCAGGGAATAAGACATGGATGTTGACATTTAATAGAATTGACCAAGTACTTCATGGTTTCAAGGGGGCGTTCCTCCAACTCTTCGCAGTGATCTCTCTTAGCTTCTGCTCATAACTAACTGCACATCCTTCTTCTTCCCTAACTCAGATTTGCAGAGGTTTCAAAAGTGCCTTTTTCCTATCATTAATAGATTTCTTTGAATGAGTTTTACATCGTCAGTTGGGGATAAAGATGCAGCACTTTCCAAGTGTTGGGTATGTTAGTGGTTGCAAGGCAGGTGGATGCATTTCACTCTGGTTTAATGTTTCCACTCACTCAGATGTAGCTTAACAGTGATTTCTTATCTCCTGATCTCAGAACTACAAGGGGTGTTCATGACCCCTGAGTTCACGCCAGTGGCAGGCTAGTCTCCAGGACCTCCCCATGCTCATCACTTCTGCATGCTGCCTGTTCCATCTGAGGGCAGAATACAGCATGAAGACAGCTTCCCCGTCAGCTTGTGTTTAAATCCTGATGTCTGTGACTTCCACTCCTAAGAAGAGTTACCTGTATGCTTCCCCATCATCTGCAAAAGTTTTTTTTTTTTTTTTACACCTTGAGCTCTTTTGTTGATAGATCTTAAAATAATTTGGTGCGACCCAAACCAGTAGAGAAACCACATCTAAAGGGTATTGATCACCGGCAGTCTGGCAGCATAAAGATGATACAGTTTTGTGGCAGCTGGGTGGCTCAGTCGGTTACGCGTCTGCCTTCAGCTCAGGTCATGATCTGGGGTCCCGGGATTGAGCCCCAAGTCAGGCTCCCTGTTCAGCCGGGAGCCTGCTTCTCCCTCTGCCCCTCCCCCTGCTTGTGCGCTCGCTCGCTTTCTCTCTGACAAATAAATAAATAAATAAAATTTTTAAAAAAGAAAAGATGATACAGTTTTAAGAAGTGAAGATGTTTTATCTGCAGAAGAGAGCACGCAGGTTAAAAATGCTTGCTGATGAATGATAGCGTAACTGGACTCATGCAGTGTGGCTCTGGGTGACAGAGCTGTGTTCAAAATCTGGAAGAAGGGATAACCTCAGTGACTTTTAAGATCTCTTGTCGTGTAGCAGAGTAGGGAGGGAGTACATGATTTGCACATCCCAGTGCAATCTGAAAATGGGGGTGCTGTTTAAAATAAGAAAAATGTAATCAAAGATTCTAAAATACAATTTTATTTTCTTTTTTCTATTTTCTCTCTGTTGACCTGTCCTGGAGTTTTTATTTCTTATTTAATGGCTTACTCCTTGGGCATAGGGATCTGGCCGGGCAAGTACAGACCCCCAGGGGTGCCCGAGACACACCCCGCCGCCCCCCCCCCGCCTGCCACTTGGCATGCCTGCACGGCCAGAGGTCATCTGCCAGTCTGCCAGTTCCCCTCCTGCTGTCTGTGGACTGACACTGTGCCCATGGTGGGGTTGGAAAGCTGAGCCACGTGTCTCCCTTCCCACGGACCCCCTAC
>NW_027397072.1:3977393-3987061 GCF_003265705.2 Callorhinus ursinus | reverse complement strand
GGGTTGGAAAGCTGAGCCACGTGTCTCCCTTCCCACGGACCCCCTACCCCAGCCCAGGTGATCGTCCCTCAGGAGATGGCGACCCCGGTGCTGGGCACACGCTGTACCGGGCCAGGGTGGGTGCGAGGCCGACCTGCCAAGCGGTCTTCCAAACGCTCCGTGGCTGCCGGCCCAGGCCGGGGAGCCGCCCCTGAGCTCGCGCCCGGCCTCTGCCAAGGTCCAGCGCAGCAGCTCAGACTGCACAGGCGCTGGGAGAAGGGTGGGTGGGGCCCAGGGAGTCGGGGGGCAGGAATCGCGCAGCCAAGACCCCCTCCCGAGGGGGCGCTGGCTGTGGGATACCCATGAGTCAAGGCTCCGAGCCCTCCCTGTGGGCTCTGTTGCACCATCTAGTTGCCCTTCAGAAACCCAACTGCACACGGGAAATTATTAAAAATCTCAGGACGTCAACAGCTGACCGTTAAACCCCCAGCACTGGGTCCTTCTGAGCTCTAGGCCTCGCCTCGTCCCACGCAGGCGCATCCCCAAGGAGCAGGGGTGTGCGAGGGTTGTGAGCCGACCTGTAGAGCCCGGCTGCCGGGAGGAGGTGTCCGCAGCCACACTCCTGAGCTGAGTCACGAGTGAGCGGACCTCTGTCACTTGGGTTTAGTCCTCAGTGAAACGGCAATATAGTGACACATGTCTCATAGCGTGGCTCGAGTGCCTCACGCACCGCACCTGCTAGGTAAGTGGTCGCTCTCCTCAGTGCTGGGATCACCGTCGGTTCTCTGATCCTTGTTCCTGATTACATTGGCTTGTGGTCCAAGAACTTGGCTTGTGTGATACGGATTATTCAAAATTCATCAAGAATGCCCAGGCTCTGGTCCCTCTTTGTACGTTTTGTCACTACCTGGTGGCCGTTGACTTGAGGAGAGACACAGAGTTATTGGGTATCAAGTATCTGCAACAGGGCATATATGTGAAAACTTAGGGACAGTTACATAGAGCAAACATTAAGACTGGAGAAAACACAGCTCCCGGCCAGACCCTCGCTCCGCGTGGCTGCTCTACCAAACAATGGTCACCACACCTGCACCCCAGGAAGACCGGGGCTGCTTTTGTAGAACACGGCACACGGGCTGGCCTCCCCTTGCGTTTCTACACCCCCTTTCATTTCAGATAGACCTTTGTGCCTTTGTGTTGGAGTCTTTACATCCACCAGCTAACAGTCTCACTGGTTCCGCCATGCAGCTCTGTGTCTATTAGAAACGAACACATGGGGCGCCTGGGTGGCCCAGTCAGTTAAGCGTCTGCCTTTGGCTCGGGTCATGATCCCAGGGCCCGGGGATGGAGTCCCGCATCGGGGTCCCAGCTCAGCGGGGAGTCTGCTTCTCCCTCTGACCCTCCCTCCCACTCATGCTCTCTCTGTTTCTCTCTCAAAAATAAATAAATAAAATCTTAAAAAAAAAAAAAAGGAAGGAAGAAACACATGAGTGGAAATATTCAGGTCTGACAAATTTTTGTTGGCTAGCCTGCTTTTATAGTTTCAAATGTAGATACGTTAAAATCTTGTACTATGACTATAATTGAATTCCTTGTAATTGTGTCATTTTTTTGACTTCATAAATTTTGACATTAGATGGTCAGGGGTGTAAAAATTATGATTTTACATCTCCTTGGTAGTGAAATGTGCATTTTAGTATTGTGTAAGACTCATTTTTATTCTAATTTTCCTGATATTATTATTTTATACCAGTTTACATTTGCTTAATATTTATAGGGCATAACTTATCATTCAGTGTTTTGCATGTTTTAATTTTATCTTAAGCTAGATGTTTACAAAGACTTTTGATAGTTTTCTAATAGCTTCATTTAAGATGGTTACATTCATTGTTATTATTGATTGATATATTTGGAATTATTTCTACTGTCTTAGGTATTTTTCTATTTTTACCTTTTTCTTTTTCAATGCCTTCTTCTGGATTGATAGTTTTCTGTAGTACCTTTATCCCCCTGAAGGTTTTACTTCTGTTCTTTTAGAGGGACCTGTATATTATTGATAGACATAACTATATTGTTTTGCTTATGATTACGGTTATTTGGTATTTCCACCTTCCTCCTGACCTCGCTCTAACTACTCGTTGAATATTCCTTCCAACCATATTATTGTTGCTTAGAGGTTTATTTTCCATCTTTTATAGTAAGAAATGGTTTTCTGTGAACAATGAATGAGTACAAGCATATTCAATTCGTGTGCTCTCTATTGTTCTTTAAGCCACACCTTCTTACTTGCTGGCCCTCCCACACATTAACTTATACTCTGCACTAGTTTCTTTGGTGGGGGTGTGAGTCAGGGCGTGGGGCAATAGAGAGGTAAACTCCCGACGTTAGTACATGTTCGAAAATACCTTTATTTTGCACCTAATTCTTTTTAACTCCATGCTTGAATTTTAGACATTAATGGAAAGTTGAAATAGTTAAAAAAATCTTATTTTATGTGTAGCTCCCTTCCTTACGATTTCTATTAGTTGTATTACTTTTAAGTGTTCAAAGTTTATAATGTCAGAGTGTCTGTGATATTAACACACATAGTTTGGGTTCTATGTTTAAATAACTTCACGGTTCCTCAGCAGCAACTCTTTGATGATAGTCCCCCCTGCCCTGTGTTATTTGTATTCCTTTCTTGGTTGCTTGGCTTTCACCTTCATTAGCCATTTCCAGATGCCCTTCATCTTGCAGCCTGTGCACACAGCTCCGGGCTGACAGGTCTTCTGCTGATGAGGACACTGCTCTGTTTCATACTTACTGGCACCCATTACTCCTAGGGAGAAGTATGTTATTAGTCTAATTGTAGTTCTTTGGAGGTAGTTTATTTTTATTTATTGCATCTGGGTGCACTTTCTAAATAAAAATTATATCTTTCTTGAATCCTTTCACAAATTAGTAATTATTTCTCATTCTCTCTCCAGTACCCCCTTCATTATCTTCTGGGATTCTTATTAAAGGAATGTTGGAGACATTCTTCAGTCATTGGAGAAATAGGTTGGAAGGAAACCTATTCCATTTCCCGCAACAGTATTCATTAAAGGAATAATAAACTATGTGTTTCGCTGTGTGGCTTTCTCGAAAGAGTTAGTCTTCCCTTCCATTTCATGAATTCTCTTCAGCTCTCCAGCCTTAGGGATGCCCCGTGTGCGGTAGGCAGAATTCTAAGAGTGGCCCACATGTGTGAAATCCTCCCCACATTGAGTTAAAGTAGGTTGAGCCTGTGAATGTAATGTCATAACTCACCTTGACTGTAAATTATGAGTTATATGGCTAAGGGGAGAATATCTGAATGTGCATAATCTAATCACTTCTACCCTTTAAAAGCAGAGGGTTTCCTCTGGTTAGTAGCAGAAGAAGTCTGAGAGACTCGGCCCACAGAGGAAGTTGGTGCGCCATGGCTGGCTGACAACATGGAGGCTACCATGTAGGAAGGGGTGCGGGTGGCTGAGACCAGGACAGAGTCGCCCCTGTCAACCAACAAGTCAGCCTCGAGGCAGTTGGACCTCAGACTGCTGGTGACGAGGACCTGGATTCTGCCAACACCTCAATGAATTGGAAATGGGGTCTTTCCCGGGCACATCATCGATTTCTCCTTGTGATAGCCTGGGTAGATAACCAGGAGAGTCCACTCAGCCTCTAACATATAAATAAAGAGGTGTTACTTTAAGCATCTGAGTTTGCAGGAATTTGTTAGGCAGCAGTGAAAAACTGATACTCCATCTACCACGCTAAAAAAAAAAAAAAAAGTCTACACTTCCTTTCTTCAAATTTGTAACTGGCTCTTTTATATAGTCACTGGTCCAATCTAGACCTGTTTTGTTTAAGAGTATCTTTGTCTTTCTATCAAAAGTTGAGTTCCTATCCTTTGAATATCCTGCCTTTATTTACCTTAAGGTCATAGTTCTTCTGCAGAATTAACTCCATCTAGAGAGAAGTCCTCTTCTGATAGTTTCCTTAGTGTTTCTCAATATTAAATTATTGTTAATTTGTTTGGATCCTTTGGTTTGTACTCATTTAGAGTATGTTTTAATTCTTCTCTCTTTCTCTGCCCCTTCGTGACTGTCCTTCCCCGTCTCCAGGGCTGGCATTGCTTCCACCTGCTCTCTGTGCCAGCTAGAGCAGAACCGTACCTTAGAATTGTCATTTGGAGGCTTGGTCTCAGAGTGCTGTTTGGGGAGGTCACTGATCCAGTTATAATGAGCCGGTGGGAATCCTGGATCAGCTCCTTGTCAAAAGGTTGTCCTGTGTCCTCTCATTCTCTAGACACAGTTTTAAAAAGCCGCAGGGGTGGTGCCTTGCCTAGGTGGCTCAGCTGGTTAAGCGCCCGACACCTGATTTCAGCTCCTGATCTCAGGGTCGTGAGTTCCAGCCCAGCGTCGGGCTCCGCTAAGCAGGGAATCTGCTTGAGATGCTCTTTCCGCCCCCCACTCTCACAGTCTTGCTCTCTCTCTCCCTAAAATAAATAAATAAATCTTAAAAAAAAAAAAAGCCATTGGGGAAGGTGGAATTGACAACTGTTTTTGATTTTCAGGCCCCTTTTAAGATAAGGAAATACTTTATCTGGCATTAAAGGGCAAGACTGCTAGGAAATGTTCTATTTCCTTTTACACCTTGGGGGCTTCTCCTTTTCCAAACCTCATGGATGTCAAGCTCCAGCCCCATTTGTCTTTTGGAATGTTAAATCTGGCCCACAAAAATGCAACACCATGTTTTAGAATAAGCTCGCCTTGCTATTACTCTCTGCTAATATTTCACCTCTCAGTGTGCCTCGAGCAGAGCGGTTGCTCAGGAGGTGAACCCCTGCACCACCTCAGCTAGAAGTCACCGGCGCTCCACCTTTGCCCCTGTACTCTTCTCTTCTTCAGAGCCGAAATGATAATACCTGCCCGCCACCTGCCTCAGGAGTTCGTCAAGGGTGTCAAATGAGATGAGGTATCCAAAAGTGCTTTGAAAACTATAGCATTTACTAAAAATATTAAAAAAAGTAGCATTGAAAGTCCTCTGTGTTAACTTGTATCCATCACCAAATGCTGGAAATGTCACATGCAAGGCATGGTAAGAATCTTTTACCTAAGAAGATTCAACTTAGACACTGAGGGAACCAGGCAGTAAACAGGAAAAGTGTAATGACAGTTCAAGGTCTCAGTCTGTACGATTTGTGCTCTCCTTGACACTTGTCAAAGGCAGTATTTTGAGAGCACTCACAAATTTCGTGTACTATCGGGTTTTGGTACAAGTCTGTGAAATGTCCCTTGAACATTCAGAATCTATTCAGACAAGCTGGGAAATAGTTTCAGATCGTTTTTAATGGAGAATTACATGAAAGAGCATGTTTACTTCTCATGTGGCTTTGCAGCTGGAGAGGAAAAAAAAATTAAAAGAACTCTCAGAATATATGTTGGATACAAATAGACTTGTTTCCAGACAGCCAAGTGGTAGGTTTTTATTAAGAGGGACCAGATGTTTTTAGGCAGGGAATGAATTTATTCTGTTTCATTTTTCATCCAAATAACACAGAACCTTGAATATGCAATGTTACCAGATGGACCTGACCCAATATTCTTTACGCAGGAAAATAAAAAATTAAAAAAAGAAAAAAAAAACCTTATAATGAGCTGGGGCCCATGTCTCAGAAAGGCACTCTGCAGAAATGGAGTCAGCCCGGCCAAAGGAGTCCAGGACACTAAAATCAGGCAGATCCTAAAGGGAGATACAGGTGTTTCTTTCCATAAATGATCCAAGTCGCTCCAGCACAGTCACACACTTAATGCAGAGAAGTTGGCCGCATGGGAAGGATCACAAGAGCTGGGGGTTGAAAACAGTAGTAGAATACTGGTCCATCCCAAGGACAGAGAGCAAGGGCAGGAATGTGAGGGTGTCACAGAGAAGCGTACGTGCATGCCATGCCGTTAATGCACAGAGGTCTGGGGTTTGAGTTAAATTTCTAGAAGCAGAAGTAGGAACTCAGCTATGACATCTGGTTTCGGGGTCGGGACTCATGTATGTTGAAAGTGACCAAAGCAAGCACGGCCTGGAGTCCAAGCCAGGGGACAAAGGAAACTAACTTTTTTTTTTTTTTTTTGAGATGCTACTACTCCAGGGACTGTGCAGGGTTTTGCATGTTATTAAACTTAATAATAATTCTGTAATAAAACACCACTATCCTGATTATCAAGGTGGAGGAAATGGAAAAGAAGATTAATTGTAAGGTTAAATGTCTATCTACACAGCCTCGAACAGCATCTAAGACATAATTGGTGTTAGACAATTGTAAATGTGTTGTTTTTACACTGTCTGGGAACCCCGGTTTCTGAACTCTCAACCAATTTAGGCTGCTGGCCACAGGCAAAGAAATCTCAGTGAAGAGAGCTCTAATTCCTTTCATTTCTGCTTGAACATTGCCTGATTTTAACCCGAACACATCTCTCTCTTTTATTACATTATGCAAAGCGGTAAGGAATAGCCAACACCTACGAGCGCTCTGAGTTTTGCCAGCCTTCTCTAAGAGCAAACTTCTCCGTCTTTCGATTTACTCCAGATGAAGCTTTGATAATTTTTTTTGATATTGGATAAATTGAGTATTTTGATATTTGGTAAATATTTTGCCCCCGCATCACGGGGCACCTCCCTATTCCCGGGCTGCCCACTTTCCAATAGTAAATCAATACCACTTATGTCAGTTTCCTGATTGTTCCAGAAGCATCCTTTGTATTTGTCAGGAGACTGGCTAAGCTACCGTAACAAAGAGATCCAAAGATACAGCAGCTTACCGCCAAGCTGTAGCGCAACATCCCGAGAGCAGAGCGGGCTGTGGTGGTGCTCCTGCATTGCTCCTCCTGTGGGAAAGGGGGTGACAGTTCAAGGAAACCATCTTTAAGGTGATGAGATGCAAACTGTACAAATGCCTCTCGCGTCTCCACCCAAGGACCAAAACACCGCTGCTTGACTGCACCTACCTTCAGGGAGACTTAGAAATGTAGTTGGGAGCTGGACAGCCACCTGCCAGTGGAAACAAGGAGTTCATTCTACGAAAAGCAAAAATACCAAGAAGAAAAGTGAGGACAGTTGTAAGTGTCTGCCAAGTAGACCTTCTTTTCTCTCCACTTGCCCAGGATTCTGCCCTGATAGCATTTAGAATACTTATTATAGTTGTCTATTCACAATTTGTTGTGTCTTCCCACTCTAGATTCCACGAGAGACTGGGCCATATCTCTGTTTCTCACCACTTAGCAACTGATCTGGTGGGTTGCGTGGACTTTAATCAGCTCTCAGGAGATTGTGTTGAAACCATGTTGTTCAACAAAGTCACAGTTCAATATTACATGTAAGGCGGGTACATTAGTAACTGGGTGCATGGGAAGAGACTCCTTGCAGGACACATGTGAAACACAGATTATTCTAACTCAGGATTGCTGACTCTTAAGTACATTTATACTTAAATATATTTAATAACCAATATGACTGATTCGTAATGTAATATCTTATAATATTTCATTGGTGGAGCTATTTTGGCACTTTCTCATTGTGTTATAACGATCTGTTTTCCTGCCTTGCTTCTGGACCATGAGCTGCTGGAGGCAGGTGCTAAAGGCCAGCCTGGTATCTCCAGTAAGCAGCAAAATTGATGAGACATAGTAGGTGTTCACTAAGCAAAGGCTGAAGGAATGATGGAATAGATCATCAAATCAACTAAACCTAATGAATAGAATGTACCACACACAGATACAGAGCAGAGGGGCAGGTATTCCTAAATTGTGTACATCCCCTTAAGCAGATTGATTTCTTCTCTGGTGTACCTAATACATGATTTTTTTTTTTTTAAACAAGGCAATTTCTCATAGTTCAGTTACTTTCCAATTCACCCCACTGAAAATGGCCAAGAATGACAAAGCAGCATCTGTTGATAACCCAGGGAGCTGTAGAAATCACAGAGATGGGACCCTTCCCCTGCGCAACTGACATCTCATATTATGCAGAATGTTACTGTAGTTACCATTTATAATTGTCAGGGTGTTACCAGAGTAACAAGGTAAAAGACAGAAGATCTCAGTTAAAATTTCAAATGATGTATGTATATGTATTTGTATATATGAATTATATACACACACATATATATAAAATGTCTGTACCTGTAACATACATAGTATAGTATATTATATAACTATAATTCTATATTATATGCAACTATATACAATACGTATTATGGATTTATATATTACACATATTTATATATTATCTGTATTAAAATAATATGTTCATATATTATTTATTATATTTTAATAATAATATGATACATTTTATTACGCACAGTTTATATATCATATACATGAACACTGCACACACGTGCACATGCACATCTAAATTTGAGACCTTTGCATCTTAACCTGTTACTCTGACTCTGTCACCCACATTTTGACTGCTCCCACCTTTCATTATGGGGCATGAGGACCATTGTTTATTCTGGAAGTTGAAATGGCTCACAGTCTGGTGGTAAAACAACGTTGGAGTAAAATTAGAAAGCGTTGTCAGGGCGGCCTGGCAGGGGTAGGCTTTTCCTGTTGGAGTCAGAATTCCCCATGAGGGGAAGGAAGGGCCTGGTGGCCGCAATGCAGGAGGTCACCAGCCTATGTGTGCACACACTCTGCCACCCACACACGGGTGCACGCGCACGTGCACCCACACAGACCGCAAAGGACCCAGGGCGCGGGGAGTGGAGTGGGAGCCCCACCAATGTTCTGGGGGAGCCCGATGGGAGAGACACCGTGGCAGAAGGGGAATAGCGTGTTTTTCTTCCACGCTGAGCTGGAAGCTGTCCAAGGGTCTTGCTTTCTGCAGGGTGCGTCACCCGGAGGTAACCTGTCCCAGAGCTGGGACAGCCCCGAGACCGTAGGGGAGGGTGAGCGTGCTCTCTTCTAGAGCTCAGGCAAGGACCCCCTTGCCTTCAGAAGTTAGTTTTACTTTGATTTCTTGAAGGCGGCCGTGGTGTGGAAAGAACATCTAACTGTGGCCAACAGTCTGGATTCCAAGTTTAGCGGAATTTATTCTGTGACCCTGGACAGACCATACCTGTTCCTCACTTTCCTCATCTGTCGGGTGGCCTTCAAGAAATCCTTCCCTGGCCTGTTCTGCAGGGCTCCTGGGAGGAACAAGGAATAAGGAGACATCACGTATTGTTAAAAAACAAACAAACAAACAAACAAACAAACAAAACTCTGATCTCTGATTCAGCGTGTTTCTCAGGGTGTATTTCTGTCCCTGATATTTGGAGGTGTATGATGTGGGGAACCTACCCCCATCTCGTGTCTTTCCGTCGCATGCACAACCTGGAGCAGAGGTGGTATGCAGCTCAGTGCTAAGAAACACCTGGTCACCTGTTAGAGCCTCCCGTGCTCACCTCCAAAGGTGTTCCTCAAATTCCTTAAGAACCTGCCTACGACAGGAAAGTTTCTTGTGTCACTTCGGAAGTCAGATTCTTTCCAGATAGGATTTCTAGAAGGTAATGAGTGTTGCAATTTCAATCCCCATTATACTCTGAAGTTAGTGATTTCTGAGGACATTTGCTTTTAATTTTTACTGATTTAAGATATGTGGCTCTTGCACTTAATCTTAACAGAGCTTAAGACAAAATGATATTGTATTATTTT
>NW_027397072.1:3880246-3977383 GCF_003265705.2 Callorhinus ursinus | reverse complement strand
TTTTAAAAAAGTATTTTCAGAACAGATAACTGAAGAAAGAGTA
This sequence comes from Callorhinus ursinus, assembly GCF_003265705.2. Taxonomy (NCBI): domain Eukaryota; kingdom Metazoa; phylum Chordata; class Mammalia; order Carnivora; family Otariidae; genus Callorhinus; species Callorhinus ursinus. Next base: position 3,977,340 of record NW_027397072.1, on the reverse strand, counting down.
TTGCCGTAAAAAGTTAGGAATCTTGTGAGGATTTCAAAGAAGGTGCATATATATATATATATATATATATATATATATATATAAAATATATATCTGTATATAAAATATAAAATATACCTTCAAAGAAGGTATATATATATATATAAAATATAAATATAATAAAATATAATTTTTTAAATTACTAAATGAGAAATTTTCTAACCTTTTTCTTTTACTCACACTTATCCTTCTGCTGCAATATAATAATTCTTTTTGGTACAACAAGATTTGGAAGTTTGAATCCCATGCAAGCTTTCTCACATTTGGGGAGCAATATCTAACTCTCCTTATCTTTAAAATCCCTGATGTGATTTCTATGAAACTATGTAAGTACTATCTTCTTTAAAATATTTTGAAGACAAGGGGACCTCGGTGGTATTTATTTATTCATTTACTGCTTTATTTTTGTTTCAACTAAAAAAAACACTCCAGGACCCTCTCTTTCAGGCACCCCTCCAGGTTTGTCCTTCCCACAATTAGGTCACATGAATTCGATGAACTCTGTTTCTTGTCTGAGGTTAGCATGTCTTTCTATAACTCGGGCTACCTACAAAATGATAGGGGGGCCTTTTGGGTCAGTGCTTGGAAATCCTAGGTAAAGTTTCTGAAACTAACTTTCTGAACGAACTCCAATCCCACCACTTGGGAATCCACGCCGGGATTTGGCGGGCACCGGGCCCACCCAGAAGGAGGTTTGTCAGCACAAAGCCTGGTGCTGCGGTCCCGGTCCCGGGGCGCGGTGTGGTGAGGGGCCGAACAGCCTGCTCTCCGCCTGGGGCTTGCGGGAGGGGAGTCCCATACCTGTCGCTGGCTGGCCAAGGGGGCGGCTTTTCAGCCCAGCGCGAGGACTGGGAGAATGTGTAAAGTGAATTTTTCAAAAATAATCGTTAGAGGCTGGTAATGTGTATCCCGCTCAGGAGCCTCATGCTGTGATTGCTTTTGGACCGGAGGGAAATGTGGTGTGTCCAGAGCCTTTTTCTCCTCCTAACAAACACAAGCACACAAACAGCCTTCTCAAAGGGCTCTCTATCTTAGACAAGAGTTTTTGTTTTTGATGTTGGAATTTTAATGCCTTTGCTTTACTGCATTTGCTACTCCCCTGGGACTCTATTGCGTGAATGCTGGAGATTTAATGTGTGCGGTTTTCTTTCTTTTATGGGGAGGGGGCAGTACTTTTGCTTTTTATTTTAATTTTACCCGAATAACTGTTTCACCTTTTTATGCAGAAAACATTATTTTAAATTTTATTGACTATGCACATTGCTATATTTCAAGTAGTCTCATATACTTGATGATGTTGATCAAATGTACAAAGTTGCCATTCACTGCTTACATATTAATAAGGTACACAAATGGCAGTAAGATACAAAATCTGCTGATTCTGGACTCAGATTCTCTCCCTGACATTTTCCCCTTATCATATAGTTCATAAAATCATCTGCAGAAACTTCAGATGCATCCTTAATCCTCAGTATATGAGATTCTACTAGATGTTAAAAATAATCTAGCTAGAATGATCCTATATTCCAGAGAACTCTAGGTTGACATTTCCTCTGTGTGAATGCTTTCACTTGTGATTGTGGAAGTGTTCCTAACTTTTAGTTAAGGAAATGTTGTTACAATCTCCATATCAATTGCTTTTCTTAATATGATCAACTTCTTTTTTTCTTTTCTTTTCTTTTCTAAGATTTTATTTATCTATTTGACACAGAGAGAGCGAGCACTGCATGCGGAGCAGCAGGGAGAGGGAGGGGCAGAGGGCGATTGAGAAGCAGACCCCCCACTGAGCAGGGAGCTCAGGACCCTGGGATCACGACCTGAGCCGAAGGCAGCCACTTAACCAACGGAGCCACCCAGGCGCCCCAATATGATCAACTTCTTAATAAATCAATATTAATTGAGACATTGAGTACAACTTGGTAAACATGTCTTCAGCCCCTATGCTGGGTGTGATGACCCTCGAGATCTTCAGGGAGGTGGGGCTGTGGATGTAGTTCCTGTCATTAAGGAGTAGCCTACTTGTTTCAACTCTGATTGAAATACCATGAATATTTTTTAAAAGACTAATTTCCACTTGCACACCATGAAATTATGTAGGAGCTTAGATTTTACCTCATCTAGTCTATTTTATAGGTGAGCAAACCAAGGCCCAGAGAAGATGTAAGATATTTCTGGTTTAGACAGTAAATCAGCATGGAAAAAGTACCCATTGCCCCAGAAGTGACAACATGATTATGGGTTTCCTGTTGGATCTACCCACAGAGTTTCTTTGTGAATCTATAACGCACATTTTTCACTTCTCTCTAGAGAAGGATTCTGATGAGTCCATGTCCTCTGCAGTAGAGAGAAAACGTCTGCGTTGGCTGTACCATTTGGAGAAGTGTAAACCAAACATTTAAATAAGCTTATTGAAATGGTACATTTCTCCCCTAAAGACTATATCTTGCCAACACGAAATCCGGACACATCGCTCACCAAGAGAACACTGCATTTGGAATCCAAGTGTCCTGTGAAATCAAAGGTCATTTCATCCCCAGTCCTCAGAGCCACCAGCCACTGTCTCAGGGAGGCGCTTCCTGTGACGGCGGGGGCGAGGGGCGGAGGGGAGCTCCCTCCTAGGCAGACCAGGGAGGCTTTGTGACTTGTGCCATTTGAGAACGGCGGGGCAGCGGATCAGAAAGGGCACGTCTGACACACAAGGATAAGTTCCAACAGAGTCCCATGGACAGAATGAGAATTGGGAGGGTTCCAGATTTGTCTCTGCTCATCGGGACTCTTCAGGTTCCTGCACGGGCAGACCTGTGACGCCCCAGAGTCTTAGAATCCTTACACCTGAGCGCGGCACTGTGCAACACCGGTCCCAGTGCCCCAGCAGCCACGCAAATGCACACTGTCGCTCCCACAGCCGTGCCTGCTGGATCCTCCCCATCCCAGCTCCGGACCGTCCCTGCCCCCGGGCACCCCGAGGCTGTGGGAGTTAGGGGTACACCCTTGTCCGGGGCCCACGCGGTTGGTGACTTGACCAGATCCACGTGTACCGGGAGAGGGCCTTCTGCTCTCTGCCGCTCTCCCTGTCTTGTTATCACCTATTATATTTATATTATAATAATATTAGATGCTATGCACTGCTGTATTTTATCTTTGAGCACATTATATATTAAGTATTTCACCATATCATCTCTACTAAGCAAAGAAAGGGGAAATACCGTGAAAATAAGCTCACTGGTGTCTGTGCTGGAGCTCTTGAGGACACAGCAACCTAAGAAAGTCAGCCATCTCCCCCCCCCCCCCGCCAGGAGCACGTGCGAGGCCACTCCCTGGTCAGTCATGACCAGTGACCTGCCGGGAGCAGAACCCCGTGTGAAGGACTGTGGGTCATGCTAGAGAGGATGGGGGTTCAGACGAACGTCCTCCAAGGAGTCAGGCTGCTGAGGCTTGAGGTCCTGTTTGGAGACCACATCACCCACCCAAGTTTAAGCGGTCGCTGCTTCACGTCTTCATCAGGGAGAGATGGAAGGTCGTGGGAGGACCGCTGACTTCTAGTCAGTGGTTTGTTTTGGAACTGCAAGACCTGTCTCCTCACAACTTTAATTTACGTTCCCTTTGGATTTGGATTTTCTTTCTGCTTCTTCTCTGCCTTCTCCCTTTTCCCCTTCATATCTCTTCTTTCCTGCTTGGTCTTTAAAGATTTTATGTCTTAGAGTGGTTTTAGGCTCAGAGCAGAATGAGGAAGGTTCAGAGATTTCACACCTCCCCACGGTCGCCCACATGGACACGCGGCGACGCACGCCGTCAGCCCGGGCGCGGTGCACGTCCGGGTTCCCTCTCGGCGGGGCTAGCCCTGTGGGTGCAGACCTTCCCTTCTCCTCTGCTCCCCCACCCCCACCCGCACGCTCTCCCCCACTCTCTCCCTGTCCCTGGCATCTCCCTGGGACTCTCGTCTGGCCCTGCCTCAGGCCCCACAACTTTTGGTATGTGCCAGTGTGTCCAGCACATCAGGAGCCTGAGAGGACCCACTTTCGGCGGGACCTCTGTGTCTCACGCTGAACAGGGAAACGTTTTCCAGAATGATTCCCTTGATTCTCATGATTCTCGTTGTTTAATGTGGTGTGCTATACGCGTCTCAGTCACGGAACAGCCCGTCACACTCATCAGACTGTCCCTACTCTGTCACATCTCCAAGTGGCTACAGGGGAGCGAGACCAGCAGAGAGGAAAAGATCGCCAGGGACAAAGAGACGCAGAGAGGGAGAGACAGAGAGAAGAGAGGTCTACTAAGAAACTTCTAGGTCATCCTGAATCTGAAGCCTTTTGTGAAGAGTGACAGGAAAGGTACTTGGGCGTCTGGGCCCCGGGAGACCAGACTGGCAAACAAGATGATATCTCTCTGCCGGGCTGATGCGGCAGGCGGCTTCTTTTCTCTTGAGACGCAATGCCAAATGCCATGCGGCTTGGGGTCCAGTCACTGTGACGTGTGCGACTTTAATTCAACAGCGGCTTTAGTCCTCGATTGACAAGTAAGAGAGGGCTTTCCACCACTTTATAAATAGATCCTTCTTTAGGCTGCTTCTTAAAGTACCCGAAAACGCATCTTCCCCAGACAGTATGTGAGCAGGTAGGGACAAGTCACTCAGCCCTGGCTGAAGGTCAAAGAATGCAAACTGGAATTCTTTCCTAGCAGATGGGTGTGCAGCTCACTGGAGAAACAGACACATCGCCATGGAGGGGCGAGCATCCCGTTTTACAGAAGTCTCCAAAGTGTCTGGGAAGGAAACTCGGTAGAGACGAAACAGGGCAGCAACCACTGTGCCGACAAAAGGAGCACCGGCTTCACGCACATCCGCCCTGCGGTGTCTGCTGACTTCGGGGTCAGGTGCAGCGGGTCCACCAGCAGCCCGTCCCCGGCTTTCTTAGGGCCGGGATTTTGAGGCTATTATGCGTTGAAGGCACCCAGCGAAACACTGCAAAACCTTTAATAAGTACTTCTCTGTGTTTCTTCTACACAGCTTCCCACCTTCATTTTATTCCTTCATGAAATCTACCTAAATAGCATTTTGCAACAAGCCATGTGTTTAATTTTTTCAAAAATAGTTCCTCGGGGGGGGGGTATTTCCAAGGGATATAATAAAATTATAGGTTTCTTTCAGTTCTTCAGTAACCTTCTGAATTCAGCCCTGCCCCCCGTCTGCTCTACCATGCATTCAATTCCTTTTAAAAGGGAACCTGGCACTGCATGTTCAGATATACAACTTTATTTTTGGCTTGATCATTTGGGATACAGACTCCAATAGCAAGGTATATGCCTTTTCTTAACACAAACTTCTGTGCTTTGTGGCAGTGGGGGTGGGGGCGGCAGGTGGGGGGTAAAATGAAACCTGTCCAAAGCAGAGCAGAAGCAAGGCAAGCTGACTTGGAAACACATTCCATGCCGAATGGCAGACTGGGGCCCTTGCCCTCTCTCAAATCCTGGCCTCGGGGTTTCTTAGAATTCAGTTGATTGTTTCCTTGGAGAGGAGGAGCCCTGCACATTCCTCCTGAAGCTTTTGGACTCTCCCTTTTAATCCGTTCTCAAATGGCACAAGTCACAAAGCCTCCCTGGTCTGCCTAGGAGGGAGCTCCCCTCCGCCCCTCGCCCCCGCCGTCACAGGAAGCGCCTCCCTGAGACAGTGGCTGGTGGCTCTGAGGACTGGGGATGAAATGACCTTTGATTTCACAGGACACTTGGATTCCAAATGCAGTGTTCTCTTGGTGAGCGATGTGTCCGGATTTCGTGTTGGCGAGATATAGTCTTTAGGGGAGAAATGTACCATTTCAATAAGCTTATTTAAATGTTTGGTTTACACTTCTCCAAATGGTACAGCCAACGCAGACGTTTTCTCTCTACTGCAGAGGACATGGACTCATCAGAATCCTTCTCTAGAGAGAAGTGAAAAATGTGCGTTATAGATTCACAAAGAAACTCTGTGGGTAGATCCAACAGGAAACCCATAATCATGTTGTCACTTCTGGGGCAATGGGTACTTTTTCCATGCTGATTTACTGTCTAAACCAGAAATATCTTACATCTTCTCTGGGCCTTGGTTTGCTCACCTATAAAATAGACTAGATGAGGTAAAATCTAAGCTCCTACATAATTTCATGGTGTGCAAGTGGAAATTAGTCTTTTAAAAAATATTAAGCCCCCTCCCCTGAAGGAGCCCAGCAGTAACAGACCGCACTCTGCACATTCTCCGTGCGAAGGTGGCACGCGCTCTGCGGTGGGCACCCACGCAGGCCAGGGACGCATCTCTCCATGATGGAAGTTCAGGATGACCTCTCCTTACTTTCCCTCCAGACTGTGTCTCAAAGCCCACAGCCGGCTTCCCCCTGTGAAATGGCTCTTTGGCACAGAGAGAAGGCTTCGTGACTTGTGCCATTTGAGAAAGGATTGAAAGGGAGAGTTCAAAAACTTCAGGAGGAACACAGAAGTGTCCTCCTGCCCAAGGAGACGAAGATTTTCACACCTGTGAGCCAACAAATCACATTGAATTGAATCCCAGTTAATAGCCTGTAATTTTCATGTTGGAGACTAGTGATTTCAGATTTATGAGCATTTCTATTTGGTTCTTTCCTATGGTTCACCTCTGCCAAGGTAAGTATAAAGACGGAGGTTAGTTAGAGATGTCCACTAGATGTAGGGTGGGGGAAAGCTGCTTTCTTCCCTTTGCGGTCCTTACAACTAGACCGGGCAAGGCTGCGCCCGCGTCCACCAGGGGGCGCTCACGCCCACTGAACGCAGGGCGGCGCGCTCTGAACCACTTGACTGTTCGCAGCCCAATGGAAGGCATCTGCCTCGAGCCTGGGCCCCAGCCTTTCTCACGCGTCACTGTTTTGCTTATGTCAGGAGAACAGCATTTTTGAAGAATACAAATACGTTTTGCAAATACAACATTTTGATTTAAACATGGTAACCTATACATGCATAATTTTTCATAGCTATAAAAATAGTCATAGAGTCAAATTCACCATAATACCATTTCAGACATGCTTGTATTAAGCTTCATCAACTGTACAAAGCCTGGAAAGTGGAGAAAACCGTGGCTAAAAAAAGAGGTGTCGATCTTAAACATTTATTTTTAGCTATTTTTCTAGTGAAGTCCATCAAATTAACACATGCTGGTGGACAGTACATAATGATTCTGGCTTTTTAAATCTTTTTAATGATAACATTTGGTCACGACTATGAAAGAGCAGAGGCAAATTTAACGCCACTCTCAAAGTCTGCAGATTGTAAATTTGGAATCATAAAAAACTGTGATTTTCCATAACTTTCATTTATGATAAAAGATTTCTATGATGCAAAGAAAAATGAATAATCTACATGGCTTGTGGGCTGAGATAATCAGCACGTTTGATGCAAAATGGCTGAGACAGAAGACGACTTTTTAAAAGCATAGAAATGAGAGATATAGCCCTTACTCACAAAAATTGTCCTGAGCTTAAGAATATAGGTAGATAGATAGATAGACGGTTTCCCTCTCAGGAAATACTGTAAACAGTGAAGATAAATATCTAAGCACTATCAGGCGAAGATCTGCTTTGTTACTTTAAAATGCTAGTTTTTCCAGTGATGATCTGTTGCCCTCGCCCCTACCAAAAGTCTTAAGCATGGTTCACACTCAAAAGAGTTTGCTAGAGGGGCGCCTGGGTGGCTCAGTCGTTAAGCGTCCGCCTTTGGCTCAGGTCATGATCCCGGGGTCCTGGGATCAAGCCCCGCATCGGGCTCCCCGCTCCGCGGGAAGCCCGCTTCTCCCTCCCCCACTCCCCCCTGCTGGTGTTTCCTCTCTCACTATCAAATAAATAAATAAAATCTTTAAAAAAATAAGAATTTGATAGAAAGTCTAAACTTTGGTTTATTGAGAAAGCACACAGATACTCCAAAAAGTTTAATTTGGACATGTGGAAGTTTATTTATTTTTTTTAAATTTTAATGTCCAACTGATAGAAATGAAGACACTGCTTTTCAAAGTGATAAAAAAAATAAACGCAATGGAAATTTTAAATCAGTTTCCTATCATTCTTTTGTTCTCCAATTTCTGTGATTCGGACATCTCACCCTAACACACAATACAATTGCCTGGGATGACTTTGCTTTTGCCTTTTTAGCCCGCTATGCACTTTCTGTGTGAGTATGTGTGTGGGGTGTGAGTACGTGTGTGTGTCTGTGTGGTGTGTGTTGTGGGGAAGGTACAAGGAACAGATTGCATGGCGGAAAAAAAGAGAAAAGCTGGATTTATTATTGATTCTGGCTTAAATATTTTTTGATCTTTATTTTCCCAATAGAAAATAGGACCGGGTATTTCGTAGTGTTTCTTCCAAAGCTCAAAGCCTTTGGATCTGTGAAAATTAATGTTGTTGCATAATTGCACTTCTTTTCTGTTCCCTTAGAGCTATTGTAGGATGATGTGCCAGTGCTAGTCTAGCTTTGAGTGCACAGATGCCGCCTGGTCCATAGTCTATCATCTTCTATGTACCTATGTATACATCTAGCTATAACATCTATCATCTAGGTATCTTTTTATCTACATATTATCTGTTTACCATTCATCATCTGTGTTTCTATCTATCCATCTATGTATCCAAACTGTCTATTTCTATCATCTTTCTCCTCCTCTTTTCTTCTTCTTCTTCTTCTTCTTCTTCTTCTTCTTCCTTATCATCTAGGAAATAACGAATGTTTTCCCTTTGATTCATCTGTTCCATGGGAAATCTTAAGTTTTGATCATTCTTGTTGTCTACTAGCATAATTTCCCATATTGTCAAACACCATATATATATATATGTTAAAATAAAGTTTTTAGTCTGATAGGATATTGAAAGAAAGCAACACAAGCTGATGAATATAGGGCTTGATTTAGAATCTGGAAAGATGCTGGAAAAAGCTGATATGATTTACTGTGTGAACCTGCAAGAGTCTCTGGAGCCTCAAATCTCCCAAACAGAATATAGTAACCGCCCTATTCCCTTTTGCACTAACACATACTGACCAAGACAGACGCAGTCCTTCAGGGGAGATCTGCTGTTAAAATAGAAGGCATGATTCCGGATCATTTTCATTATTTCCTTAAAAGGAATGTATCTTCAAAAAATATTAAAAAACAGATAAAATATGGTCCTAAAGATGAATCGATCTTTTCAGATTCTATCTGTGCTGTGCAGAAAACCTCCTGTGGGTGAAAGACTGTATAAAATCAGATACTAAATGTAAACTTAATAATTTTGTCATTCTTTGGAATAGCATTTAGATAACTCAAGCCATAGGACATACACACCATACATTAGTATGGCTTTAAAACCCTTTCAGATTTAGTCTTGCCCTTACCATGAAGAAAAAGAAGAAGGGGAAGGGGAAGGAGGTGAGGAAGGAGAAGAAGCAGCTTCCTATAAATCTGGTCATTTTAAAAACCACCCTGTGCCATGTTAGTATTTTTCTGTATAGGGACACTGAGACCACAGCAGAGCTCAGCCTCATGAAATGACATTCACTAGTCTTTCCCTTGTGCTTAGTTTATTACAAAAATCAATCAAACAAAAAAAGAAAACAGATTATCCTGTTTCTTTTGGAACTCGGGAATTCAAGTAAGCCAGTGATCTATTCCATGTGTATTGGATCTAAGGGTGAATGTCTGAGCCAATGATCACAAGGCTGTCTCGGTGGCAGGGGCCACAAGAACAGAAAGAATCCTAAAGGGATAATAAAAGCCAACTTAGGGTGTCGATTTTGTCTTTAATACTGCTCTTTATTTTCTAGCTTCTTTGGATTCCCCACCCCCCCCCATTTAACCAGGAAGCTGATTCTGAATTTTATTACATCAGAATAAGTAGCAGAGATACTGGAAGACTTTTTGGGTGGATATTCCAAAATCCCAAGACTTAGAGAGACATAGAGCGTTTGGGGAAGGGGTGAACCACAGAGAAGGGATTTGCAGGTGCACAGGGAGACATTATTTCATGTACAGTCTGAATCCCTTCCCTAGGTTGGAGAGGCCTTACTACAGGAGTCTTACCTTGTAGGAAGCAGAGCCCATTTCCTTCTACAGTAGGAAAAAAGTAGAAAAACCACTTTTCTGACTTTCTCCTCCACAGTCAACAGGTATCCGGGTATATGACTTCTGCTTAGCGAATCTCATGTTCCAAGCCAGGATCTCTAATTCAGAGCAGGCGAGATGCAGGAATGGCCAGGGGAAGCTTGGCAGAGGCGTCAGCAGCAACAGCCTATGGTGGGGGGTAGCAAAGCCCTCGCCGACCTGTTCCCGGCCTGGGCGCCTGCCTGTGTTTCTGGCTGTCTTCCCTCTTACCCGTTCTGCCCTCAGGATCCACAGCCAGGCTCTACAGTACTCCAGGCCGTTCTGTGACCTAACCAAATTCCTTTTAGACTCAAGTTAGCTGATGTTAATTTTGTGGCTTGCAACTCAATGCCATGATGCAGACAGACGTTAACAATGGGGTCCCTTAGAGAAGCACATTATGCTTCCATCCTGCCTATCCCTGAAGACATGAGCTGCCTGAGAACAGCACATCAGTTCTTGACTGGGTATTTCCATAATCCATCAGTTTGCAACTCTTTCCATCTCAAAATACCTTTGTGTCCTTAAATATTACTCAAGACAGCAAAGAATGTTTTCTTATGCAGTTTGCATTTATTTAAACATATTCGTAATTAAAACCGAGAAATTATAGAATATGTATTTACTTGCTTACCAATAATGATACAATTTCATGACATGTTAGCACAAATAACACATTTTTCTAAAAAATCAGTGAGCAGAATGTCAACTGTTTTCCCAAATCTGTTTATTGTCAGGCCAGACAGAAGAAAGCTGTGTCCTTATTTCTCCTTTTGCATCAGCTTGTTATAGTAAGTTGTTAGGTTAGCATAGGTTCAAACAGAGATGAAGAATATGTTAACAGCCTTTTCAGATAATTGTGCCTGTTCTCCTATGATAGGACATTGAAACTTGAACAGTGTTTGTTTCTTAAAGGTTAATGGCAGTGTGAATTCTGAACCCAGACCAGTGAATTCCATTGCATTGATCTATCCTGTACTCTGAAGGGACTTTTCACTCATGCATGATTTTGCAACACCATGTATTGCTTGTTGGGAAAATCCTGGTTCACGGAGTTATCCAGATTTTCTACATGTCAACACATTTCATTATATAATAGCGAAAAAAATCACATCTGTTATTATCACCACCCATCCTATTAGAAATATCTCTAAGTATTGAGAAGCTGTGACGTTAGCATAATGGATACAAGTTTTCCCTATTTCTGGTTTTCACTTTGAAAATTCCAGTGTTATCATTGGTGACAAATACAGTTGGTTGCTTTTCTTGCAGTGACAGGCTTATTTTGTTCATTTTCCAGAAAGTGTCTACCAGATACCCAGGTCTGAGTAACCAGTTTGTCCCTCAGTCTTTCTCTGGTGTAAAAAAGTGTCCTGTGAAAAAAGCAGCTGACTCAGCTCGCAGCTCAAATGCTTGACAAGTGCGTTCCTTGACGTGAATACGGCAAGAATCACACACTGGAGGCAACAGAGGGGCTTTCTGCATGCTTGATACGTATGGCACAGAAGAGCAAAGGGACGTTACATAGGAGTTGAGATTTAATAATATTAATAACATATGCAGCTTCATCAAGTGTATTCTTAATGAACCTGCACACACATGTGTGAACATGAGCACACACCCGTGCACACTCATGCACACGCACGCGCGCGCGCACACACACACACGCGCGCACTAAACTGCAAGGGAAGCGTATAAAGAATACTGCTAGTACGTTTTGGTGCTGCTGCCTTGATTTCTGCTTGGGCCAGTCATTTTGTCCACCATTGCTTAGCGACTTCAGCGCAAACATCAGCAAGGTACAAAAAGCAAATCACATCTTAATGTTATTAAAAAAAAACAGTTTTGAGCTCACTGATACCCCGCAGATGTCACAGGCACCCCAAGAGTCCACAAAAGGCTCCTAGAAGCTATGTTACACCTTCTTGGCTCTCCTTAAGCTTCGGACACCTCCTCTCTCCTCCTTATCTGGTAATCTGGTTCCACTGTAAATTTAGAAGCAATCTGCGAGGATGCTCCACCTGTACCGTGCGGGCCCATCGCATCTCCTGGCCTGCCTGTACCCTTGCCGTATGTTTGTCCCGGTGGATAGACTGCCCAGCTTCCTGCCTGAGACCAGTCCCTCCTTCTGGGCCACCACCCTTGCCCGCTCAAGCATAACCCTGCAGCTCTTACCTCCCTTTGTCCTGCACTGTCATTCCTACTGTACTGATTCATTCCTATCAGAAAAAAATCAATAGGATAGCATCTGCCTCCATCAAACTCGTCTTCATTTGCCTCTGGATGCTGCCCCACTTCACTGCTTCCCTGTATCACAGATGCCTTCCACATTTATTCTCACGCACTGTTTCCATCCTCTGCTCACATCTCCTTTCTCCACAGCTCCGTCAAACAGATCCTGACAAGGTCACCAGGGACCTCCACATTACGAAGTCCCATAGTTCACACTCAGGCCTGAGTTCACTTGATTCCAGCGGAAGAAGGGGGGGTGCAGCTAGTTAACTGTTCTTCAAAACAGTTTGGTCCCTTTTGTTTGGGGATGCGGGTGGCTTTTGGATTGAAGTACGGATTACATACAGCCGGCAGTCAGTACCTGTTAGCTGCTGTGCTCACGATTCTTTCCATGTCTTAACTAGTACGTTACATACTGCAAGTAGTACACGCGAGTTAAAGGGGATCTACTTGGGGAAGCTTGGGTTTTGTTCCTAATCCTACAAGCTGTATGATATTTGACAAATCACTTGTCCTCTTACACTGGGCTTCTTTCCTCCTATTATGTTAAAAGTAAATATAACCATTTGTTAATTAACTAAATTAATATTAAGAAGCAAAAATAAGGGGCGCCTGAGCGGCTCAGTTGGTTAAGCATCTGCCTTTGGCTCAGATCATGATCCCAGGGTCCTGGGATTGAGCCCTGCATCAGGCTCCCAGCTCTGCAGGGGACCTGCTTCTCCCTCTGCCTCTGCCTCTCTCTCTCTCTCTCTCTCTGTCTCTCATGAATAAATAAATAAAATCTTTAAAGAAAAGAAGCAAAAATAATAAAATATGTCTCCTGCTGCCAAGAAATGTACTATTTAATTTGATCAGCTAAAGGAGAAAAGAAATCCATGACCTTAAGAACCATTGCGAGTTACTGCTCCACCATTGGGTGAGTAGACACGCACACACACACACACCCATTAGAATATGAGGAATTAAGAATATTAAATAATTGGTGCATCAGGTAATCTACTCTCTCCCAGTTATGACTCTGCAACAGAACCTATTGATTTCACCAGCAAAATCTTCAGGCAGGTAGGTCCGTGTAATCATCGAGGTGCGTGGGCGGGGTGGGACAGTGCTGCTGTCTGCGTGGAGATTTCTGTATTTTGCCTCCTGCTTGACCTGGCAGCCAGTTTCCTGTCGGTTATTTTTGGAATCGGTGCCAATGCTTGTGAACGAGAGAGAACAAGACTGCGAGAGAGGGGTGCATCTCCATGATGGTTTCCTAACACACGACGAGAACCCAGAGATTTTGCCACAAAAATACCTTCTCCTGCTCACCTACCAACTGACAGTTATTTGAGTTAAATGAGCTTTTTCGAAGAATACAAATCGTTCTCAACTTTATGGCAGTTGATTTAATTAGATCAGCACTTACTAGAAATTAGTTTCACCGAGATTAATTTTTGGCTTTTCATCCAGGGTAGATAAGGAGGATAAAGAGGTAAAGAACTACAGTAATTAGCATTTGCCTAAACTTTAACACACACAGAGCCTGTTAACTGAGAGCGGTCTTGAGCCTTCATACAACTTGATGAGGCCACGGATACCATTTTTCCTTCAGATGTAGAAAGTAGGGGACTAATGGCCCTGGCGAGGTTTACACAGTTAACTATACAGCTGAGGGTCAAATTTTGACCTTCTGAGTCCATGCCCAATTTATGTCCTTTCTAAAAGAAGGAGTCAGAGTCTCCTGCATTTCCCCACTGTTTGGGGGCAGGTCACAGCCTTGTTCCGAAGCCTTTAAGAATCAGCTCTGGTAAGACAAAGGTCTGTGCTCCTAGATGGTCTCGTTAAAAATGTCATCATCCTTTGTGTGCAAACACACACGAACTAAGCCTCGATTTTTTTTTTTTTCGGTGAACCATACCCGGAGTTCAGATTGTTACATCTAACTGTTTTTGAAAACATGTCCCTTTAAAAAAAAGTTAGACCCAGCATTCTGTCCATGTGTAAACACTATGTAAACTTTGACTCTATTTGTTCTTATTATGGATGGTTTGCAATATCATTCAAGGAGAAACACATACAATCACATAGGTTCCAACTTCTGTCGAAAACGCAGACATCTGCACTTGCCACTTATTTTGGATTTATATATAGGGCACCTGCTCTCTATGCTTCTTCTGGGGGTATAATGAAGATATATTTTATGTTCACGCTGAACTCCATCATTTAGATCACCATTGGGACAACATTGCTAATATTCACAGGTAACGAATGAATTTTAGTTGATAAGGGAAAATGTAACAAATAAGATATTTTACAATAGAAAAATATATGTAAATAAGAAAATAAATATAATAGGGATGCCTGGGTGGCTCAGATGGTTAAGTGTCCACCTTCGGTTCAGGTCATGAGCTCAAGTCCCTGGGATCGAGCCCCGCATCAGGCTCCCTGCTCAGCAGGGAGCCTGCTTCTCCCTCTGCCCCCTCCCCTCTCCCCATGCTTGCTGTCTCTCAAATAAACAAATAAATAAATAAATAAAATCTTTAAAAAAGAAAATAAATACAATAGAAAATATAAATAAATATGCATCCACTTATATTTCATATGTATTTACATTTTTGTAACATTTTTAGAGTTATTTATTAACTTGTTAAAAAGACACTCTACACAATATTGGATATTGATAGAGATCATGATTTAGGCATGTCTGAGTTGAAACTTTCAAGAAAAAGATTTTTAGTTACAATTTATTTACCTTTATAAAAGTAGATTCTCTAAGGTAGAATATTATTTGAAAGAGTCATATTTTCACCAGAGTGTTTTTAAAAATGTTTTGGTATATGTCACTAATTATTTTTATCCCAAATGGAATTGCTAATCACAGCATGGGGAGACCAGGAAAGGTTGCCGAGAAGGCAAACCATCCCAGCTGCACAGCTGAGTATCTATCTGTCTGGTGGGTTTCCACTTGTGAACAAAAAAGGGGTGACCGTAGGAACTTCAGCTGGGGTCAGACAAGGAAACACACAGGGCTGTTAGCATTGCTGGATTGTTGGGTGCTGGTGAAAATATATCAGAGTGGGTAGATTTGGTCAAGGATGAAACTGAATGCCTTGGGAATCATGATTCACCCCCAAATCACTAATCCTACAATTTTAAAAGACACTCAACTATCTGGGGCCCCTGGGGAATGTGAGGGCCAACGGAGACCAAGGGGGGCTTTTTACCTTCGGGCTTCTATGCCCTTGGGAGAGTTTCACACATCTGGGAAGATGCTGGCAAAGAACTCCATCTACAGGAGGACGCATTTCCCCCCAGGGGGATTAGAGTTCGCACTAAACTTTGAAACCACCAGGGGTGCACCACTGTTCACCATGACAAACCACCCTTCTCCTCCCAGGCTTTAATGGTCTCAACACCCTGCATGAGCTGGTCAGATAATCCACCTGTCCGTCCACATGATCTATTCATTCTATTCTGTTCTGTCGGTCATTCATTTAGTCATTCAATAGATGTTCGTTAATTTGGGAAAATGTGTCTCCAGTAAGTTTGAACATACAAAAAGACTTTGGTAGATCGAGTCGTCCGTCCCAAGGAGAAGAAAATCAGACTTCGTCATTTAATGGGAAACACCTTTCAATGGTTTATAATAACACGACTGTGTTTGTCTAAACAGTATAATTTCTTCTAAAATTTTGAACTGATGAGTAATATAGATTTTATGGGGAAAAAAAACACATGAGTAGTTTTCAGAATAAAAGCACAGCGGTAAAATTGGAGCTGCATGGTATATAAGTGGACCAGAATCGCAAACACAGCCAGGGAACAGCCAAAAAGCCACACATACAATTATACTTTTCTCTTTAAAATTTTGGGTCTCCTAAGAGCAGAATCACCTGCTCCGCACCATCTGCCAGTTGTGGAGTGATGGAAAGTAACACGTGCAGGTACTGTAATATACAATCGAATTAGTACACGAATCCTTAATTTATTGGAGAAATTGTAAATATAAAAACAATTATAATTTAACAAATCTATTCCTCTGCTTCTGTAATGAACACTCTGCATGCGCTGGGTTATTATGCATGGTTTTCTTTCTTATCTTGCAAGCTACCTTCCTTAATATATCACAGGGACAATGAAATTACACTCTGCTACCTGTCTACACATTTCTTTCACATTTGCAATCATAATCAGAATTCACTTGACAATGGAGCCGCTTCATTGCAAATATGAGCGGAATTGAAAAGTCTTGTGCCAATTTGGCACTAATTCTGAGGACAGACTGAGGACTCACCAGAGATAAGACTTCTCGATGACTTTTCAGTCCTTGAATGGAACAATTTAAAATCATTTCTGTCCAGTGCCTGCTTTCTCTAGGTTCTTCCCCCTGCTTTCTTCTACTGCCTCTTCTTTTTTTCCGTATTTTCTGTTTACCCCTCTGCCCCTCTTCTTCCTTCTTCTCTTCCTCTTCCTCTTCCTGTGAACCTGGATGGATGGCCATGTCTTCGATGTGAATGAAAGATATATCAAGAAGTGTGGACTGTTGAGTGGACCATCAATACCTCTGCTATCAATTCCTCAAGTTAAAACCACCCCCCGGTTAAGCACGGTGCCTTTAAGGCCTTTTTTAAAAAATATTTTATTTATTTATTTGTCAGAGAGAGAGAGAGAGAGAGCACAAGCAGTGGGAGTGGCAGGCAGAGGGAGAAGCAGGCTCCCCGCTGAGCAGGGAGCCCAATATGGGACTCGATCCCAGGACCCTGGGATCATGACCTGAGCCAAAGGCAGATGCTTAACTAGCTGAGCCACCCAGGCGTCCCAGGGGTGCCTTTAAACGATGACATAAAATCATTCAATACACAGGTTCAGTATTGGAAAAAATGAGATTACGTGGGAGAAATTAAATTGGGTTCTGCATTGTGCATCAGTGGGGACTTTCATGTAAATTCTAAATAGGCTCAAATAAATGACAGATAGATCGATCGATCGATAGATAGATAGATAGATAGATAGATGGATAAAATAGGCTCTAAAACTTATTATTAGTGAATCAAAACTGACCTTGAATGAGAAACAAGTTTTGTGGGTTGGTCTCTGTTGCTTAAAGACCTTTCCGAGGTTTGTTCTCTCCCCACGGCTTCATGGACAGCCTTACGCATCACTAGAACAGGTGGGAGGCTACGTGATTCAGTGTCATGGTTTCGGGACATCCCTGAATGGACACATGGTGCTTTCTCAGGAACGGCTTGAGCTGGGACTGCTGGCTGAAGCTCCACGTGTTCCACAGGGAGGGCTCTGACCCTCCGTTGTTTGGTGGCCCTCCTTTCAGGAGGCTGGCGCTTCAGTGGGATGGAGCTGGTGGTGGGTGACTTCTGGGGCCAGTTCCTGACCTGAAGGAGCTCTCTGCTGCGTCATAGCTCTCTCCCCCTGGAAGCCATGTAGGAGGAATTTACGTTGGCACTTGAAGCTTTAAAAGGTCCTGCTTCTTTCAAGAAAGAGGTCTTTTCCTTTCTCTCTAACAAATAAGAATGGTAAGTGAGAAGCTTAATATTGGCCACGAGCAGTTGTCATCAGCTGGCGAGCTTCCACTACGCCCAATACAGAGCTCCTCCCGGACTGCGTTTCTGACTTGTTCTTTTCTGTGGTCTCACTTCCATTCCTGTTTGTTGAAATTGTATTGATTTATTTTATATATATATATATATATATATATATATTTTTTTTTTTTAGGGGATGTGGTATATATTTATTTCTTCCTCACCTGTCTGAGGGTCTTTAATTTGTCATGCGCAGAGCCAGGCATCAGACGTACCCATTCTTTTTTTTTTTTTTAGATTTTATTTATTTGATAGAGAGAGAGACAGTGAACACAAGCAGGGGGAGTGGGAGAGGGAGAAGCAGGCTTCCGCTGAGCCAGGAGCCCGATGCCGGGCTCGATCCCAGGACCCCGGGATCATGACCTGAGCCAAAGGCAGACGCTCAATGACTGAGCCACCCAGGCGCCCCAGACGTCCCCATTCTGAAGTTCATGCTTCCGACCCTCAAATGGCTTCCTAAAAGCTGGGGAATAGATGCAATCAGACAGTCATGATACTCTGCTAGCGGCCACAGTGGAGGGCAGTACAGGGAAGAGCAGGGCAATGGGCTGCAGGAGATGGGAGAGTTAGAGGCATCAGAAAAGAAGTCCTGACTAAATTGGAGGAGATAATAGGAATTTCTCAGCAAGACAATCAAGAAGGGGTGTTGTAGGCAGAATGTCCCAGAGGCAAAGGCAAGGTGACATGAGAGAGTGTGCTAAGGCCAGAGGGTGGCCTGTAGGACAGTTCCATTGGATTACCGAGCCAGGGGATTAGTGGTCGCTTACCTTGGAGCTGGGGTGTAAAAACACCAGCAAGAAGTTCAGACTGTAGATTTCATTATGAAGAAAACCACTAAGGAATTTCAGGCAAGGGGTGACATCACTGCATTTTCATGTTTGTGCTGTGTAAAAATAAAATAAAATCCATAAATGTCAGCTGAATTAAAGTGCGTTTTAAAATAACCCCACTGACATTTACTGCAGAATTTGAGGGCACACCCGCATTTATTCATACAACGAGGAGCCAAGCCCATGACTCAAGGTGGAGTGATAACCTGCCATCCCTCCTCAGAGGAGTGACCCAGATAACCTCATTGTAGGCAGCTTGCCTGTATTTGTCTGATGGTCAGTTCCCATGGGTTTGATTTTGCCCATCTTGGCTGAATTCTCCAGAGCCCTTCAGAAGCTATTCTTGCTGTGTCTGGTGGCCAACACATGCATGGCTTCTGGAGAAGGACAGCATGTTGGTGTGGGCAGACGATGCTCTCCCTGGAATGTGGTGTATTTTGATGGCACATGGAGATGGATTTGATAATCTACAACCACACCCAAGAATGCCCTGCTCATTTTCAAGGGGATAGCCATCTTTTGGCTCAAGTGCGATCCAGATGCCCAGACAGGCAGCATCCATCAGAATGACATCTACTGCCGGGCGGCTTGATGCCTGGAACGAGAGCCCGGAGACGAGCGGTCCTGGCTACCGAGAGTACAGAGCATGTGCAAATCATTACGCACAAATACCGAATGTGGGCCCTGGCTGTGTTGCTCCTGCGCTTGCAAGCCCATGGCTCGTGAAGTGAGGCATCGATGTATATTTTAGACAGAAATCTTTCTGCCTCTCTGCTCAGGCAGCTCACATCAGCTTCAGTAGGTGTTGGCTGCATTGTTTTATTGTACTCAACTTGTTGCTTTCAGCTGAATTCACTGTGTAATCCAGTTCTTTTTTTGGGGGGGCTTATTTATTTATTTGAGAGACAGAGCAAGAGGGTGCATGGGGGGTAGGGGCAAAGGGAAAAGGTAGAAAGAATCTTAAGTAGACTCCCTGCTGGATGCAGAGCCCAACGACGTGGGGCTCGATCTCAGGACCCTGAGATCACGACCTGAGCCGAAACCAAGAGTTGGATGCTGAACCGACCGAGCCCCCCAGGCACCCCTGTGATAGAGTTCTTAAGGTACCATTGTTCTTTGTGTAAATGCTCCCATATTGGGTGGGTAGAGAATATATGCATTTTTTATGTTCACTTGCTTCATTTGTTATTTTAGTTGATCAACACATAAATATTTATTGAGAAAATAGACTTTGCCAGGCTCTCTGCTGGGCCCCAGGGATGTAAATATGAATAAGACATAGTCCTGTTTTTGTGGAACCCACAAGCTAGTAAAGACAAACAGGTTAACGATCACTGTGCAATAGGCTTCAAGGAATGGTGAGGAGAATAGCAAATAAATGAATAACTTTCAAAGTGCGTGTTTCCACAGTTGGGATAGGAGAAGCTGCCTTCACCGGTTTCCATAATACCTGGAAGAGTGATTTCCCACGGAGTGAGAGTTAATCATAGGATCCTCAGGAGTTTTGCCAAGCTCCATGGGCTGCCTTGTGAATCCCTTCACCAAAGAAGGAAGGTTATCTTTGTGGAACAGTGGTTCTCCGTTGGGGTCATTTTGTCACCCCTCTTCATTTCCATGCAATCAGGGACATCTGGCCATGTCTGGAGACATTTTTGCTTGTCACATTTGGATGGGATTGCGATGTTACTAAGTAGAGGCTGGGGACGCTGTCAAATAGCCTACAGTGCCCAGACCAGCCCCCACAACAAATAATTATCCGGGAACCTAAAATATCAATATTGCCAACACTTAGCAGCCCTACTATAAAGTAATTTATAAGATGGTTATGTCAACCACAGTATGTGGCCAAATGGCAGTGAGATATGTTTTATAACATGAAAGAAATCTTCATTTAGGTTTGTAATTTTCTCCTGAGTCCAGATCATTTCTTGGGTCCCAGATGAAGGGCTTTTTTTTATACTCAACCAATGTTTTACTGTAGATGGACATTTCTTTTATTTCCCTATGGTTCTTCCTAACCTGATGACAAACTGGGGTTTTGTGGCCAGCACTGTGGGCTTCCTGAGCCCTCATCCGTGTTGGTTATCACAGCTTGACTCCCCCTCATCCCCTTTCCCTGGCTGATATCCAGTGACGGACTGCATATGAATGAAAGCCGTCTCTTTTCTTATTTTATTATGTAATAAATCATTTCCTAAAATGCTAAATTATAGCTCTGCAAATTATCATGATTATTATAGGAAATAATATGCAAGAACTCTGAATGCATGCACTCATCACTTAAAACCGTGGCTAACTAACATGTCATGTCTTCCTTGTGTTTTATAAGTGCAGAAAGGGCATTCTGACCTACACACTGATTCTACAACCAGTCCCCCTTCCCCAGATCCCTTCTTGTGTCCTTTACATACAACTGTAGTTACAACTTTATTTTATCCCTTGTCATAATATATACACTTTTTTCTATATAAAATATTTATTGGAAAAAATGCACATCATATTTAGAGATGCTGGAAGGATTCATTTTTTTTGCTGTTTATGTAAATATTGCACAAAGATGTATGAGCATTTAGCAATGCCAGTATTTGTATAAAAATAGATTAACTATGATTAACTTCTGACCCAAAGGCACTAGGCTTACCTTGAATGTGCTCAGCATATTAACAAGAAACTCTGTCTTTGATGATTTAATTGCCCAGGCATCAACTTTGGGAAAGAGACAGTAGGCTGGTTTTCTTGATGGGCATATTTTGGACTTGAGTTCAGACTTTAGAGATGATATACAGACAGGCTGGACCCTTCCCTGTCTTGGCATTCAGGTGGGGCCCACCAGTACGTGGAGAGTCTTCCTCTGCTACACTGGAGTCAGGGCAGGCATGCCCGAGACACTGCCCATCTCACCAGCCTGGATTATAAAACATGGTCGCACTCAAGTGAAGGACCAAACCATCATAACTCAAAACTCACTGGCCTGGTCACTGGAAATCAAGCTTCCCAACATCTGCTTACTTCCATCAGTTCTGAGGGTCACCTCCCTTTAAAGATGTTAGAAACTGTCACCCCTCCAGGCCCAGCCCAGCCTTCCCTTCCCACACTGGATTCCACTCCTTCACGTCTGCCGAGCACTAGATGTCCTGCTAAAGCCTCCCGTCCATGGGAGAGCCCCGCTGTCCTGGGAGGGTCATTCTCCCACAGGGGTCTACCCTATTTAAAGATCAAATGTGTGCTATTATGTTTAAGTGCCCCACTCCCATGCTTACATCACGTGACAACCTATGATATGCAGGTGACATGTCGGTGGTGTATAAAGGTTCCTGCAGTCCTTTATAATTCACACTCCACAATTAGCCAGTTAGCAGGCTGTCACCCTCCCATTCCCTCCCGTTTCCCCGGATCCTGTGACAGCTAGTTGTCAGCCCTGATCATCCTGGCTTCTTATAGGGTTGGCCAGGGTCTCTGCTGCAATTCCAGGTTGGAGCATATCATCTCTAGAGCCCATGGGATTGAAAGACAGAATTCCTGTTCCCATGAAAGGCTATGAAGTTCATCCTTCTCTACATCGTTCTAGAACATGCCATCACCTGGGCTGCATTTCTGAATAACAAAATCATTCTACTCTCTACTCTTTGCTGTTCTTACCAGGATATCATTCGAGGCCCACTTTTCTGCAATGTTCTTAAACCGTGTATTTAGTTCACTTAGCTGTGATTTCATCTCCTTACAAAACAATGTACTCTTTGCGTAGAGACCCTGCCCTCTGTCACCTCCTCCTGAAAGGCTCTACCATCTTCGGTCTCAGAAGAGCCTGTAAGGTCCTCGTGAAGACTCTTGGTGCCCCTCCGTTCCTATCTCCCTCCAGCTTAGACCCCTATTATGCTGAAGACTCAACAAGATGCAAGCCAGGGCAGCAATTAGTTAGCTGAAAAGTTAATAAACTGGGAACCAGAAAACTGACAAGATACGTCTTCAGTATTTCACTATTACATCAAAGATATAAATGTGTACTTATTTACCGAAATTCTGATGTAGAGCCAGCAAACTGTCTTTGCGCTTAGACCTGGGGCTGAAGCTGTGCTTCTTATGTAAACTGCTAACAGAATATATCATCTCCAGATTTTATTCTTTAAAATAGAATGCAAAGCAATTTGAGTGCATAATTCTTTGAGTTTCGTTGACTCTCCCCCAAGCTTTTCCAGGTGTTTTGCTCACATTTAACTTACAACCTCCTTTTCATTGTCATCTTCAGTTGGTTTCCTTGATATTCAATTATATTACAGTATAACAAGAACCCCTCAAGTAGGCAGGCTTGTGGGTAACCAGAGCTGCCTTTTGGTAAGCTGGTAACTGGAGTGTCGAGAGCAGAATTGCATGTGGGTGCCTGAGAGTCACCAGCAGGCTGGGATAGCAGCATGCTACCTGCACCAGGATGATTTGGCACAGGTGCAGAGATCCAAGTTCACTTGCAGATCACTTGAAGGTAACTCACGTCAAACCTTGTATGGTACCTAGGATACCCAGGTTACACTATTCTGCCCATTGTTTTCATGCGTTTCCTTCATCTGGAATGCTCTATCTCACCTCCTTCATTTGCCAAACCCTTACTCACTCCCCAAGACACAGACAAGCAGCACTTTCTCTGCAAAGCCCGCTATAACACCCTACCAACCACTCACCTCTTCTTTTCCTCCGGAGACCTGTGCAGACCTTTAATCCCTTAGGTACATTTCATCTGGATACAATGTGTTGTATTTGATATTTTCCCCCCACTAGACTTCAAACGTCCAAGGCCAGTACTTTTTCTGCCTTTTATCTCTGCATTCCAGGACCTAACACAGTGGTTGGCAGGTGCAGTGAATTTTGCTTCCTTGAAATAGTGAATGGATGGATATCCAGCTCAATGGAGTTATTCTCTGATCTTAATACTATCATGACCACGTCCTTCACTGTCTGGTATGTTTGCACAAGCCACATATGGCTATTAAAATTTTAAATTAAGTCGACGTAAAAATAAAATTTCAGTCCCTTGGCCCCATGAGTGGAATTTCAGATGGTCACTAGTCCCTTGTGTCTGCCGGTCTCCAGCATGCATAGAGAACATGACTATCCCTGCAGCACGTTCTAACGGGTGTTACTGCTTAGTCCTGCTGGCATCTCCACGTTGGGAACAGTCCCTCTGCGACTTCCCCTGAGGATTGGTAGTCTCTGGTTCTCCACCTCGGCGTAATATAACACAGAGTTCCTTACTTCAAACAACTTTGCTGATAAATTTTGTTTTTCCTATTTGTCTGTGGCTCTGAGCTTTAACACATCTTTATGGAAAGTAGTTTGCTTTAACAGCTTTGATGTGGAAGGCTATTTGAGATAAAGCCTGCAACTTGCTGGTTTAAATCCCGTTCACACAATCTCAATTGCAAACACCCTTATCCATGGTCATCTGGAATGTAATCACACATAGCTTCACAGCTGATGTCTCTCAGCAAAGGTGGCTCTGGTTTGGGATCACTTAAAGAAATTTAACTGTTCCTGATGCTTCCGTGAGAACCTAAGACAACTGGGCAAAGCATATTCATGAAAATATCCAGCTTTAAAGAAATGTTCCCTACATAGCGTCCTACCTGCTTCCCTAACCATCCTCACTCACTGCACTGTCCCCGAAGCCACTGGTCTGAGGAAGTAAAATCCCAATAGCAGCCACTTCCATCTGCATCGTGCCTTGAAGCAGCGGGAAGCACCTTCCAGAACAGAGGGGTGAGTCCTGCTAGTGGGCGTTTCTCATGAGCTGAAAACTGAGCCAGTAGATAGGCCATTCTTTGAGCTGAAGTCACAGAGATCGTCTTTACTCTGCTTACATCAGTCCATATTCGGTAACTTAAACCATATTCAGTAATCTCCTGTGTCCTAATTATATTGATTTATGATTGGCCATTCGGTGGTAATAGCTCTGACATAATTCTCA
Organism: Callorhinus ursinus; assembly: GCF_003265705.2. Lineage (NCBI taxonomy): Eukaryota > Metazoa > Chordata > Mammalia > Carnivora > Otariidae > Callorhinus > Callorhinus ursinus. Next base: position 3,952,599 of record NW_027397072.1, on the reverse strand, counting down.
TTGTTTTCTTTTTAAGTTTCTCTCTCCCGTCAAGTCTCTCCTCGGTTAAAAAAAACAAACAACCCCCCCCCAAAAAAAACAAAAAAACTATGTCGTTGTTAAAAACGCAAAGATAAACTAAATGTTTAAAAAACCCTATTTTTTAAAGGATATGTATTCCTTGTAAGTTTTACTTACCTTTACACCGACTGGTTCTGTAAGATGGGATCTGTAGGGGGTTTCGTGGATTCCTAGAGTAGGAAGAGATGGGGGAGCCCGTAGCTGGCCTGCCTTCCCCTTACCATCCTCACTGGGGACTCACACCACCACCTTCTCCTCCTTTCCTATCCCTCTCCTATGCCCTTTCCCCATCCTTCCTACAGATATGAGGAATATTTCATTGTAGGGATATACCATATTTTGCTTATCCATTCATCTGTCAATGGACAAGTGTGTTGCTTCCATGTTTTGGCTATTGTGAATACTATTGCTGTGAACATGGGTGTACAAATATCTGTTCAAGTCCCTGCTTTCAATGCTTTGGGGCATCTACCCTAAAGTGGAATTGCTAGATCAGATGATAGTTCTATGGTGAAATTTTTGAGGAACTGCCTTATTGTTTCTCATAGTAGCTGCATCATTTTACATTCACAGCAGCAACGCACAGAGGTTCCAATTTCTCCACATCATTTTTTTTGTTTGCTTTGATAACATTCATCCTAATGGGTATGAAATGTTAGCTCATCATGGTTTTGATTTTCATTAATTAATTAATTATGTTTAGAGAGAAAGAGAGAGATCAAGCAAGGGTGGGAAGGGCAGAGGGAGAGAGAGAGAAACCCCAAGCAGACTCCATGCGCAGCACAGAGCCCGACACAGGGCTTGATCTCACCCCAAGATCATGATTTGAGCTGAAATCAAGAGTTGGATGCTTAACTGGCTGAGCCGCCCGGGCGCCCCGATTTTCATGAATTTGTAAGGACTCCTCATATCTCGAGGACATTGGGACTTGGCCTGCTCTTCCCCCTTGTCTCTGTCTTGTTTCTCGGGCCTCACTGTCTCTTCCTTTCTCTCTGCTCAGCCTCTCCAGCTCGACCACCTCTTGGTTCACAGGCTCCTATCTTGATTTTCCATATACCTTACTTGTATATTCCTATTCCCTCTGCTGGGGGTATCTCTGGACTTGTCGATTGATAAGAACAGCCACTCTTGTGCATTGAATAAACCTCCTGCGCACCCACCAGCCCTGCTGTTTAATCTGACAGCGAGATCGGTACTAAAAGTCCCAAACATGACACACATGGAAGGGATATTAGGGTTTTAATCTCAACAACACTGAATACAATGTCAAACACAGCAAATTGTGCTGGATACCCACTAAGTCTTCAGTATTTATTAGATAGATAAGTATTTTATTTGTAACACCCATAAAAATTAGGTCACATTTCACATATTTTGCAGGAAAATAGAAAAGAAAACCCTTTTTAATGGTTCTCACTATGAATTGCTGCAGGGAGAATTAGCCATCAATTTGAGTATTATACATAAAACAGCAATAAATATGATATTCACAATGTGAAATGAGCCTCATCAACCATTTACAAAGAACACCCCGTTTATTTAATGGGGTTGTGTTAATACATTGCTGTGAAGATATGGCTCCAGACTGCTCATTTTAATGAGGGGACTGCCACTGGGTAGACATTCAGTCTACTTTCATGACCCTACTGAGAAGATGGAATATTTGTTTGTTTTTTTTTTTTCTTCCTTGTATGGAATAAAATAAATAAATAAGTCAGAAGCCTCCTTGCTGAAAGGTGCTAGATATGATTTACTTGGAGAGTCAAATCATGCATATCTGCCCTTGTTTATTTATGAGACCCAAAGTATTCTGAACATGCTCACCCCTGGCTTTCCAGTGGACCCAGAACCTGCAGGTGAGGGATCAGTACTGTGAGACCACCAGCCTCCCGAGTCGTGTACCTGTGAGGAGTTTGCTTGAACCACCCTTCTGAGCACTTCATAGACCCTTCCAGAGACTCTGTTTTCATAGATGCCTGATGTTGCCACCAAAGCTCTGCTTATTCACCAGAAAAAGTATCAACTGGGCAGCTCCCCCAACTTATTCTGAAGTGCATTTTAAGGATTCAGGAATCCTTTGGAATCTGATTAATGACAAGGGTTAGGCTTTTCTTTCCCAGAGTTATGTGGGCTGGAGCTTGAAAGGCAGAAAACAGCAGCAGGATCTTGTTGAGAAATCTTTCAATAATCAGTGAAGAATCTGTTCCCTGAACGAAGTTTTGTTTTGACTCACTCTTTGCTCAGCCTCATCTCCATATCGTTCTGACTCCAGTATCTTCCTAGAATGTCATCTCATTATCACGCCAGATTTACTCTGGAGGGAAAAAAAAAATTAGTTATTTTCAATTTTTGGAGGGACAGCCTTCAGAATGGTGAGAATATATTTCTGTTCCTTATAAACCACACCATCTATGGTATTCTATTATACACACCTCCCATCTGGTCTTCTAATTTCTCATTTCCTCTCTGCAACTCAGAATGGTCTTCTTAACATACAAAGTGTTCACCATTATTCCTTTCCAGCTCCCTCCCTCTCCTGTCCAAAGCCCCTCAGTAGCTCCCATTGATCAATGAAAAAATCCACACTACTTCCCATGGCCTCTGAGGGTCTGCAGGACCTTACCCCTTGCCACCTCTTCAGTTTCTTCTCTCTCCCTGACCACCGAAACAAGCTTGCCACCACCAACACACCACGCTACTTCAGGGCGTGTTTTCTCATGGGTGCTCAGCTGAAACTCTCTTGTTCACTTATTTCTTGGTTGCGTCATCCCTGTCTTGAGTGCATTGCTTACAGCTAATGTCCAAAGTAGCACTTGATGCGTGATAGGGAATCAATAAATATTTGTTAGGAATGAATCAATGAATTCAAGACTGGCTGAGGATTTAGGGTGGCTTGGCTTGCAGAGTCTCAGTGCCTAGAGAGGAAGCAGGAGCTGATGAATCTCCCAGATGTCCCCTAGTATCTGCCTTTGAAATTAAATGGCTGACACTCTTGCTTTCTCACTTCTTTGTACCTCTGAGTTCAAGGCCTTACACGTACTAGATCAGCAGCATTATTTGACATTAATTTGCAATTTGTGCTCCAAACCACATCCAATGACTTGGGGCTCAGACGAGGTGTTTCTACCTGCCCTTTCCTCCGACCTTATCACAGAGGTGCTGAGGGAAGGACGATCAAATCCTCGCTGGTTGCACATCAGCGTCCCGTGTTGTACTCTGATCCCTGCAGTGACACCTGCCCGCTGACAGGTGTGGGGGATGCTGGAAAAGGAACCAGGCTCCAGCAGCTTTGACAGACCTCAAGCACAGCCTCACCCCGGACCATCTTAGGTCTCATCTGCTCACATGGCATCACGTCTCTGCTTGGGAAAGATATTTTTTTTTCATAAGTTAGAAAGAAGGCAGGATTGTAAAAATAATAAGTTTTATAAAATCTGTGTTGAGCAGATCTCCGGGGGACATCTCCGAGAGTGGCCCAGCTTTCCTGGGCTCTGGGCAGAATACATGGAGCAAAATCACAGAATGGACATGTGACCGGTTCACAAAGCATTGCTTCTTTATAGCAAGGAAAAATATTCCTCCTCGTATTAGCTTTCCAAGCCCTTTGCCCATGTCCTCTATTACTCCAGAGTTCATTTCTACAAACGTAGATGGGAAAACTCAGGTTCTCATAGACCAACATAAAATACTATAGACCAGCATAAAATACCTAGTTCTATTATCCATAACTTTCTTGTACTTGGTAGAGGACATCCATTATTGTCTACTGCCCTGTATTTCCATCGGCTGAAACTCAAGATGTTTCCACACTAGCTCGCAGAGCAGATATGGATGTGGTTGATGGGGTGGCTGATACGACGTGCTGTCTGGGTCTGGGACCCGTATCTCCGCTGTTGCTTCCCCTGTAACAGCTCATGTTGCCTCTCATGTTGCTGCATACTTTTTGTTTTGTTTTGTTTTGTTTCTAATTTTATTTTGAGTTTCTTGGAAATTTGAAACATGCTAGAGCATGCTGACCATGGGGGCTCTCAAAGCAGGTAAGGGAGAGGGGAGAACTGTAGTTTAGTGAGTCACGAGTTGGGGATTTGGGGTGACTGATTTGTCACCCAGATTGGGACCCGTATAGGATCACAGAGACAATATTCAGGATTCACTAGACCATCTTGAGCAAATCGGGATACATGGCGGCCCTATAGCCATAGACTAGTCAGTCTACACTGGGGCAAGGGATTGTCACCTGCAAGGATTTCAGATGTGAACAGAGAATTATAATGGAAGGGAAACAGTTTAGGACCACTGCATTTGATAACAACTTTATTATCATTTTTCAGTGGTATTTCTTGCCTTTGTTTTAAATAAACTGCCTTTGTCGGGGCATCTGTACTTAGATGCAAACCCTTTGAAGAATGATTCCTTAGGGGTGGGTGGCTTTTCAGAAAACTGTATGTTTGGGTCAGACTGCCTCAGGCTCTACTCTCTGGGACCACTTTACAAATTGTGCCTTTATTTTGAACTCCGGGGCCAGAGTCATACTGCCAGTGACATCCTTCACTCACACGTCAGGACGAGGGTTTGAATGGAACAACCCTTTTCTGTGTTAGAGAAGCTCAGTGCCCAGCCCGTGTTGAGAGTTTCAGAAATGCCAGCGTCTTGTCTGTTCCTCCCTGTGCCTGACACTTTTCTGCACCATTAGACGGCTCACCCAGTGTGTCGCTACCCATCCGGCCTCTGGAGAACGCGCTCGGGTGTCACTGACCCGCGTTATTTTCCTAGCACTGATTTGTTTCTAGCCTTCAGTTTGACCCTCTTAAATCCAGTGTAGCTGCTCTCACAGTTCAACACCCTAAAATTCAAGTCCTATTGTCTCTCACTTGTGGACATGCCCCCATTTGCTTTCAGCCGCCCCTGTGAAGATATGAAGTCAGCACGGCGTGGAGACCACACCCGCTGGCTTCGTCTGCCCATGTAGCCCACGTGGGGCCCTTGTTCTCGGTCTTGACCAGGTCGCCCTGTTTGTTCTTTAGGTTCCAGAAGAAGACACACGTATCCTGCGAGGTAAGACTTGGGTTCTCTTTCTTCTGCGCCCTCCTTGTCTTCCCCCACCCCCAAGTCTACCTGGCAAGCACTATTCTCTCTCTTACCTATATGGTGGGCTCCTTGACGGGGAGGATAATTGTTTTTCTTCTTTTTTTCTCTCCTGAACTGAGCAGACACCATTCAAAAACGTACATAGATTACTGAGGGAGTTGATGCATGAACGATTCAGGGTGATTTCCGTAGCATGTATTGCTACATGAGTGTAGAACCAAATCCCATCTCCCGGGGATGGGGGTGCCACATGGAACAGGCCCCACCGGCTGTGTCCTTGGAGCGCTCATATTATCTTTCACCCTTTGCTTCCTGGTATTATTCTCATATCTTTTACTGCTCTTTATCTTTTCATATGTTACTGGCTGGGAAGTCAGACTATCAAGTTTATTTCCAATTATTACAAATATTTCTTCAGTGTCTACTATGCACTCATACTGAGGATAAATGTATGAACAAAAATATTACAAGGCATTGCTTCATGGAACTTACATGGAGTCAGAAGCTTGTGCATTGAGAATGTTTGACCTGGCTTTGGAGAAGGAGGAAAATGGTTTATGGGCAAAGTCAGTGACCTTGAGTGACCTTGTAATTTTTTATTTTTGTGGCTCAGAGTTCTTGTTTAGCTTATTTCTTCATTCTCTTTTTTATTCTAGTTGAAAAAGGTTGCCAACTTGCTGATCTCCCCATAATCACGGTGATAGGAAGCTTCTTACAATAGCAACGGAACCCTGAAAATATCAGTGCCTGGACACCGCAGAGCTTTCTTATTCATATCACAGTCTGATGAAGGTTGATCCCTGTGGGTCCTCCGAGAAGAAAGGTCTGCAGGTGGTTCTGTTGGCAGTGAAACCACCTGGAATCCTCCAGAGGATACAAACAAAGACCAAACCTGTGAGTCACTGACAGTTTTTGCTCACTTCCCATTGGGCTGACCCTCGTTCCATGGACCTAACCTCAATGAAAGAGTCCCAGGAAGCCAAGAGCACATGGCTATTTGGTGAGCACTAACAGTAATACCACACTAAAGTGTTGTGGATTTCTTTAAGAAGAAATTATTAAGTACGCATTTTGTAGGCTATGATAGACAATACCAGATTCTAGTGGGAGCAAGATACAAAATTAAAGAGGAGAAGGTAGAACTTCTTTTTTTTATCTTTGTTTTTTAATTATGTTATGTTAATCACCATACGTTACATCATTAGTTTTTGATGTAGTGTTCCATGATTCATTGTTTGCGTCTAACACCCAGTGCTCCACGCAGAATGTGCCCTCTTTAATACTCGTCACCAGGCTAACCCATCCCCCCGCCCCCCTCCCCTCTAAAACCCTGTTTGTTTCTCAGAGTCCATCGTCTCTCATGGTTCATCTCCCCCTCCGAATCACCCCCTTCATTCTTCCCTTAGGAAGGTAGAACTTCTATCTCAGCCTCTGCCACTAAGCAGTGGGCATGGTAGATGGGCCCTATGATGGTTTGGGCTTTCCATTTTCTCATCAGTAAAGAGATGATATTGGATTTAATGAGCTGTAGGGTCCATTTTCACTTTAAAATTCTCCTTTCTAGGAGCTGGCAATTCAACTGGAAATGTAAGATGAAAGAAAGCAATACTCTGTTAAGACATTTAGAATTCCTAAATGAAGATATGATCAGAACAGAACTGGTTTCACCTGCTGGTGGGCCACCATTTATTATAAACAAAAGGGCTCTCTGCTTCCTACAAGCAAATCACAATGGTGACTTATACATGCTAACAGTATTTCCTGGTCTCATGTTCCAGTTTTTATATGTTCCCACAGTTTGACTTCTTTTATACTTGCACATAGAATGACATTCTTCATTTGGAATGCATGCAATTTCTTTCAAACAAGTAAGTTTAAGTTAGGGGAGGAGTCAGCAAGTTTGTGTGTGTGTGTGTGTGTGTGTGTGTGTGTGAGAGAGAGAGAGAGAGAGAGAGAGAAAGAGAGAAAGAGAGAGAGAGAGAGAGAAGGAGAAAATGCCAGACAGTAAATATTTGAATGAAAGCTTTAGGCTTTGCACTGTATAAATCTCTGTTCAACTACTCATCTTTGTAGTTTTTGTGCAAAAACAGCCATAGACAACGTGTAAATAATTGATCATGGCTGTGTTCCAATAAATCTTTATTTACAAAAACAGGATATGGGCTGGATTTGACCATAGTTTGCAGACTTCTGACCTAGGGGTCATGGATACTAGAGTGAACTTTTCCACTTTTATCTATCTAGCTAATACTAAGCTATTTCCACCCTAGTTCTGTGTATTACTAGTGAAATATTTCTTTTTAGGATGATCTTCACATAGTGTATTAGAAGTTCTTTAGAGTGATTTGTTAATGACTTTATCTTCTATTGCTCTGCAACAAAATAGGGGCTTAAAGCAATGCACATTTATTATCTTACAGCTTCTGTGGTCAGGAAATGCAGTGAGTCTTGGTTTGACCTCAGGATTCAGCGTCTCCAATAAGATGCAATCAAAGTGTCCTCTCAGGGTTCACCTGGGGTGGGCTTGGCTTCTAAGCTCTGCCAGTGGTTGTTGGCAGGATTCAGTCCCTGGAGGACTGCTGGGGCAGTCTGCAGCGCCCTGCCCCTGGGGCCTCTCCACAGAGCAGCTCGCCTCCGCATGAGAACTAGTATTATCTCCATGAGCAAGTCTTGCTCAGCTGACGGGGGGAGCATCTCGTCACTCTTGCCATCATCTGGTCACTGGGGGCCATCCTCGAGGGGAGGTGTGAGCACAAGTAGCTGAGGATCGTCGGGCACTTCCAGCAGCTGCCCTGCCACAAGGACCGACCTTTTCAAAGCAGTTAAAAGCTAGGGCTCTTCTGCGGGACTAGTGATTCTTGTGTCAGGTTTACGGAGCTCCTAAGAGAAGGAATAACCTGTCATTTACGTAATTGAATTTTTGTTTGTAAGGATTTTTTGAATACGCAAATTAACATGACTAAGTATGTATCTATAATAAAAATCACTTAATTGAATGTTTCTCCAGAAAGGTATAAATAAACTTTTTTTCATAGAGTTGATTTTTCTGCAGACAGTTTCCTAGAATTAGTTACCTGGAGAACAACTAAATGTACAAGGGAAATGCTGTTACATGCTATAAACACCAGGCAACTTCCCATTACCTCAGCTGATCAATTTCAACAGTGTGACAGGTGGAACTTGAGCCGAGTGAAAGAATGATTCTGTACTATCTTTTTTATAATAAGGGACACTCTGTCCTTATATGAATAAACACAAGAACATCAGAAAATAAAGCCAAGGAAGGGGGGAAAAAAAACCAAACCAAACCAAAACGGCAACAGAAATCTTGTAGCCAGATTGTGAGATAAAACCAATCTTAAACAGTTTGTAAAACCGGGGCATTTCATCATCTTTTATTTATGGAATTCACGACAAAAGGATGCTAATATGCCATGCACTAAAAGAAACCCTGTAACTGGTCCTCAGGAACATCTGGGCCATGAACCAGAAGGTAAGAGGTGAATTAGCTGCCTCAGCTCAAGCCTTAACACTCTGGGTGCTAACTGGCTGGGGGTGTGTGGTAGGAATTTTCCATTCACCTCCAGATCCTGCCGGGACCTATCCGGGATGCAGGAGACATGAGGCAGTATGAATAGAAGTCCTTATTTCTGCTATTCATGCATACTAATGTGGAAACGATGCTTATTTTCATTAGACCCTGAAGGAACACATTTTCTCAGACAGTGTGGAGGCACCTGTTAAATCATTCAGCATCAGAAAGGTTAAATATTCGTCTCTGGCTTGCCTTGTAATAATATGCCCCCCAGAGTCAGTTTCTCCACGTGGAATTGGCTCCCACACACTGAGTGATGGAGGCTTTGGAAATCTGGAAGTCCTTGCCATGACAGCAACATTTTCTTTGGCCACAGATCTGCAGACTGGACAAAGAGGCTCTTTCCTGGTGGTGATCCGAGTCTGTTGCATGTCATAGGCAGGGTGCAGGCTCCCTTGGGGTCTGAGGTCACATGGTGCCCTCGGCACCCAGGGACTGGGCATTTCACTTTAGCAAAATGGAGAAGAAAGTCTGGAAACGAGTAGCAGCTTGTTGTCAGAATACTCTGTCCAACTTTGCACTGTCTGGCCCTGTGTAGCTCCCCCAGGGTCGGTGGGTGCTCTTCTCCATCACTTTTTATGATCCAGGAACAGGGCCCTCGTTTTATTTCTTCTCACACACTCTGGGATTTCTCAGCTCCCGGTCCCTGCCAGGAAGGTACTCCCATTCTCTCTTGAAAACAGTCAACTTATAGTCAGCACTGAGAAGTTGGCCTGGATCTCGCTTCCTGTAGAAAGTCTTTCCCTATGTATTTTCTCTTCCCAGGTCTCCTGAAACATGCCCTTCTTCCGCTGTCTTTCCATATGATTCCTAAACATTTATGTACACGTCTAACCCAGTAGACTTGCTTCTAGGGGCAAGAACTTTTTAGTTTGCCTCTGTCCACCAATCCCGGAACAGAGTAGCACAAAGGAATCATTGAGTGAATGAATGAATGAATACAGTCAGTAGAAAAGCCACAAAAGACTAACATGCAACAGTAGCATTAATAGCAATGATGATGATAATGATGATGATGGTATTGAATAACAGTGGTAAAAATGCGTGAGAAATTTCATTAGCAACACAGGACCACATACATCTGTGTTGTGATCTTGCTGCAGAAGGAGAGTTTGCCTCTGTGATAGCTAATGAAGCTCTTCATCAGTGCACCTATGAGATTAACTGCAGTATGTTGGGCTCTAAGGAAATGGAGAGCCACGTTTACAATCAAACGGCATCCCTGTACCAGCACTTAGGCATGAACATCTGTCTTCTCTTCCACCTTACTTACTCTTACCCTCTTTTTGCTTTTCGCTCTGATGTTCATGTCTCCCAGTATTGTCACCAGGTTGGGTTGCATGGTAAAGGGCTGGTGGACTTGGTCAGAGCTTGTGGGCAGGAGCCCAGTACAGTGGACTCTGCTCGGAGCCCTCCTGGAAGGTGGGTGTGGCCTCTGTCCTCGTGTGACTGAGGGGACAAGATGAGGAATGACTCATCATAAAAGAGAAGGTGCCTCAAGGCAGAGCTCTTGACACTTAGACCTTCTTAGACCTTGCGTCTGCTCATCACTCTGGATGCAGGAAGAGCTGCTGGTGGGGAAGGGGGATGGCCAGACAGCCAGTGGTACCCTCATGGGTTGTCAGGAGCATTTAAGTGAGCGACTTATGGAACACTTGTCCTTGGCACTGCTAAGCGGTCTGCCCATGGTCACACTCTGAGTGCTAGCCATCCCCACCGTCTATGTATAAACATGCCTAGATTTAAGCTCTGGTGGGTTTTGGTGATGGCAGAGGTCAGGAAGGTCACAGCAGATGGGCAGGACGAAGGCTCCTTCATGGAGCTTAGCGCTCTCTCCATAGAGCGTCTAAGGATAGATCACTCATTTAGGAGCATTCTCAAATATCATTGCCGTACCTTTGGAAATGCATCTGCATAGAGACACATGATAGTTAATGTATTGGTTCATCTTAGAAAGGTTTTGCTTTGCTTTTATTTTGTACTGAACATACACCATGGTGTCTGGGAACACTGAAACCCATTCTAGTTTTAAAGCATGTACTTACTTACGGCATTATTTGAGGGACAAATGTCACGACTACCAAACTTGATAAAAAGATAATAAAAAAGGTATTTTCTTTTACTCTGCATAAAAACACATTCACCCTGAGATATACCCTTAGCAACATATCACATTATTGAGTCTAATAACTTCACAGAAAATATTCATTCAAAACAGAAGGGAATAGGGAATACATGTTTAAAACTTACAGGAAAAAATCCTTTCACTAAAAGAACTGAACTTTCCCCTACCTCTTTTCAACTGTCTGCTTTCATTAAACTACTCACACAAATGCAAACACACCCACATGCCTGCACATGCATACACACTCCATAACCAGTCGAAGGAAGTGGGTAATCCTGGCTACCTTCAGGTCATTTTTTGAGGGAGAACCAACATGGTTTCTGAAGTGAACACAGCAAGAGATGTTCTCCAGTCCATCTGCTACTGACCGTTCATTCTTAGTTGCCAAACCCATCCCTCTTCCTGACTGGGATCAATGGCCTGTGACAAAAATTAAATGCTGTCTTCAGCTTCCAGATTGAGTGATTTCAGGTCTTTTCCTCTGGAGATCACCTGCAGGACTGCTTCCTGACCTTGAATTTCCAGGTCCCAGGCTTGTCAGTGGGGCAGCCAAAGGGGGGAATGAATCACCATCTTGCTCTGGCATCCCCTGAGCTCCCTCCCCCAGAGCCCCCTCCCAGCTAGAGAAGTACCTCAGAATATATGGAAAATATCATGTCAGAAAGCTGCCTGGCTCATCTTATCCTGTGATGTCATTTCTGTCTTATATTCTTGGATTTCCATTCTCGTTCTATCATGAGCTACAGTAGTCTGGGAAAAAAATAACTTCACTCTAATATGAGATCGTTATATTAAATTAGTCAGGTCGGATTAGGGTCCAACTGAATTCTGAATTACAAACCTTTAACCTTTTTTGTTAATGTTTAAAAAAACTTCCAATATATTACACAACAAATGTGTTCAATGACAATCATTATTTCTCAGGCTAGCAAATGAATACATCTAAGCTTTCATGGATTCAAAAATGTGTTAAATAATTTATGTCTTTGGGTTAAAGAAATCTTGAGACACAGAAAAGCACTTTCCCTGTTTCGGTTGTTTCTTTACAATGATGTCCAAACAGTCGACCCTCAGCTCTGTACAGAAGGAGATGCTGCTGGAGTTCCAGAATGTGGACTGACCTTCAATTTACCACTAGGCAACAGTCAAGATCACCTAAGTTATGGAAGTGCTACATATTTTTTATGCCAATTTCAACTTTAGGGACATTTCAGACACAATATTAATCTTGCCAACAGTCTATAATAACATTTATTAAGAAAACAGCCTGGGGGCGCCTGGGTGGCTCAGTCGTTAAGCGTCTGCCTTCGGCTCAGGTCATGATCCCAGGGTCCTGGGATCGAGCCCTGCATTCGGGCTCCCTGCTCAGTGGGAAGCCTGCTTCTCCCTCTCCCACTCCCCCTGCTTGTGTTCCCTCTCTTGCTGTGTCTCTCTCTATCAAATAAATAAATAAAATCTTTAAAAAAAAGAAAACAGCCTGAAATTAGATTTACTCATTTAAATCACCTGGTTTTGACTAATTTTGCCTAGTTTTACATATAAGTATCTGTAATGTTATTGCATAAACACATGAAAATCATTCCCAGGTCTACTATGGGAGAAGAGTACATTTTATTGTAAGTTATTTTATAAACAAGGGGATAACATGCAAGAGAGTATCCATTTCCCTGCTAAAACTTCAGGACAGAAATATCAGTGGCTCACAGAGCTAAGGTCAAAAATCAGTAGACCAAGCAAAAGCTTAATTTTATTTCTAGTGGGTTCTTTAATCAATGGCATGGATTCAATTTTCAAGCCGCATTTTCAAAGGCCCATTTTTACCTAAGGTCTGGTTCAAATGCTCAATCAATAATCATTTAAATGTGCAGCTAATCTCAACAAGATAGTGATCTCACTTTTGAGTCAGCATTTGGGTGATAGGAACAACTGATAGTTGTAATTGGTTTGCAATTTGAAAAATTAATCTTTGTTGAAAGTTTTTTTTTTTAATATTGAAAAGAATTAAATGGACCTTTTTCTTCCAGCAGGACTGAGATCTCCTTCATATAAATTTCAGCTATCTTGGATATCTATCACACAAACTATTATTTTACATTCATAGGACACTGTGAAAGTACTCGGACAGACAGACTCTTGCTATTATCACATCTGAACACAACCATGGAGGCCCTTTTCTCTGGGCCACTCCACTTGACTCTGATTACTGTTAATGTGTATTTCAAATATACACAGCAAAATGTGCCATGGGGACAGGGAAGGGGAAGGAGACCTGGAGTGTATAAACCATTAAAACACTAATCTTGACAATTTCATGTAGAAAAAGTAAATATTTTTTACCATATGTATCCTCTAAAATACCTACAGAAAAGTCAAGATTTGTGAAAGCTAATATTAAAGCATTATTTGTTTAATGAATATAGAAGGATACACAATACGGTGGGTGAGATGATAGCATGAGTGGGAAGTGCCCATAGGTGTCAGCACCAAAAGCCCTACCGTTGAATTTTACCCCGCTGCTAATTAGCTCTGAGGACGGCCCCAAATGCCTGAGGTCCACGCTTGAATTTGCCTTGTGTATCTCTGCATCTTCCAGACCTAGGAGAGTCTCGGACATAAACACGTACTCAATAAATACCGTCTTTGTTGAAGATATAAATGAATGAGTAAGGCAAATCAGATTCCTTCTCTGAGTTTCACATTTCTGACACGGGAGAAGTGTTGAGGCTAAACAAGTGGAAATGAAGTACTTTGAGAAACTAAAGAAACATTCGGCCTTAACATCAGAAATTTATTTCAGTAGGAAGTTACAACCCCAGCACCAACATAATGTCTGCAGGCTTGAGGAGGGACCATGCTGGGAAAGGGTACATGTGGGTTTGCGAGAGAATAAGAATTCTTGGCAAAATATCTTTGTCTTAAGTTTCACAGAAATTTTTTTTTTTTCCGGCACATTACGTCTGTCTGAGGACTCTGGCCTAATTGTTCTTTGATCTCCAACTCCTTTGGCTTCTGTTGATGTTCAGCCAACTTTGATGCCTGAACCTATTTTGCCCTATGACTCCCTCAATGTGTTACTAACCTTCACCGGCCTGTGATCCATCCATGTCTCAGGTTGAGCTCCTCTGGTCTTTCCATGGCTTCACCTTGACCCACTGTCACCAAAATCACAGTTTGACACCAGAGCTGCTAAAATAAAATAAAACAAAATTATTTGTGATTTGTACCACTTTTCTAAATAACTTTGTTTCTGTATAGACCTTCATCAACCTGAAGACTCTGAATCTATCACTCCCATTTTTCCCTTTCTATAATGGACAACCTCGCCCCCTTGATGTTGGGTTGCTAGTAGGGAACGGCAGGCACTGACTGTCTGGATGAAAGTATGGCTCAGGGATAGTATCTAGATTTCTTTCCTCAAGAAAATGGTTTGAGCTGAGTGGGGAAGGACGTACTCCGAAGGCGGTTCATAGAACCATAGATTTACATGATATTCTATATTTAACTGGCTTTCAGTACTTACTGTCTACTAGGCACTGTGCTAGACTCCGCAGGGACAAGAGAGCACAGAACCTCCTGCCACGGAACCTGTAGCCTCATGGGATTACAGCTGTAAGCAGGGCTGCAAGAAGCACACGGGCGTCTGGAGGAGCAAGGAGGGGTGCCAGTTATCAGGGAGGTCAGAGAAGGCTTCCTCAGCCATGAGAGGGGGGACTGATGAAGAGTGGGGTGTGGATAGGGGGAGATGTCATGGGGTGCGGGGTGTCCAGGGGAAAGTGGCCAACAGCATGAAGGCAATGGGCACGTTTGTGAAGAAGACAACAAAGCACAGCCATGGGCAGGGCGGGGCAGGGGAGAAATGATGTAATAGGGACTATCATCAGCCGTATAGGTATTATCTAACTTAATCCCACAACAGTTTCTGATGTAACCCTTGTCCCAGTTCCAGAGGTCATGAACTTGACAACTGCTCCCTACTGGAGAATCCAGACCCAGACACCCAGACCCTTCTGCCTCTTACCTGCCACGCCGAGCCTTAGATAAGAACGGAGAAAAGGTCTGGAGGAGACATAGTCATGCATTTGCTCAGAAGGATTTGTGTGGAAACAGTGAGAAGGGTACAGAGGTTAGAGACAGAAGAGAGGGAGGTGTGGAGTACATCTGAGAAGTTTAAGACAAACTGCGTAAATCCTGGGCCTCTGCACATCCTCATGTGGGTGTGAGAGATTCCCAGAGGGATCAAGGTAAACCACACGGGTAACTTCTAAGCTCTACCTCTGCTTTTCTTTCTTGTTTTGTTTTTCTTAAAAGAAATACAGGCCTAAGGGGAAAAATGTCACTGTTTGCAGGGAAATCTAGATTTTTTTTCTTTAATAAATGAAGGCGAATAAACACTTCTGAATTTCTTTCTCTCTTAAGTCCTCTTGTTTCAAGCTTGCTATCACTTTTCCATAAATAGTTAGATTGCTATGACGATGTTAGATACCATTCTGATTATGACCTGCTGGACAGTTCTTAGCTAAGAGCTTACAAACTATGCTTTTGATATTATTGGGCATTACTATATATATATATATATATCCATTGAAAACAGTTTGGATGGAGCTTACATATCATTATATTGAGATGTGCTTCTGCTTCCGATGTTTCCTTCTAAGTAAGAAGGTGTGTCATTTCTCACCAGCAAGCACAGTGTCATGGTGGGTACAACATATTCTAAAAGTAATCAAAACATGCTCTTTCAAAGAGTTCTCACAGCATCATCTCTGGATTAAAACAGCAACCACAAGAACAACAAAGACTCGGTAACTAGCCTGTAATTATACCCCAGGAAAAATGGAATTAGAAGATAGTATTCTTCATAACCAGTAATCAAATCCCTGTTCTTGATGCTGGGTGCTCACAGTTTCCTTCCCATTGGTGTCTTTTTAAAGATCAAGTAACCCTGATGGGAGATTCCCAAAGAAAACCCAGCTGCTGCCTCTGGTGACTTGGGGAGCGGTCTTCTCTCAGTGACCCACTGATAAACAAACTCACACGCTCTTCTGTATGAAATGGGTACTGCAAGTACCCCACTACGACTTATTTAAGATTTGATTCTTAAGATTTGATTTGAAAATTTCCACCAGACCTATCAAGAAAGATTGATGGGAGATGGGAGTGAGTAACTACCCTTGCAAAATTTAAGTCGTGTAGAGACAGCTGAGAAGTCATTTTAAGCTGTTAACATTTTCCAAGGCTCAACAAACATCACCTTTCTATAAATAAATACACACTTCTGTATTTAGCATGTTGAAATAGGAAGAAGGTAAGTATAGGCAGGCATTGCCCAAAATATATTCTAAGAAGCACTAGCCTGGAGACACGCCCAGGGGAAAAAAATCTTCCTGATGCGTGTGAATTTGAATAAGGTTATGTGTATTAGCCTTCTCTTAGAGATTCACAGGAAACTTTAGCATGAAAAGGCTTAAAGGATTGCAACCCAAAGAATCCTGTTTCAATATTTTAGCCCAACATTTCCCCAATAATTGCTTAAGATAAACAATTTTCGTGACAGTGGCTATTCCATGGAATATCTTTTAAATAATGCTTTTAGAGATGAAAATTGTGGGCCATGGTCTTCTTATATATATATCTATAATATATACATATATATTATAGATATGTATATACATATTTATTTTGTATATATTTTTATACATATATGTATTATATATACAAATGTATTTACATGTACATATATATGTATATATTACTGGTACTATTTACTTGTCTTTTCATAACAAAATATAAAGCTAAAAGAGACTTTAAAGGTAGCCCCTGATCTGACACCTCTAATATGGACTAGAGCACCAGTCCATTCCCTTGCAAATTCACAATGTGTTAATTTCCTTTTGTCACTTCTGGTCACAATTACAGGATCAGAGAATGCATATTGTTACCCTTGTGTGTAAACTATAACAATTGTCTTTCCACAAGATTTTCCCATTTATGTCTCCCTTTCTGAGCTCTGTGTTAATCCATATCCTTTCTGTTTTCAAGGTCCATAATAAACCCCATCTCACTTTAAATGCTTTCCTGAAGATTTGGTTCCATGTGGTTTGGTTCAATGAACATTTATTATTTGCTTAATTCATGTTTGACTCTGAGCTGTGAGCCAGAGTCCAGTAGGGAAGACAGCCCCATCAGCAGTAAAGCACGAGCATGCCATGGGCAATGCTGGAGGAATGTCAGTATAAGGAGCAGCACTGAGGAGGACATAGTTATGGCTATTTAGGGCAGAGGTTCTTGCATTGTTGTGTGTCTTGGATCTGCTTAGATTATTTGGTGTAACTTTAGTACCTCTTCTTAGATTATACATACACACACATAAACACATACATAAAATAGAATTTCAAAGGAAACCAAATATATTATTTTGAAATACAGGTATAAAAATACTTTCAGAAATTTGTGATAAGAAATAAATGGGCTTCTTTATTAATGCATTAAATAATTAATAAGATTCGGTGTTGTTGCCAATAACTGCCATAATTTTGAAGACAAGGAACATTTTAAGATCAGCAACAATGGTAATACGGTGTGACAATATCTCTTTTTTAAAATTTTTTATTGTTATGTTAATCACCATACATTACATCTTTGTTCTTGATGTAGTGTTCCATGATTCATTGTTTGTGCATAACACCCAGTGCTCCACGCAAAATGTGCCCTCTTTAATACCCATCACCAGGCTAACCCATGCCCCCACCTCCTCCACTCTAGACCCCTCAATCTGTTTTTCAGAGTCCATCGTCTCTCATGGTTCGTCTCCCCCTCCGACTTACTCCCCTTCATTCTTCCCCTCCTGCTATCTTCTTCTTTTTCTTTTTTCTTAACATATATTGCATTATTTGTTTCAGAAGTACAGATCTGTGATTCAAAAGTCTTGCACAATTCACAGCGCTCACCATAGCATATACCCTCCCCAGTGTCTATCACCCAGCCACCCCATCCCTCCCACACCCACCACTCCAGCAACCCTCAGTTTGTTTCCTGAGATTAAGAATTCTTCATATCAGTGAGGTCATATAATACATGCCTTTCTCTGATTGACTTATTTCACTCAGCATAGCACCCTCCCGTTCCATCCACGTCGTGGCAAATGGCAAGATCTCATTCCTTTTGATGGCTGCATAATATTCCATTGTGTATATATACCACCTCTTCTTTATCCATTCATCTGTCGAGGGACATCTTGGCTCTTTCCACAGTTTAGCTATTGTGGACACTGCTGCTATAAACATTGGGGTGCACGTACCCCTTCGGATCCCTCCATTTATATCTTTGTGGTAAATGCCCAGTAGTGCAATTGCTGGATCGTATGGTAGCTCTATTTTCAACTGTTTGAGGAACCTCCATACTGTTTTCAAGAGGGGTTGCACCAGCTTGCATTCCCACCAACAGTGTAGGAGGGTTCCCCTTCTCCACATCCCCGCCAACATCTGTCATTTCCTGACTTGTTCATTTTAGCCATTTTGACGGGTGTGAGGTGGTATCTCATTGAGGTTTTGATTGGGATTTCCCCGATGCCGAGCGATGTTGAGCACCTTTTCATGTGTCTGTTGGCCATTTGGATGTCTTCTTTGGAAAAATGTCTGTTCATGTCTCCTGCCCATTTCGTGATTGGAATATTTGTTCTTTGGGTGTTGAGTTTGATAAGTTCTTTATAGATTTTGGATACTAGCCCTTTATCTGATAGGTCATTTGCAAATATTTTCTCCCATTCTGTCGGTTGTCTTTTGGTTTTGGGGACTGTTTCTTTGGCTGTGCAAAAGCATTTTATCTTGATGAAATCCCAATAGTTCATTTTTGCCCTTGCTTCCCTTGCCTTTGGTGATGTTTCTAGGAAGAAGTTGCTGCGGCTGAGGTGGAAGAGGTTACTGCCTGTGTTCTCCTTTAGGATTTTGATGGACTCCTGTCTCATGTTTAGGTCTTTCAACCATTTGGAGTCTATTTTTGTGTGTGGTGTAAGGAAATGGTCCAGTTTCATTCTTCTGCATGTGGCTGTCCAATTTTCCCAACACCATTTGTTGAAGAGACTGTCTTTTTTCCATTGGACATTCTTTCTGCTTTGTCAAAGATAAGTTGACCATAGAGTTGAGGGTCCATTTCTGGGCTCTCTATTCTGTTCCATTGATCTATGTGTCTGTTTTTGTGCCAGTACCATACTGTCTTGACAATGACAGTGTTGTAATAGAGCTGGAAGTCCGGAATTGTGATGCCGCCAGCTTAGCTTTTCTTTTTCACTATTCCTCTGGCTATTCGGGGTCTCTTCTGGTTCCATACAAATTTTAGGATTATTTGTTCCATTTTCTTTAAAAGAGTCGATGGTATTTTGATGGGGATTGCATTGAATGTGTAGATTGCTCTAGGTAGCACTGACATCTTCACAATGTTGGTTCTTCCAATCCATGAGCATGGAACGTTTTTCCATTTCTTTGTGTCTTCTTCAATTTCTTTCATGAGTATTTTATAGTTTTCTGAGTACAGATCCTTTGCCTCTTTGGTTAAATTTATTCCTAGGTCTCTTAGGGTTTTGGGTGCAATGGTAAATGGGATCGACTCCTTGATTTGTCTCTCTTCTGTCTTGTTGTTGGTGTATAGGAATGCCACTGATTTCTGTGCATTGATTTTATATCCTGCCACTTTACTGAATTCCTGTAATAGTTCTAGCAGTTTTGGGGTGGAGTCTTTTGGGTTTTCCACATACAGTATCATATCATCTGCAAAGAGTGAGAGTTTGACTTCCTCTTTGCCAATTTGGATGTCTTTGATCTCTTTTTTTGTCTGATTGCTGTGGCTAGGGCTTCTAATACTATGTTGAACAACAGTGGTGAGAGTGGACATCCCTGCTGCATACCTGACTTTAGGGGAAAGTTTTCCCCATTGAGAATGATATTCACTGTGGGTTTTTCATGGATGGCTTTTATGATATTGAGGTATGTACCCTCTATCCCTATACTCTGAAGAGTTTTGATCAAGAAAGGATGCTGTACTGTGTCAAATGCTTTTTCTGCATCTATTGAGAGGATCATATGATTCTTGTTCTTTCTTTTGTTAATGTATTGTATCACGTTGATTGATTTGCTGATGTTGAACCAACCTTGCAGCCCAGGGATAAATCCCACTTGGTCATGGTGAATAATCCTTTTAATGTACTGTTGGATCCTACTGGCTAGTATTTTGGTGAGAATTTTTGCATCCATGTTCATCAAGGATATTGGTCTGTAATTCTCCTTTTTGATGGGGTCTTTGTCAGGTTTTGGGATCAAGGTAATGGTGGCCTTATAATATGAGTTTGGAAGTTTTCCTTCCATTTCTATTTTTTGGAACAGTTTCAGGAGAATAGGTATTAATTCTTCTTGAAATGTCTGATAGAATTCCCCTGGGAAGCCATCTGGCCCTGGGCTTTTGTTTGTTGGGAGATTTTTGATGACTGTTTCAATTTCCTTAGTGGTTATAGGTCTTTTCAGGTTTTCTATTTCTTCCTGGTTCCATTTTGGTAGTTGATACATCTCTAGGAATGCACCCATTTCTTCCAGGTTATCTAATTTGCTGGCATAGAGTTGCTCATAATATGTTCTTATAATTGTTTGTATTTCTTTGGTGTTGGTTGTGATCTCTCCTCTTTCATTCATGATTTTGTTGATTTGGGTCATTTCTCTTTTCTTTTTGATCAGTCTGGCCAGGGGTTTATCCATCTTGTTAATTCTTTCAAAGAACCAGCTCCTAGTTTCGTTGATCTGTTCTACTGTTCTTTTGGTTTCTATTTCATTGATTTCTGCTCTGATCTTTATTATTTCTCTTCTCCTGCTGGGTTTAGCCTTTATTTGCTGTTTTTTCTCTAGCTCCTTTAGGTGTAGGGTTAGGTTGTGTATTTGAGACCTTTCTCGTTTCTTGAGAAAGGCTTCTATTGCTATGTACTTTCCTCTCAGGACTGCCTTTGCTGTATCCCAAAGATTTTGAATAGTTGTGTTTTCATTTTCATTGGTTCCCATGAATTTTTTAAATTCTTCTTTAATTTCCTGGTTTACCCCTTCATTCCTTAGTAGGATGCTCTTTAGCCTCCATGTATTTGAGTTCTTTCCGACTTTCCTCTTGTGATTGAGTTCCAGTTTCAAAGCATTGTGGTCTGAAATTATGCTGGGAATAATCTGAATCTTTTGGTACCAGTAGAGACCTGATTTGTGACCTAGGATGTGATCAATTCTGGAGAATGTTCCATGGGCACTAGAGAAGAATGTGTATTCCGTTGCTTTGGGATGGAATGTTCTGAATATATCTGTGAAGTCCATTTGGTCCAGTGTGGCATTTAAAGTCTTTATTTCCTTGTTGATCTTTTGCTTAGATGATCTGTCCGTTTCAGTTAGGGGGGAGTTAAAGAACCCCACTATTATTGTATTGTTGTCAATCTGTTTCTTTGCTCTTCGTTTTAATTGCCTTATATTATTGGCTGCTCCCATGTTAGGGGCATAGAGAGTTACAATGGTTAGATCTTCTTGTTGGATTGACCCTTTAAGTAGGATATAGTGTCCTTCCTCATCTCTTATTACAGTCTTTGGTTTAAAATCTAATTTGTCTGATATAAGGATTGCCTCCCCAGCTTTCTTTTGGTGTCCATTAGCATGGTACATGGTTTTCCACCCCCTCACGTTCAATCTGGGGGTGTATTTGGGTCTAAAATGAGTCTCTTGCAGACAGCATATTGATGGGTCTTGTTTTTTAATCCAATCTGATAGCCTGTGTCTTTTGATTGGGGCATTGAGCCCATTTACATTCAGGGTAGCTGTTGAAAGATATGAATTTAGTGCCATTGTACTGCCTGTAAAGTGACTGTTACTGTATATTGTCTCTGTTCCTTTCTGATCTGTGCTGCTTTTAGGTTCTCTCTTTGCTTAGAGGACCCCTTTCAATATTTCTTGTAGGGCTGGTTTCGTGTTTGCCAATTCCTTTAGTTTTTGTTTGTCCTGGAAGCTTTTTATCTCTCCTTCAATTTTCAATGAGAGCCTAGCTGGATATCGTATTCTTTGCTGCATATTTTTCTCGTTTAGTGCTCTGAAGATATCTTGCCAGTCCTTTCTGGCCTGCCAGGTCTCTGTGGATAGGTCTGTTGCCAATCTAATGTTTCTACCATTGTAGGTTACATATCTCTTCTCCTGAGCTGCTTTCAGGATTTTCTCTTTGTCTCTGAGACTCGTAAGTTTTACTATTAGATGTTGGGGTGTTGACCTATTTTTATGATTTTGAGAGGGGTTCTCTGTGTCTCCTGGATTTTGATGCCTGTTTCCTTCCTCACATTAGGGAAGTCTCTGCTATAATTTGCTCCAATATACCTTCTGCCTCTCTCTCTCTTTCTTCTTCTGGGATCCCAATTATTCTGATGTTGTTTCATCTTATTGTATCACTTATCTCTCGAATTCTGCCCTCCTGGTCCTGTAGTTGTTTTTCTCTCTTTTTCTCAGCCTCTTTATTTTCCATCATTTGGTCTTCTATATCGCTGATTCTCTCTTCTGCCTCATTTATCCTAGCAGTTAGTGCCCCCCTTTTTGATTGCACCTCATCAATAGCCTTTTTGATTTCGACTTGGTTAGATTTTAGTTCTTTTATTTCTCCAGAAAGGGTTTCTCTAATAACTTCCACGCTTTTTTCAAGCCCAGCTAGTGTCTTTAAAGTCATGATTCTGAGCTCTAGGTCCGACATCATACTAATGTCTGTGTTGAGTAGGTCCCTGGCTGACGGCATTACCTCTTGTTCTTTTTGCTGAGGTGATTTTTTTCGTCCTGTCATTTTGTCCAGAGGAGAATAGATGAATGAGAGAACAAAATGCTAACAGGTTTACAACGTCCCCAGGAAATATACTGTATACAAATCAGAAAAGACCTGAAACCAGGGGAAAAGAAAGGGAAAGAAAGAAAAAAGAAGGAGAAAAGAAAGAGAAAAGAAAGAAAGAAAGAAAAACAAAAAGAAAAAGATAAAACAAAAACAGAACAATAATAAAACAGAATATGATCAAATATGATCAGGCTAGTGCATAGGTCAGTGCCACACACTAGATTTTGGGCATATTTTGGTCTGTTAGAAAAAAGTGCCTCCTAAAATTTTAAAGGAAGAAAGACTTATATACGCACAAAATAAGGGTTGATACAATGAAGGGATGGAAGATGACTGTATAGATGAAAAGTATAAAAGATTTTATAAAAGGGATTAATACGATAAGAAGTTATTTGACAAAAAAGAAGATTTAAAAAAAGGGAGAGAATGTGATCAGGCAGGAGACTAGTACAAAGACATACACTAGTGATTTAGGGTATATTTTGATCTGTTAGAAGGAACTGTATCCTAAAACTTTAAAGAGAGAACAGCTTATATATATATATGCCAAAAAATAAGGGTAACTACTATGAAGGGATAAAACATGACTCTAAAAATGAAAAATAAAAAATGTTTTTTTAAAAAAAGGGATTGATAAGATAGATGTTGGTTGAAAAAGGGAAAAAGAAAAATTAAACAAAAACAGTGAAAAAAAATAAGTTTGAAAAACTAATGAATTATGGTAAAAAAGCCATGAATTCTATGTGCAGTATTCCTCTAGCGCTGGAGTTCTCCCGTTCTCCTTGATCGGTAAACTTGGTCTTGGCTTGCTGGCTGTTCATGCTGATCTTCTGGGGGAGGGGCCTGTTGCTGTGGTTCCCAAATGTCTTTGCCGGAGGCGGAATTGCCCCGCCCTTGTCGGTCTGGGCTAAGCAAGCTGCTCGGGTTTGCTCTCAGGAGCTTTTGTTCCCTGCAAGCTCTCGGTACAGCTTTGGAGGACCAGGGTGAAAATGGTGGCCTCCCAATCTCCGCCCGGAGGAGCTGAGAACTCGGGGCCCCGCTCCTCAGTGCGCCCCCAGAGAAAAGCAGTCACTCCCGTGTCCCCGGTCTCCGGCCGCACTCCGCGCTCACCCGGCCTGTGACCAAGCGTTTCTATCTCTGGCACCGGACCCCGTGTGGAGTCTCCAAACCCAGCAGATCCCCGCGGTGCGCTCCCGCGCCGCTCCTCCCGGGGGAGGAAGGGGAGTCTGCCCCGGATCTGCCGCTTGTTGGGTCCCTGCTGGAGGAGCAGTGCCCCGACTGGGCCGCGGATCACAGTTTATGGCCACCCCGAGCTGAGAGCCCGCGCCTCGGCTCCGTCTCTGCAGCCGGCTTCCCCGCTCCGATCCCTGGGAGCTCTGCCGCACTCAGGCACCCCCGGTCTTTCTGTGACCCCGAGGGTCCTGAGACCACAATGTCCCGCGAGGCTTCCACCCCCCGCTTAGCCACTGGAGCAACGTCCCTCCGCGGAGCCGACTTCTAAAAGGTCCGATTTTGTGCTCCGCGGCTCTAGCACTTGCCAGAAGCGGCCGACGGAGGCCCCCTGCCCTGCCGTCTATCCTCCCGAATATCGCCTCGGATTCACTTCTCCGCACGTCCTACCTTCCAGTAAGTGGTCGCTTCTCTGTTCAGAGAGTTGTTGCTACTCTCCTGTTCGATCTCCTGTTGAGTTCGTAAGTGTTCAGAATGGTTGGATCCCTATGCAGCTGAATTCCTGAGACTAGAGGAAATCCAGGTCTCCTACTCCTCCGCCGTCTTGCTCTGCCCCCAGTGACAATATCTCTTATCTAACCTGTGGACAGAGTCACAAGTACCCGTAAATACCTGCGGTCTGTGGACGATATTCACTGACTGTAAATTTCAGTTGGAGGCTAATGAACATAAAAAAGGCATTATTTTCTATTCAGATTTATAGATCCCTCCCGAAATTTATACAAGGACTCCCTAAGGTTAAAAACCCTGCATATTGTAACTACCAGGTGAGTAGAACCTTTGCCAGAATCAAGGGACAGTTTGTGAGAGTTGAGGAACCCCTGTCCTGGTGGACAGAGGAATTCAGAGCATTTGACAAGGCTGAAAGAACAGGGTCGGGAGAGTAAATACCTGTGACTGTGTATTGTTGACGTATGACTTACAAAAGAAGCGAGGTGCTTAGTGATATTTAGAAAGAGATAAGGAACAGAATACTAGGGCTTTTTCTGCCATTGGTGAGTTTTTTTCGTTATCACTGATCTATTTTTTTTTAATTTAAAGAAAAAGCATACATATGTGTGTGTATATATATATATGACATGAATAAAAACATATCATATATATATGCCATAATATGTATACATATGTAGTACATAGAGAAATGTGTATATTTCCCTGATTAGGTCATAAATTACTAAAAGCAAGTTTGTGTCTCACATTTTGTTTCTATGTTTCTCAGTGCAATGTTCTGCAAGTCACAAATGTCCAATAAATCCTGCTTTAGTTAAAATCCTCCTGAACAATTTTACTGATGACTCACTCTAGGAACTATGTATCAATTATTAATCCTTGTTGCTAATTTTAAATCAAACTGTTTGTATAAAGAAATGTTCAGACATAAAGGTGAAGATCTATGCACTAAGATGTTCAGTGGACCAATGAAGCATTGGAAACCAACTACATAGGACAAAGCACAATAGGGAATTGTTTGAAGAAATGCTGCTGTAGGCATATGATGGGATATGGAATATTATGTAGTCATTAAACTCATGAGAAAGGATTTGGAAAACACAGGGACATATACTATTTTTAACTTGAGAAAGTAGTAGTGTAGTAAATACAACATGAGGCCTAATTGGTAGACTTACACACAAATTTAAAGTGTAAACTGAGGTAACTCACCATGAATTCTTGCATGAAAGGCCAACTGCTCTGGAGAGGACAAGCCCATGGCCAAAGCAGCACACTCATCCTTGGACTTCACCGCAATTCAAGATGTCCGTCTCCTAAACCAACCAGTGCTGAGAAATAAGGTTATTTGCAGAGTGCCCGATTTAGAAGAGGAGTTTGCAGCTAAATAAATGTAGAAAAAAAAGACCTAAATTAAGAAAAAAAATATATATATATAACTTTTTCATGTCATTCAGAGAGCCTCCAAAATGGATCCCAGCATCACACCCTGTTCTCTCATTTTTATGTTGTCGGCCTTAGGCGTGATGCTCTGGGCAGTCACCTGGATGGAGGGGAGGGGCAGAGACCCCTCCGGCTTTTTACTGGTGCCCAAAACTGTCGCAAAAAGAAAGAAATGTGAGTTTGAATGCCTTCACCATAAGATTTAATGGTTAATAACCAGATCTTACCTGAGAGGTATCTACAAGAACAGGGAAGGACGGGTACATTGGAAAATGCATCAGGGAGGCAGGAGGAAATCCATAAAAGGAGACTGGGCACCTCCCAAGGTTCTCCCTCTCCTTCCACCTCAAAGCTGAGCCATACCCAGACGATGTACCCTGTGGGGAGATCGAGAGGCAGAAATGAGTTTACTTTCTCGGGGGTACAACCAGCTCTGCCTTCTACAAATGGGCTATTCTTCACATTCTAAATGAGAAGACAAAGAAGCAAGGAAGAACCATTAATTATACTTTTGAGCTCAGGGTCTAAATATATTAAGAAAAATGTTCACTACTGTGGTACTTGCCAGTTTAATAAGAACTGTCATACGAAACAAGGTAAAGTGAAATTTGAGTACCAGAAAAAAGACAATTGACTTGACCCATCTGCTTTTCTGTTATTAATCCTGTGAAGATTTGCAAAGTGTGAAAACGCTCCTGGGCGTGCCCAGGGTCTCTGGCCCTCTGGCCCCATGCATGCTGCTCCCTCCCCAGGCAGGGTTCAAATTTCTCTTCCAGTGTCTCCTTGTCACAGGTGCAGGCTCATCCCCATCTAGCTGGGGACACGTTCTCAAGTCCTCGAGATTGAATCACGTGTCCCTTTGGGTTTCCCACACTGTCTCATGTACCTCCCCACCAAAGAACTTAACTGTGATGCATTAGGTTCTTCTGTTTCCTCCGTGAGGCCACAGTATGCCTGCGTCAGAGGCTTCCGCTCCACCCGAGACCCCTCAGGCTGCCCCAGCTCAGCTCTGGCGGCGTGCTCTGACGCCTCACGCCTCCTCGGTGGCTGCTGACGCCGGGCCATGCATATGTGTGGGGCCGCCGACACCCACACAAGCCCAATGTTTGACGAACGGCAGACCGGAGCCCGTGGGAAAATCTGTTTTCTCTTTCTCCGCCTGACGGAGTGTCCTGAGAAGCAGTCACTTACATCACTTCTTTCAAGGTTTTGTTTTAGGCATAGATAAATTAAAATTATGCATGCATAGGATTAAAAAGGCAGAAGTCTCTAAGGAAAGGTAGGCACCAGAGGGAACAGAAGACATAAACGGCAAAGCAACCGATACTGATGTGTGCCCACCATCATGAGGTGCAAGAGGCACACAACCTTGCCTGTTTCTGGCTCGGGATTTCTTCCCAGCTCTTGAAGATGTAGACAGATTGGAAGGGGTCCAAATGGCAAGGATAGTGATTAGGGAGATGGGGGGCCTGGGTCTGGGTGTGTGTGGGGGAGGACAGGAGCACCAGTGGCTAAGCTTGGCTGGGGTCTGGCTGTGGGAGGGCTTGCCACTGACATAACATAGCAAGGGTAGGAGTTCCACGGTGTGCGAAGAGCTAATTTGCTCTTAAATAAGAGGTTATGACCGAAAAGAATAAGAATAAAGAGGAAGATATCCCAGAGTGCTCAGAGATGGGCTGACAGCTCTACCATATTGGCAGTTAACTCATCACAGACAGAGAAATCCTGAATCTGAAGAACAGAGCTCAGGTGGACAGAGGAAGTCATCAGCGTTGTTCTTTGCTTCTTAATTCTAGAATCCCACCCCCGAAGCCAGAAGATGGCATCTGAGCTTAGTGCTTCAATAGGACGAGGTAAGACAAGATCCAGGGGCATTTGTTCATGGAAGGACTGCGAGCTTAACCCACAGGTGATTTGTACTAGAAAACCCAACAGAGTGGGCTTTGCTGGAAGGAGGCCTCCCAGACCTGCGGGGCAGATTTTGGACATGCTCAACCCTATACGCGATCTTAACGAAATCGCATCATTTTTCTGGTCCCAGAACAAAAGAGGGCATTTTCTAAAAAGTCCACCCTATAGTCTCAAAGGGCCTTTCTAGGTCTAAAGTTTTACTTCTCCCTCTTATGATCTCTGAAAAATAAAAACAGCCAAACTCCACACTCTCCTTTAGTCAGAAGTGAGCTATATTTTTCTCATGTTCACAATGAAGCTTGGTCTAATAGATCTCACTGGCTTATACAAGAGCTCTTTTCTTTTTTTGTTTTTGCTAAATTTTGAGATCTTAAAGAAGAGGGACTCTTTTTTTAAGACCTTATTTATTTATTTTATTTTTTTGAGAGAGCGAGTACATGAGCAGGAGAGAGAGGAGAGGAAGAAGGAGACTCCCTGCTGAGTAGGGAGCTCGATCTCAAGGACCCCGGGATCATGCCGGAGCCAAAGGCAGACGCTTAACCAACTGAGCCGTCCAGGTGTCCCAAGAGACTTTTTACAATGTCGGGAGAACCTAACATATACAGATTGAATCCCGCAGAATGCCAACATCTTTGCAGGGTCTACAATGCCTTACAGGGTCCAGGCCGACTCTGAGGGCTCAAGCCCTACTTTTTTTCCACCTGTTCTTGTGGGCCCCAGCCACAGTGCCTTGCTTGACTAACACTCCATCCACAAGGCTCATTCCTACAAGGTCACCTGCTCAGAAGGCCCTGTCCCTACAATGCCACCTCACCCCCAATCTCCCTCAGTTGAAACCACGATGCAAAGTTCAATGCCCTTCATAAATTCGGGCTGTGTGACCCTGCAGCCAGGCCCGACATGTCCTCCCCACAGGCTCTGGTTGGTTTGCTTCTTCTCTAGAGCCTCACGGTGGTGAGTCCAAAGCACTCCTTTGCGGAAGTGAGCTGGGCTGACTGTGTGGGGCTCCTCCAAGGAGCTGGTGTAGAGTAGGTTGACCCTTGCTGCCTCCTCCCAGAGGCTTGATGAGCAGGACCAGGGAAGCTGAGACTTTGCTTTTAATCTGGCTTTTTCCAGGTGTGTGGTCAGGGCAGTGTGGGAGAAATATGGCCTAATGTCCAGGCTGTTGTTTTGGTTTCTTCATCTCCGTGCACTTACCTCATGGAGCCTGTCAGCCTGGCGGACCCCTGAGACACCCTTGCCTTGCATTTTTCTCCCCAGTGAGACAAGTAGAGAACCTGCCACGCTGGATGTTTGTTTAGTAAATGCTTCAGGCACACAGAGGAAAGCAGTTTGAAGGGATGTTACAGCTAATCAGTTGCTTATTCTTTGTGTTTCTGTTTTCACGAATGAAGGTAGCAGACATCAGCTGAGCTGATTGAAAACAAGGCTGTGTTCTCCTCAGCCTGGATCGGGAAGCAAAGACGTCCAACACAGCCAGCCTCTCAGTGGGCACGGATGTCTTCCATTGGCTGCAGAAGACCGACCATTAGGGCCACCGTCATGGTGGCTCGGGCCGTCGCCCAGATCACTGCTGTCTCACTGAGAGAGCAGCCTGAGAAGGAATGTCTGCAGGTACACGGGCTCTGAGCCCAAGGGACAATAGTGATGTTTCCCAGGAAAATGAGCATTTTCAAAATCTACTGCTGGAATCCACGGCAGTCCACATCGCCTTTGCTGACCTTGTCCTGATGTCTGAACCACTCTCCAGAGGGCACGCTCTGCCCTGCCTTAGAGGGAAACAGACATTAAAAGGAAAGGTAAGGAAACTTTACCAAAACCTACTGTGGTCAAGAAAACTCATGAAAGGAAATAAGTATTTCTTAAAAAACCAGCAGGAGCAAAAGCAGTTGGTTCAAATCTCCCCAAAACAGCTTGGCTGAGTGGCAGATGTTGTGAATGCCTCGCAATGGGATTAAAATCTTAGGACAAGTTGTAGGAGGTTTTCAATTTCATCCCGGGCAGGCTGTCCCCCAGGCCCCACGGAGCCTCCCACATGAGGCGAACCCCGGGTCTGAGCCGAGCTCGGAGGCCTCGCAGAGGGCAGAGTCCCCGGAGAAAGGCACTGAGCAGGCACAGATGGGGCTTGATGGATCCTAAAAGGAAGCATTACCTGCCGGAGTCACCGAGCAGGCACAATTATTACAGGTCTCTGAGTTCATTGTCAATTAGAGTGGCAGTTAAAGCAAGCGGCAGCTGTGACAGATGGCTGGTCTCCAGCTAGTCGTGCTAATGGGATCAGAGCCAACTCACATCTTTTCTTCCCTCTGGAAAGGGGGGAAAAAAAAGAAAGACCCACATAGTTGTCAATTAGTCAATATAAAAGGGGAGAAAGCATCGTTTCTACAAAAGGGTCATTTATCTGTTTCCTTCTAATCCCCACGTCTTGCTTTTTGAAGGAGAGATTTTGTTTATTTATTGCTTACTTCAAACATGTTTTAGCGGAATGTTCAACCTAGAAGACATTTGGTGCCGAATCTTTGTTCCGTGTGAACTCACAATATGGTCTTCCCATAATGGCACCATTTCAATCAAGTGGTTAGCATTTTAATTGGCCAACTCCTTTTTCTGGCTGGAATTTGGAGGCCATTCTTCTATTTACATAGCGCACGGGATCAAAACACGCAAGGGCTGTGTCTGCGTGGAGGGGCTCACCCCAAATAAAATCCGGCCCCGGGAACCTGCCTAATATGCATCAATAAAAAGAGCCATTGAACACAAGCAAACTCCAAAGCCTAAGGAGCGTGTGTGCAAGTCCGACACGGGTTGGGGATGCTGCGTTGGGGGGCAGTAGGAGTCCCCTTGCCCTGGCAGGGATGCCCCCTGTGTAACAGGAGCTCCCCTGCAATGGCGTGGGCAAGGTGACAGATAACTGTTTGAACCAATAGCTGTTTGTCCTACAGAAACAGAACCCTTGGAAGGCAAGGCCATGGAGTTTTTGTTTTCTCTAATGTTAACCTCTTCATGACCCTTGGCTCTGGATGTGCCGAAGAGCAGAGGAGAAGGCTCCCCCCTAACGGCCTCCCCTCCCCCATTTCTCCATCGCACATGTGCACAGGGACACGAGTTTCTAGGGAATAGTCCCATTTCACTTGTGCCAAAAGAATTACTTAAAAATGTCCAGGACAGGGGCGCCTGGGTGGCTTAGTCAGTTAAGCAACTGACTCTTGGTTTCAGCTCAGGTCATGATCTCAGGGTCCTGGGATCAAGCCCCACATCGGGCTCCATGCTCAGCGGGGAGTCTGCTTGGGATTCTCTCTCCCTCTGTACCCCACACCTGCAAGTTCTCCGTCTCTAAAATCAATCAATCAATCAATCAATCAATCTTTAAAAAGAATGTCCAGGGTAAGAGTTGGAGGTAAAGACAAAAGAGTTGGCCAAAAGGCAAGAAATACAAAGAAATCAAATAATTTCAGTTCCAAATAAACCAATTCGGGAGCAAAACTATTTTCTTTTTCTATTTAAGGAAGGTATAGTTAACCTGTGGAATTTGAGTTAAGAAAACATAAAGTGGGAAGCCTGGGTGGCTCAGTCAGTTAAGCATCTGCTTTCAGCTCAGATTATGATCCCAGGGTCCTGAGATCGAGTCCCTCATTGGGCTCCTTGCTCAGCTGGGAGCCTGCTTCTCCTTCTGCCCTTCCCTTGGCCCCTCCCCACCCCGCTTGTGCACTCTCTCTCTCTCTCTCTCTGACAAATAAATAGATAAAATCTTTAAAAAAGAACAACCAAGAAAACACATAAAGTATGTATTCTATATACCAATTTATTTTTCCCATTGCCAAATTCACATATAACATCATGGAAGGTTTAGAAAGCACAGCAAAATTTAAGGACAAAAGAAGTCTACACACACATACTGGAAGGAAATGACATTTTAAATCTAAAACCAAATATGTAGACCTTTCTTGGCTTTTCACTGTGAGAGCCTAGAGGGGCTCCTGAGGATGCAGCCCCCATCCTAGGACCCCAGGGGATACTCGCTGTCCTGCTGGTCCATTCTCAGTTCACAACAGTTGGTGGTGACAAGGATTCAAAGGTCCCTACCAGGTGGAGGCTCCAGCAGGGACTCTGCCACTCGGGAGCATGACATGGCATGGCTGACAGCTTCCTCATCACCTACTCCGTCACTGACAAGGCCAGCTTTGAGCACATGGACCACTTCCACCAACTCATTCTGTGCATCAGAGGCAACAACTCATTCTTAATGATTCTTGTGCCAGTGAGGAAAATTCTATCTGAGGGACTTGAGGAAAATCACCAAGGAATAAGCAGAAGAAATGGCAAACACAATATCCTGTACTTGGAAACCAGTGCCATGAACCCACCTCTCAAAGTCAACAAAGTTTTTTATGATCCCAATTCAGTAATTAGACACTAGATTGCTGGGAAAAGAAAAGAAAAGAAGAAGAAGAAAAGAAGAAGAAGAAGAAGAAGAAGAAGAAGAAGAAGAAGAAGAAGAAGAAGAAGAAGAAGAAGGGCATCAAACAGGGAGAGAACAGGCTACAGACATCCATCAATTTCAGGGCATGATGTTTAGTGTGGTGACCATGGGTCACCCAGCCCTCCAGACCCCTCCATGACTAACTGTGCAGAAACCCAGGCCCAAGGACTTGGCTCAGTAAGGTAGCATGAGAGAGCGGGCAGGGAGGAGACAGGGCCCGGGTTTGCCCAGAAGTCACAGCCCTCCATTCTTTCCCGGAAACAAGGGCAGGAACTGTGACAGCAGCCGTCGGAGCGCCTCATGTGTGTGAGCAGCCCAAACCTGCCCCCCTCTTAGCGGGGTGTCCTGTCTTCCAACCACCGCTTTTGAAAGCTCCTGGGTGTGGAAGTGTGTCTGTATACACAGTACAAAATAAGCCATGAACATTCTTCTGCCCGTGCTCCCCACCCCAGTGTCTGAGCTTCAATGCCTTTTCAGCAGAGACATGGCAGATATGAAAGAGAACCGTATGGATCATCGAGACAGGAAACAATTGTGTTTGAGATAAAAACACACTGGATGGGATTAGCAGCAAATTAGGCATTTCAGACAAAATAAATATTGACGTTGAAGACATAGCAAAAGCCACTACCCAAATTAAGCAACAACAGAAAAAAAGGAACACTGAAAACATGAAATTAGCACCTGGGAGCAGCGGGCAAAGTTAAGTGGTCCAATGGGCGTGGAATTGGTGTCACCGAAGGAGAGGCAAGAGGGAGAGCACAGACAAAAATATTTGAATAGTTAAAGACTGAACATTATGAAATTTGATGAAAACTATACACCCGCAGATTCAAGAAATCCAGTGAACCCAGGACAGGGTACATAAAGAAAACCAAGCTGAGCGATGTTATCATCCAATTGCTCAAAAAGCAGCAAGATAAGCAATAGCTTAAAAAGCAGTCAGAGGAGAAAATACAAATGCATTTCAAACAGAGAAGAAAATACAGATGATGGCAAATTTCCTGTTAGAAATAATGAAGAGGGATACAGTGGAGCCAAATCTTTAAAGTACTGGAAGGAAGATACTCTCAACCAAAACAGTTCTATACTCAGAAAGCACACATAATGGGAGTCCCAGAAAGAGAGGAGAGTGAAGGCGGTAGGAAGGATGTTTGAAGAAACACATCATTTTTTTCAGTAAAACCCCTTTAGATTGTTATAAGTCTTTTGTTAATGTCCAGAGCTCTGAGAAAGTTGATATTGACAATTTTTGCCATAATTTCATATTTCTTTTCTAGAGAAGCCAATTTTGGAATATTGTTACTGCACCAGAGGAAGGGGGCTACAACCTTCCCATGCTGCCTACCTAAAATCTCTAATTTTTCAAAAAAAAACCTATTGCAATAACTAAATATGCATTTGAAATAATAAAATGTCCTTTAAAATAGACTGTCCATAGGGAGAAAAAATTTCCATTCTTAAACTATATATCTTGTGAATAATATATTCACAGAAAGGCAACCTGTGGTTACTCTCAAGTTAAAGAATTTCTGGGAAAGAAGTCCATTTGAGATTTGACTTTCACTCTCATTTTTAGCTAGACTACCTCACTTTTAATGTGCACACGTGTGTGTGTGTGTGTGTGTGTGTGTGTGTGTGTGTGTGTGTTTATTACCTGGTATTCAAATTCCCATAACATGTGTGATTTCTTCTGCTTATTAGTGATGCTTAAAGTGAACTATTTTACACAATGACAGTACTGTAGTTTACAAGTGGTAGATCATTGACAATATATAGTGATTTTATATGTGAAATATAAAGAATTGTGACTTTGCCAAGGTCACATAACTTATTAACTTACTAGGAGAACCGGAACTGTTGTCTGAGTTGTAATATCTGGCTGTGGGACTTGGATGAGGTTAAGATGGTGTTATCACCGTGTACTTCACTCTGGACATAAAGGGGATTTCACTGATGGAAAAATACTCAAACTGGCAGTAACAGATGATAGGATTTGAGAAAAATGATTGCTTTAATCAGACTTTGGAGTCTCTAATTTCTTAGTATAGGTTTTAGCATCTATTTTCAAAAAGCCCCATGCTTTCGAAAACAGCAACAAAGTTTGAGCTGAAACATCGTCCGTGTTGCCTTTGTCCCTTGTCTTGGTGAAGTCTTAAATGACTTTAGAAGTGTCCTCAAAGCTCAGGACAGGTGGTGCCTCTTTCCTCAGGAGATCCTGGGATCCAGACTGCTGCTTAGAGGTGCGAACACAGGGTAGAGGTTTTATACCTGAATTCAGGGACCTGGGGGTAGATTTCCATCTTGAAAATCCGCAGAGACATCGAGACATCTTTTCAGAGCATTTGCCCTTGAACTGGTCTGTGCGCTCTGACGTGGTCCGCAGCCCTGGGGCAAAGGCAGCCCCATTCTGGATGTTGAGAAGTCTTAATCGCCTTGAGTAAATCACGGACATGTACGTCTTTGTTTTGTTTATTTATTTTCGAATGTTCTAAAGGGGGGGGATAGAGATTAACAAAACTTAGAAGCCAAATATCAGCAGCTCCATCGCCATCCCATAAGACAGATAATAGATTTTATAAACTTAAGAAGAAATGCCATTTCTTCTTCTTCTTTTTTTAAAGATTTCTATTTATTTATGAGAGAGAGAGAGAATGAACAGGGAGGAGGGACAGAGGCAGAGGGAGAAGCAGGCTCCCCGCGGAGCAGGGAGCCCGATGCGGAACTCGATCCCAGGACCGCGGGATCGTGTCCTGAGCTGAAGGCAAACACTTAACGGCTGAGCCACCCGGGAGCCCCAAGAAATGTTATTTTTCAGGAAGACTCTAAGAAAGCCTTTTTATCAGGATCCAAATGACACTAAAAAACCCAGTTCTCAAGATTGTAAAGAAAAGGATAATGACACCCCAGATGGCGTACTACTTGGTGGGAGGCCCCGAATCTTGTGTGGGTCCTCTTGGATATCGTCCCAGAGGAAGTTCCCTCTTTGTGGAGGTCTGGAGGGTGTCCCCCTTGGCCACGTCTCATCACGTCTGGTGGGGAAACATGCGTGTGCCCGACTCCACACACAGTGCAGTAGGTCCGGGCAGGGCCCTGCCGCCCCGTGAGACAGCCTCACAAGGGATGAGGAAGGGCCACCAGGCTGAGACCTGAAGCCAACGTTTACTGGGAAAGGCAGTAATAATGGCAGTGAGACTAGTCCGCCAGATGAGGATCCCAGCCCTAGCTCATGATTTCTTGCACAAATGACGGGTACTCAGGAAGTACGGGGTGTGTGTGTGGGAAGGACTGTGAGGATGGGGTCCGTGAACAGGGCAGCGTGGTCCTGACTCACGGACCCAGACTCTCACTGGCACAGCTGTGCAGCCTCTCGCAGCAGGTCAGCGATTATAAAGACAATGTCCGCATCAGGAGTGGAAGACTGTGTGGGGATCAAGTGGCCTGCTGTGTGCAAAGTTACATAGTAACTAGGAAAGATGTGCCACTAGGAGTCTGGAGGCTCAGATTGTAGTTCCAGTGGGGCATAAACAAAAGTAACAATAGCAACATCACTGCATCAAATGCAAATATTGTGAAAGGTGCTTTCCCTACATTGTCTTAATTCTCAAGATGACATCTCGGTTTGGATATTATAGTGCCATGATGGAACTGAATCTCAGAAACCTCAGGGGGGCGGGTGTCAGGTCACCCAGTCACTTAATTGGAGTCCTGGGGCCAGTGAGCGCCCAGTGCTCTGGTCTGTGTGCACCGCACAACGCCACACGGCCTCCGAGCCTTTGGTGTGGGGCTGGCAATTCACCCTCTGCACCTTACTGCCCAGCGGCCAGATCTGTGAACACTACCTGTGCAACCTACCGCAGAGCTCAAGGTAAACCCGTTGCCATTGGATTCGTAATGTGCTTTGCAAATGCAGCTTTTTCATGGAGTGCCTGTTTTGTGTGATTTTTAGTTTTCTGTCAGACTAGCTTGCCCCAGGACGGTTGAATCAGAATCTGATTCCTTCCATCACAAACAATTCCTCCCAAGTGGCCTGTGTGAGGATGAGAGGCAATGTTCCAGGTCAGTGTCAACATTTGGCCAAAACAACATTCTAGATCTTTGGTATTTCTCCTTTTGATCAGTGCATTTCCTGGAATGGTTTCTGCTGGCTCTGAAGATGGTGTTCCGCACTGAGGTGTCTTCTCTCCATCAGACAAGCCCCTTGGGGACCTTGCAGGGATAGGTTCATGGCAGGGCTTGTCCTGGGGGTCACCTCCTGCCGGGCAGGCTCTACCACCCGTGCCATCCATCCCTGTGGCCGCCATGCTAATTCCAGGCACAGACAGCCTACAGTCTCCGCGTCCTCCAGGCACCAATCAGAAGAGTGGCTCATTCTCCATCTAACATGGGCTGAAATTAACTTCTACGAAGGGGACTACAGCTTGACACCTTATCCTTAGATTGTCAAACATCATTCCTTTAATGTAAATAGCTCTGACTCTTTTGCCTCTTTGTGGATTTGTTTGTTTCTTAAGCCAAATCCTTTTTTGGAATGAGGTGGTGAAGAAAGAATGAAACTGCATTATCTTGTACATCTCACTTATTTATTCACTCATGCATTACCATGTTTAAAAACTCCTCTGTCTCAGGTGTTCTGTGAGGCTCCCTGAAATGCTAGGTCTTCTGAGATAAAAGCTCCCCATTACATTTTACATCAATGATGGAGCTCTCACGGGGTGGTGGCTGGTGCTCCTCGGGGCCTCATGTTGGTTTCTCAGGACACTAACTAGCAGCAAAGAAACCCCTCCAGCTTATGACGCCCTGTGCTTACACCCAGTAAATTCTAGATAATTCCAGCTCCTCACAAGCAACCCCCGCCTCCACTTTTGATCTCCTAATATCACGGAGAAACCCAACTCAAGAGAGAGCAAGTTCCACACACAAACACAAAACCCCAACCCAAACACTGGAATGAGTGCTAAATATCCAATACTGCCTAGGAAACAGCAGGGCATCTAGGCAGGCCTACGCTGATGAATCCGAGGAGGACCGGAGAGAAAAGTCTGCGTGTGGGACCACTGGGAGTCAGCTGCCTGTGTTTCTGGGCCTGAGGACAGACTGGTGGCTGGGACCAAATCTTCTCCGTGGGCTGGGGAGAGACAGTCCAACTGGGGTAAAGCACCCTCTGACCACAGCGGGCTTTAGGAGTGGGAGGACAGCGGAGAAAGCAAACAAGCTTGAAACAATCTCACAGGAACGCCTGGTAGTCCCGGGGGCCATGTGTTACCCCTGTCTTGAGATATCATGTGCCATACTCCAGTTAAATGCTGAATTTTCTTACTACATACCTTTACAGTGAATGTGTCCACCTCTAATCTTTCTTGTTACCTTTAAGAGCCTTAAGGGTGTACGATCCCTAGTTTGAAAGCAAACAACAGGGTATATAGTACTCCCTGCTGTCCTGTTACAGGTGGGGAGGGAGGCTGGGAGCCAGGACACCTGTTTGCCACATCCGGGCATCCCGTGGCTTAGGGGACCCATTTGGCTTCTCTGAGCTTCTCTTTGTTTCTTGTCCCTCAGGTACAAACCCAGGTTAGAACAGGTCTGCTTCCAGCTCTGTCACCTAGGACCTTGATGTCCCACACTGTGCTCAGCATTTCAGGCCTAAGAAAGATCCCACTTGGAACAAGACTACAAAGAGAAATCCACTAGCTAATGTTTGCTTTGGCCTGGAATTCTCTTAGTTCAGTGTAGTGGGGTGTCTACTATCTATCAGGTGCTTTTTACAGAAATTGAACTGAATTCTCAAGGGAGTCCCCATTTTACAAATAGGGAGTTTAGGCCTAGAAAATCGAAGAGACTCCCTAGGGTCGGCGCCTAGCACAGTGCTTGACCCTGCAGCTAAGCAGGGTGTGGGGTGAAGACTCTGGGCTGGCACCAAGCGAGGCCAGGCCTCCTGTGTCTCCACCCCTGTGCCCACCATGGTTATCTCGGGATCACAAAGGGCTTTGACTGTGGATGTTTCTTTCTTACAAAAGTTGTAAAACCAAACAAATTACTGCTTACTAAGTCCAGTTTTCTTAGTAGATAAACACTAATGCCACCACGAGTTCCCCTGGACATGAAGGAACACCAGAGATGCTCAGAGTTGGGGACACTCCCAACTCTGACGTCCTGTCTGGCTCTGAAATCCTAAAACTCAAAGACTCTGGCCAAAAATAGGTCAAAAATGGCTGTGTTATCTCGTTTCTAACGAATACAGATTTCCTTCACCACCCTGTCCTCTGGGATTCAAGTCAGGAGCTGTGTGATGTTTTAGAAGTTGCTAATTACAGAGACAGACAGGAGATCACCTTGAAATACATTTTAAAATACATGAAACAAAATATCCCCAATAAAGTAAAACTTATCTTTAATCCAAATGATTCTTTGTTTAAAATGAAAAATATAAAGCAATCAACGGCCCCGGGCCCCAAACATGACTGAACACTGTCCAGCCTGTGCCGGCGTCCACGGGGGCAGTGCTCAGAGATGGTCCACTTACGGCTGGAGCTCAGCTCACTTGGTCTCACTTGGAAGTACCTTCAACTTCGTGACAGTGTGGCCTGAAACCCAGCTTCAGACGAGTCAAGCATCGTATTTCCTTGCTGAAATAACACTTCAAAGATTGTCTTGAAAATAGAAAAAATTGCCACATTTGGGGCAGAGGGGCAGGGATTTCCCTTTGCAAGTGAATGGACTTGAATTTGTACTCTCTGTTTTTTAAGACTTGGAGCTGGATGGCACTCAACCGCTGGAGTTTGCCCCCCTGGGGACAGAAAGGACCCTGAATGTGACGACCAGAAATGGCTCCAGGATGTGCATCTTGAGTGGGAATTGTCCTGTGTTGGTAATGGGCAGTTATTGCCTTTTCATGTTGCCTATCGGGACCTGCAGACGAGGGATCTTCTGAAGCACACACATGAATCTGGGCTCTGAATTGCAGCATTCTCTTTCTAAACCCCAAACAACATTACTCCAGAATTCCATATTAAAAATAATTTCCAAATATGGAGTCTTACTAAATGGAAATATGCATGGGTTTTAAACCCAGGGCTTTGAAGGAGGAAGAAAAAAAGTTTGATTTATCCCATGGAAGTCAAGAGGGGTGCCTGCTGATGTGCTGGAGACTCTGGGCCAGGGAAATAACGCCTGGGCCTGAGTAGAGAGACCTGGAGACACTTAGTGCCGTGGAACCCGGACAGGAGGGAGCAAAACAGCAGGGACACCTGCATTCCTTTCCAAGGGCGCTTTTGCAGGCCCAGCCCAGAGGTCGGGAGCCGGGCCAGGCCTCTGTCCTAGCAGAGGGTTCTGAAGGTCATTTTGAGAGGTTGTAAGCATGAGCTTCCTTTGGTCAGAAGGCCGTGGGATTTGACCTCACTCTGAATATAATCTGGAAGTTATGATTCCCCAAGCGGTCGACTCAGCCCAGCCCCCACTGAGGAGCAAATGCCCAAAGAGAAGGGATGCTCAGCCGCCCTCCCCTTCTCTCCCTTACTTGCCTGTACTTAAGGCTCCCTCCATGCCTACAATCCCAGTTAATGCTCATTGTTCCAGCATTTTCTGGAATGGAGATTAGGGAGACAGTAACATTTTTGGTCTTAATGTTTTGTCCTTTTCTTATGAGAATGTGCACTTACAGTGAGGAGCTTTAAAAGAATCCAAGTAAAATCATCGGGGTATCTCTATTTTTAATTTTTTGAGGCACCTCCACTGTTTTCCAAAGTGGCTGTACCAACTTGCATTCCCACCAACAGTGTAAGAGGGCTCCCCTTTCTCCACAACCTCTCCAACACTTGTTGTTTCTTTCCCTGTCCATTTTTGCCATTCTAACTGGTGTAAGGTGGTAGCTCAGTGTGGTTTTGATTTGAATTTCCCTGATGGCTAATGATGATGAACATTTTTTTCATGTGTCTGTTAGCCATTTGTATGTCTTCTTTGGAGAAGTGTCTGTTCATGTCTTCTGTCCACTTTTTGACTTGATTATGTCTTTTTTGGATGTTGAGTTTGAGAAGTTCTTTATAGACCTTAGATACCAGCGCTTTATCTGTAGTGTCATTTGCAAATATCTTCTCCCATTCTGTGGGTTGCCTCTTTGTTTTGTGGACTGTTTCCTTTGCTGTGCAGAAGCTTTTTATCTTGATGAAGTCCCAAAAGTTCATTTTTGCTTTTGTTTCACTTGCCTTTGGAGATGTATCTTGAAAGAAGTTGCTGTGGCCGATGTCAAAGAGGTTACTGCCTGTTCTCTTCTAGGATTTTGATGGATTCCTGTCTCACATTGAGGTCTTTCATCCATTTTGAGTTTATCTTTGTGTATGGTGTTAGAGAATGGTCGAGTTTCATTCTTCTGCATGTGGCTGTCCAATTTTCCCAGCTCCATTTATTGAAGAGACTGTCTTTTTCTATTGCATATTTGTTGCTGCTTTGTCGAAGACTATTTGACCATTGAGTTGAGGGTCTATATCTGGGCTCTCTATTCTGTTTCATTGGTGTATATGTCGGTTTTCGTACCAGTACCATGCTGTCTTGGTGATCACTGCTTTGTAATATAGCTTGAAATTGGGGAACGTGATGCCCCCAGCTTTGTTTTTCTTTTTCAACATTTCCTTGGCAATTCGGGGTCTTTTCTGACTCCATACAAATTTTAGGCTTGTTTGTTCCAGCACTTTGAAAAATGTCATCGGAATTTTGGTCGGGATGGTGTTGAAGGTATAGATTGCTCTGGGTAGCATAGACATTTTAACAATGTTTATTCTTCTGATCCATGAGCATGGAATGTTTTTCCACCTTTTTGTGTCTTCTTCAATTTCTTTCATGAGTGTTCTGTAGTTCCTAGAGTATAGATCCTTTACCTCTTGGTTAGGTTTATTCCAAGGTATCTTATGGTTTTTGGTGCTATTATAAATGGTATCGTTTCTCTAATTTCTCTGTCTATAGTTGAATTGTTAGTGTATAAGAAAGCAACTGATTTCTGTGCAACTGCAATCCTGGGTATTTACCCCAAAGACACAGATGTAGTGAAAAGAAGGGCCACATGTACCCCAATGTTCATAGCAGCAATGTCCACAATAGCCAAACTGTAGATAGAGCCTAAATGCCCTTCAACAGATGAATGGAAAAAGAAGATGTGGTCTGTATATACAATGGAATATTACTCAGCCATCAGAAAGGATGAATACCCAACTTTTACATCCACGTGGATGGGACTGGAGAGGATTATGCTAAGTGAAATAAGTCAAGCAGAGAAAGTCAATTATCATGTGGTTTCACTTATTTGTGGAACATCAGGAACAGCATGGAGGACATTAGAAGGAAGGGAAAAATGAAGGGGGGGGAATCGGAGGGGGAGATGAACCATGAGAGACGATGGACTCTGAGAAACAAACTGAGGGTTCTAGAGGGGAGGGGGTGGGGGATGGGTTAGCCTGGTGATGGGTATTAAGGAGGGCACGTACTGCATGGAGCACTGGGTGTTATGCACAAACAATGAATCATGGAACACTACATCAAAAACTAATGATGTAATGTATGGTGACTAACATAACAATAAAAAATTAAAAAAAACCTAATGATGTATTGTATGGTGACTAACATAATAAAATAAAATTAAAAAAAAGAATCCAAGTAAGATTGAGAAATAGTGGGATTTGGGGTGTTTATGAACACTATCTAGAATCTCTGTGGATGGATGTGATACATATTGGTTATATGAAGTCTTTGAGAACAATGCAATTTTAAAAAAAAAACTCATAGTCAGTCCCTTTGCCTTCCAACTGGTTTGTCTACATCAGACATATATTATGGTTTATACCCGTCTCCACCCTGGACATATGGATCTCATCAGCTTGACCATCTGCTCTTCTGAGAAGTAACTGAGGCAAAATACTTGTTTTTAGGGTGGTAGTCAGGATTCAATGAGTAATACTCAGGAGAGCACATTGTTGATATAGGCTCCCTGTGAAATGGTTTTTGAATGAAGCCACGCTCCTAATTCTTGAAAGACCTAGCGATCAGAAAGTTTCTCACTTTCTAGTATGACTGGGCATCTTTCTCCAACCCAACAAACAGAGGGGAATTGCTGACCAGCTCTGTGCAGAGGTACAGGGAATCTTGTGGGATTTCTTCAAGGAAGAAGTAGACAGGAAATTCTCTCACCCAACTTTATTTACCTCACCTCCTATCTGTGGGCTCAGAAGGGGAGGTTAATCTGTGGGACAGTGAAGGAATGTAGTCCAGTGGTGAAGAGAACATTCAAAATAGTTGCCCAAACGAAGCAACCTAGGAAGACAGAGCCACGTGCCTTGATATCACTGGTTTGGCGAAGAAAGAGAGCTGAGGTTCTGTTGGCCTCCCCGCGTCTGCTTGGTAATGTGTCCCGTTTCGGGGAGCTATCGCTACTTTGGTTTTCTGTGATGTAGAAAGGCCATAGTAGTTTTGAAGTTCACGCTGCAGGGCCAGGAGAGTGGCAGCATGAGGACGAGGACCTGGGGTAGCAGCAGGTGGGGCCCATACCTGGGGAGATGCCGAGGGGAATCGAAGGGAACTCCCTCAAGTGTCCCCAGATGCTAGCAGGGCTATCTTGGGATGGGCCTGAGCTTTTACATCGCTACACCTGCATCAGTGTGGACAACTGTATTTACAAGGCTCAGGATGGACCAACGCAATTCCTCATATATAAAGAAATCTTCAAGGGCCCTGGAAATCCAAGGGCTTCACTTGGGTTATTTTTCTCAGAAGTGTGTTGGCTTTTCACCAATTCCTTAAGCTGTACTCCTTAGAGTCATAGTTTGGGGTGTGCACATAGGGGTGCAGGAGAGATCGATTTGTCCTAAGTCCTTAGGGGCAGCCAAGTCCCCTAGTGACTTGGTGCTCCAAGCAAATACTTTAATTTTTCCATGGGTACCAGGATGTGCAGAGTTTGGGAAGTTCTGGCTTTGGGGACCAGCAGAGGTGGCATCGGGACACGCAGGCCCTGCGGGTGGGCCATCTGTGGCTATGGGACAGAGAGAAGTGGATTCCTAGCGTTTGCCAAAGGCCGAATAGCGGGGTCTTCCAGACACAAGCTCCTCATCAGAGACGATGCTGTGTATAATCCATTCATCGGGCAGAAAAATGATCTCTGTCCTCCACGTCTTTGCCAACAATATGTTATTTTATCTCTGCCATTCTGGAGGCTTACGTCCCTCTTTGAGCTAACTTCTCTGCAGGTTGACTTCCTTTGCTTATAAATGTCAGAAAATTTGAGTAAGCTTTCATCTGCGAATCCCATTCACAGAGCTGATCTGTGCAAGGTTTATCTTCTGAAATGGATCAGTATGAATTAGATGTGGGTGGGAGACGCTGATAAGGAAATTCTCGCAGCTGGGGGAGCCAGGGTGCTAAGCGGCTTCCATGCCGACTGGCTCCATAAGGCAGCTCTGTGTCAGCCCGGCATCTGGGACCAACACCTCTGCTTTCAGCCAAAGACATACATATTCAGGAACACAGCAGCGTGGAGGATACGATCAACATTTAAAATTCATGCTGGAAATGAATAGTTCAATCTCGATAGAGAGGCCAGAGACAGAGCAGCTTAAAATACACATTCTGAGGACAGAGAAATCATCAGTGTGAAGCTGCTCTCGGCCTTTCATAGGGGCCTCCCACACGGGACATGGGGTGTAGCGTGCGGACACTGTCCACACAGTTACTCCGAGCAGTCCTGCAAACCCCTCAGAATGAATCATGTTCCAAGTGGGGGTGATTTGGAACACAATTTGGGATTATTTTATAAATATCCCACATGAAGTTATCTGCTCTTTGTCATAAAAAAGAGGTTTTAACTAATTTTTATATTGCTACTATTAGATTCTAGAATGTTTGCTGTGCAAATACAGAGACTTCATAAGAAGTGGGCAGATCACAGATGTGCCTTAAAGCATTTTAAAACAATACAGATTAAAGACAAGGCATCCGTCTATTTCTGTTGGAAGTAATAATGAAAATCGTCTCCTCAAATTAAATCTATCATCGGAAAGAAGGCTTTCAAGGAAAGCATCTAGATGTGTCAATTTGCAGTTCTAGAAACTGAAGACCAAAGTCCAGTCCATGTTGCCCAGAACTGGCCTCAGCAGGGCTAAGCGAGCTCTGCATGAAGGTCACGGGCTGCCCCCTGACCCCCCGCACTGAGTCCCTTTCCTTGTCCATTCCTCTTTGTCATTACCTTTCTTGGGCCCACCTGAAGATCTATCAGTTTAGGTTTATCAGTGAAGACATATGAGGACGCCGAATGAGCCAGGTGCTCCGTCCCCTCACAGCGCCGAGTACAGGCTGACCTGGGGTGAGCTAGGGGGTATATAGAGCCTGTATCATCGAAGATTCTGTGAGGTCTGAGAATTCACAACGTTCTTTAAAAAACAGACAGACCCGCTGTATCAAAGACTTTAAAAAATTTAATAAGTAATGGAAAAGAATTTATCTGTTTCAATTTAATTGTTAAATTGTTTTCAGTGCTATATTTTTTTAAATAAAGTTTTTTTTTTTAGGGCATTTCTAGATTCACAGCAAAGTTGGGAGGAAGGCAGAGATTTCTCACGCATCCCCTGCTCCCCACACGTGCAG
Source organism: Callorhinus ursinus (assembly GCF_003265705.2). Classification (NCBI taxonomy): domain Eukaryota; kingdom Metazoa; phylum Chordata; class Mammalia; order Carnivora; family Otariidae; genus Callorhinus; species Callorhinus ursinus. The sequence goes on along the minus strand of NW_027397072.1, from coordinate 3,907,728 downwards.
GCTCCCCACTGTCAACACCCTCATCAGAGTGGGGCTGTTGTCACAATCGGTGGGCCTTCATCCACGCGCTGTAAACACTCCAGAATTCATGGTTTATTTTGCACATTCTGTGGGTTTGGATGAACATCTAATGCATGCATTCACCATTATAATATCCAGAGTAGTTTCACTGCCCTAAAAATGCTCTGGGCCCCACCTAGTCACACAGTTTTTAGCAAACCTGTTTTGAAGATGTACTACCGGCCAGACAGGGCGCTAGGCATGGGCTGTAACCTCAGCTTACAATATTCCCTGCCTTTCACTGTCAGAGACGAGTGTGTGAACAGCTCAGTGGATTGGAGCATCACAGGTGTTACAGTGAAGTTCTGTAAAAGGTACCACACTCATCCTTATGTTCTTTCCTTTCATTATTCTAGGTTCTCTAAACAGCACTCCCTAAGAAATCCTTCTTGCCATGGAGGCTGATGAAGAACATCAAAGATTAAAGAACAGTAACAGACATATTGGGGAAATATTTCAGTTCAATATAATGGTGATTTCCCCCCTCAAATTTCTGATTACTTTTCATCTTCCCAGCTCTCTGGGTACAAGTTAAAATACCCCAGTTAGTGTCTTTGGAGTCATCAGATAATGTAACCCCCTTGAAGGCATTTTGCTGACTTTTCCCTTTTTTGGACAGGCCATATTTTAATACTGTCTGAACGTGTGTGAAGCCCCCATAAATTCTGTTCTCTGTGTATGTTTAAGACCCAACCAAAGTGGGCTTTTGTTTTTAAAGCTTACTATATTTGTACTTTTAATTGAACATTAGTGGGACATCTGCCAAGCTAATATAGACACTTCTCTATGCACTGGAAAACCCAATTAGGACTTGTTCTGAGTTTGATTATCAGTCAGAAACATGCATACAGAAATATTCATTACAGAGCTGCTGGGAGCTGAGATAAAGCAGCAGATGGCCGAGTTACAGAGTTGCTGTCAGTCTCCCCCAACACAGTTTCACATTTGCTTCCTAAAAGACAGGTGACCAAATATCATCAGGGGGATGCAGTGCCCGTGGGAGGCTCACCACGCACTGATGGCATCATCCTCTCTTTAGGATGTACCGAGCGTTTCCTGTCACGGTCACTGACACAGAGGAGAGCACCAGGGACCACAGCCCGTTCCCTGCTGGGCTGGTTTGCAGCTCCCCTGTGGGTGTGCTTTCAACTTTAATTGGGGATTTTTGAAGACTGTGTGGGGTACCTGAAGGCAGGTGTGGGGGTGGGGATGTTGCCTAAATGCTTACTCGGTGAGGCACCTCGATGTGGCATCTGCCCACCTTCTGAACATGGGGTTGCCACTGTTGCCCAGCATTTCTCCTATAGAGTTATCTGGTACTGGTCATTACGTGTGGATTTGATGTGACCCATGAAGCAGTCCCAGACATTCAACAGGACTTGGAGAGACTCAGAACCAGGCCCAGGACTCCTTGATAGGGATGAGGAGCAGGAAGACGCAGAGGGCTTGAAGGATCGGGGTGCTGCCCGGGATGGGGTTCAGTACAGAGCTCACGGAGGGGTGCTGGGCAGCCACGCACCAGCGTGAGGACTGAGGAGCAGGGAGCAGACGGAGCCCAAGGACGGAGGGCAGCAGGCACATTGGGCTTTCGTTCTTGAGACTGCTGTTTGGTCTAGGTTTTGAGGTTGCTCAGAGTGCTTTTCTAAAATGAGATTATTTTGCATCAATGAACAGAATTTTGTGAACTCAGCAAACTAAAGTAATATCGTCATCCAAAATGGTAGATGGGCAACTTTGTCTACCTCCATGGAGGTTGGGCTTATGAAGTAACCTGAGTATTTCTTTTGGAGCTTCTTAATTGTCTTGTGCTCCCAGTCTGGCTCAGGTCAATGGTGCATGTGACGTTCTGGCACAAGCTGCCTCCACACGGTCAGAGGCAGCCAAGCGCCCAAGCTGTTGTGGAGTTGTCAGCTAACAGGATCAAAGACTTCTGAGCAGTTTATTTGAAAAGCATTTGAGTAATTTAGCTCCTAATGGCTTCAGTATGTTTGCTATTTCAAACATTAAATCTATTATTTTGAAAATGAAAGAAAGGAAAAAATAACGTTCATATTGGTTGTTCCATTAAGCAATGTCCATTTCCTGCATTCACTAAGGAACCAAATCAAAGAACACAACCTTCAAGTCCCCACAACAGTGTGTCTGAAAATGGTTAACTTTATTTGGAAGAAAAAAAAAGGAGGCAGAATTTGTGTTTTTCTAAAGTAGGTAGGCTGTTTTCTATCTATCCGTGTAACACTGCCCAAATGATGAATAGAAATAATGGACGTCTTGTAAGACCAGAGATCTCAAGATACTAATATTGGGATAGGCCCATGTTCCTAAACTTTAAGCATCTTCATAAGATTTGAGGTATTTGGTGATAATTCAAGTGCTAACCCACTCTGCTGGCGTATATAGTAATGGTAAACACTTGACTCTGGACAGGTAACATTTTTTTTTTAATTGTATTATGTTATGTTAATCACCACACATGACATCATTAGTTCTTGATGTAGTGTTCCATGATTCATTGTTTGCGTATAACACCCAGTGCTCCACGCAGAACGTGCCCTCTTTAATACCCATCACCAGGCTAACCCATCCCCCCACCCCCTCCCCTCTAGAACCCCCAGTCTGTTTCTCAGAGTCCATCGTCTCTCATGGTTTGGCACCCCCTCCAGAAGACATTTGGAAACCATGATGTGCTCTGTTCATGTAGCAGCGGTGAGTGTTTGCCTAACGGGGACTAGCTTTATAGCTCCTTCTGGAAAGGCCAAGAAGATGACCTAGCATTTACAAGTTTTGTTTTGCCAGGATGGCAGCACAGGTTTACAGGGCATCTAGGGAGAGAGTCTCTTCCTCATCCCGTCACTGTCTGGGGCATGCTTTTGAAGGAATGAGAGCCTTGTCCTATCATATCCACGGGTATCTGTCCCACTGGAGTCCCAGAGGAAAAGGCCAGGTAAGGTGAAATTTCTAATAGCAAGGTAGAATTTCCTGGCATCGATCAGCGGTGAGTATGAAAATTCTTTACCAAAAATGACAATTTGAAATTGACCTTAGTGGGACAAGAAACACTCTCTCACCCTGGTTCTTGATTAGGCATTTGGGGTGTGTCTAGGTGGTTTTGAGGATGCTCCTATGGAGACATGTGGCCTTTACTCCAAAGATTAGGCTGAGAATTCTAGAGGAAATCTCTTTCCCTGAACTGACAGGGAAATTCAAGATAAAGTTGAATAAACCATATACATTTTTACGCATATTGACACAATTTTGTGTTGCTCTTGTTGACTGCTATAATTCTGTTCTCTACAAACCTGCAGTAAAATCTCAGTATTCCAACCCAGTTCAACTGGGCATCAAGGGAAAAGGTATGAGTTCCTGCTGGTCTAGGGCAGTGGCTCCCACATGGGGAAGAGGGGACGCTGACAATGTCTAGAGTCATTATTTTCTTGACACATATGGAGGAGGGATGCTACTGGCATCCAGCGGATAGAGGGCGGGGTTCCTGCTAAACATTTTACACTGCACTGTACAACCCCCCAAAACAAAGAAGTACCCAGCCCGACATGTCAAGAGCACCACAATTGAGAAGCTGTGGTCTAGAGTGTTAAATAGAAGGCAGTGTTTGCTAAAGTAGCTTGGTTTTGTTAACAGCGGTAATTAGTTAGGAATCACTAAAGAAGAAAGTAAATTTCAAGACCTAAAAATACAAACTTTTGTTGTGTGAATATCTTCCCCCGAGAATTTTGCTGCAAAACCTGGGTTTTTAAGGTTGGTTTAGTTTTGTTTTTGTTTTATAAGGTGATAAGTTTCTTCAAAAACAGGCTGGGCATATAGGCATCTTGAGCCTGGTTAGTAGTAGGGACTGTACCAGCTTTCAGAGTTGATTCCAGGTCATTGGACAGGTGGAAACTTGATTAGTACAATTGTTTTTACTGAGATTCAACATTGCTCTGTGCCAGCGTCCATGCTAAGCTCTTCACATACAATCTCATGCAAACTGCCCAGCAAGCCTTCTAAATAAGGAGGAATTTTACTTATTATTAAGAGGAAGAAGCAAAGGCTCAGTTTAAGGCATTTTTCCAGGATCTTAAGTTAGTGAGTATACATCTGAGATACTCCATTCTCTTCCAATTTTACCAGAATCCCACTGTCACCTTTGTCATTAGCTCCAGTTGTGAGCCACACGGAATGTCTACCATTCCTCTAGCTTCTGCATTTATAGGACGACTCCGACCTCACCTCAAGGTTGTGCACTCCTAGCTAACTTTAGGAGCACTGTCTCCTAACTCACGGCAAGAGAGTAAATTCTTTACCCAGTTTGAGTTTCCTCTTCGTGAAGCTCCCTCTGACCATGACCCTCCCCTAATGGGAGGCATCCCTGTTCCACCTGTGGTCAGAGTGGGGAGGCCGGCAGGAAAGCCGTGTCCCTTGATGAGCAAACACTGTATCTCTTTTATCAGACTGACTCCAGAAACCTTGTATAAGGGGCTCCTGGTCTTTAATTATCTCCAAACATCTAAAGTGCTGCAGAATGAGGTCGTCCTACACACACACAAATATATAACATAAAAATAAAAGTTGTATGCACTTGTAAATATATGTATACTTGATTTATTTGATCTCTAAAATAATATTTATTTTAAACATTAGGTATAGGTACACTTACAGATGTAGTTGATATAGATGCAGATGCAGATATACATATAAACGATCTAGATCTAAACTGACTTTAGGCAGGAAGAACAGCCTGGATAAAAGCACAGAGAACTTCTGAGGAGTTCTGCTTCTTATGTGTTTGGCATGAAGTTGATGAGGTAGAGGTGATACGGATCTTCAGATACGGTACCCGTGTTTGCTGTTTATTTCCTTATCATTTAAAAATTGCATTGGGTTTAGCCTCCTGTTCTCATTCCAACCTCTTACATTACAGTCTCCACTCATCAATTATTGGTCCTTTTATAAGGAAAACATTTATAGTTACACATCTCCTACTGTGAGCCTCTCAGCTGCATCCCAGAAGTTCCATATGTAGTATTGTCATCATCATGCTTGTGATATTTTACATCTTCCTGTTATTTCTTCTTTGACCCCTGAATTATTAAGAAATGTGTTTTTCAATCGGCAAGGATATGTTTTTCAGGGTTCGCTTTCTATTATTGATTTTTAATTTAATTTCTTTTTTTCAGGTGATTTATTCGTATGGTATTGATGTGCCTATCTTAAATGTTCCTGTTGCCTAGTATTCTAATCCATTATGTTTATCCATAAAGTTACTAATTATTAATCTTTTAAATGTTGTAAAGTCAACGCTTGTTTATATTCACCCACATTTACCAGGTTTTTGCTCACGGTTTCTTCTGACATCACCGTCTCCCTTGTAGGATCAATTTTTATTTTTCCTGATGTGTAGTCTTTAAATGTTGCTGTAGTGAGAGTTTGTAAAAATCCTTTTAGAGACCTAAGTTTTGGTGCATGGGTTTCATATATACACAAATGTATGTAAATATGTGTATATATGTGTGTCCTCTCAGAAGGCTCAGACCTTATCAGCTCGGAGCCTGCGTCCTGGGCCGGCGCAGGCAGGCACTGTTCTGAAGATCCGGAGGTGCAGTGTAGTCCTGACGCTCAAGAAATTCACAGGGCCGCGCAGAACGATCCAGGAGAGAGGCATTCGCAGGGCGGTCTGAGAACCACGTGACCGTTTCCGGAGTCCGAAGAGAAAAGAGCAACCATGACAGCTCCTTGGAAGGTGAGGCTGGAGCTGAGCACTAATGCAGATCTGGGGAAATGAAGAGGGATTAATGTGCGCCCAGGCGCAGGGTGTGGGGGAGCGTGCTCCGCGGCGGGGCTGGCCGGGGAACCGGGAGATGTCTCCAGGGAGGTGGGGGCGCCCCGCGGCCACTGCACCTGCTGACAATGCTGAGACAAGTTCCACCAACGCCCCTCGTCTGAGGGCCACCTATGCAACCAGAATGGTGACATCTCGACTTCAAACTCTTGTGGCAGACGCTGATTGTGCGGAGCTTGTCCTGCGGCTGGTGCTTACTCAGCATGTGCTTGTTCCCCATCCACCTGCCTCACTACACCTTCCGAGAAAATGTCCAGATTTGCCAGCCCTTTCACAGTGTTTTCAGTAGTGGTTCTCAAAACTACCATGGTATTTTGATGTGCAACCCAGAGATTCTGATTTTTTTTTTTTGGTTTGGGGCGTGGCCTGGACAACTGTACTTTTTTTTTTTTAAGTTTTCCAGACGACTCTAATGTGCATCAGTGTTAAGAATCATCGGCTTACAGTCTCTGATGCTTCCATCAGCTTTTCTCAACAGGGTTCTACAAAAGAATTAAGCCCCACAGAAAATGATTTGATTGGTTATCTTCTTCATTTTTCCAAAGATGGTGTGGAGGCAGTAACATTCTAGTGCATGGGAGATGAATCAGTTCGTTACCACAGAGGATGCCCGGGACATTAGGCTGGATTCTCTAGTGGACAGAGGTGACGTTTATGATGTTCAAAAGCTATATTCAACAGCTAATGGGTTAGCGAACTGATTCTCTACGGGAGGAAGAAAAGCCCTGAGTGGTTGCATCTGCCACGTTCTGTGGTGGAAATACTCCCACCATGGATTTCACCCTTGCAAAATTCCTGAAGAGTTAAAAAATAACTTCCACCTCTTGGTCACACAAATTGGCGGGACCTGCCTATGGGGCACACTTCATTTCTTGAAAATTGGTCTATTTAGCCATGAAGCTGTTTTGGAGGCCATATGGCGGTAGTTGTTCTTGGATTTCAACAAACAACTCAAGTGTATGTTTCGTACCAATGTAGCCTGGAAGACAAGAGCTGGATTCACACTCACGCTCTCTCCCAGGCCGGTCCTGCTTTTTCCTTTAAGCTTCTTTGTTCTAATCTGTTTTTATATTGGGTATAACCCAATATTTTCCTTAAAAGTAGTTTTTTGTTTTTTGTTGTTTTTCTTTAACCAAAAAACAAGGTGATTTTTTTTCTTCTTAGATTATCCACTCCCAGAATATACTGTACGAACAGAGCATCCCACAGCTGACAAAGGCAACCTCTACAGCTTCCCAGTAAAAAAAAAAATGAGAAAATCGGCATTTGGAAAATGAGGGGGACTTTCTGTATCTTGCATTGAGTTAGGGACAGATCTGAGACTAGCGCATCTGTCCACCTCATTCTGAAATGGTTGGGTTTAGTTGAACATTTATTGGACTTTGGCATGTTTCTAGATGTTATCTCCTAAAAATGTATAATATCAAAACTTTGACCTAATTTTACTTAGAGCCTAATCAAACGGAGAAATATGTGAATAAGTCATTTCAACATGTTATATTTAGTGCAAAAAAAGGGGTATGTGTTGTTTCCTAGGGAAGGACCAGGAAGGACACAATTCAGTGGAGGTGAGGGCCAGGGGTACACAGAGGAATCCTCCTGGAAGCCAGGACTCATTGCCAACGGCCCATGGGCAAGTCATAGGGTATATGTGGTGGCTGGGACGAGGGAGAACAGGGATAGTCCTGGCCAAGGACTCAAGAGCTTTGACAAGTAAACTCTTGTAAAAATAGATTATTTTAAATTTAAATTGAATTATTCTTCAGAGTTAAAAACAATGTTTCTCTCTCTCTCCCTCTCTCCCTCTTTTTAAATATCACTTTACATTTGCCTGGATTTTTTTTCTTTGATTATTATAGCGGAAGATAAATGATGGGAAAGAAATTTGATCTGTCTGCCCAGGCTTCAGTAAACGCCACTGCGCAATACAATTGTGACAAGCAAACTTCGCAAAAGAAGGAAGCTCACATGGGAAACTCTCCTAAAAATAATTAATAATAACAATTAAAAACTCTCCTCTGTATAGTCATTTTGGAGAAAAGCTTGGTAATTTCTTGTAAAACTAACCACACTCTTGCCATATGAGCCAGCAGTCATGCTTTTTGGTATTTACTCAAAGGAGGTAAAAAACTTATGTCCACACAAAAACCTACACACAATGTGGACAGCAGCTTTATTCATAGTTGACATTTGAAAGCAACCAAGATGTTCTTCAGTAGGTTAATAAATAAACTGTGAAACATCCAGACAATGGAATATTATTCAGCGCTAAAAAGCAATGAGCTACAAGCCATGAAAAGACATGGAGGAAAATTAAATGCGTATTCTTAAGTGAAATAACCCACTCTGAAAAGGCTATAGGCTGTGTGCTTTCAACTGTATGATATTCTAGAAGAGTCAAAATTGTGAACTCAGTAAAAAGATCAGTGGTTGCCAGGGGCTGGTTGGGAGGGATGAATAGACAGAGCCCAAAGAATTTTTAGTCAGTGAAAATACTCCATATGATATTGTAATGGTGGGTACGTGTCATTAAATATTTGTTCAAACTCATAAAATGTACAATACCCAAATGAAATTCTTATGTAAGCGACAGTCTTTAGGTGATAAGGATGTGTCCTTGTGGGTTCACCAGTTGTGAAAAGTGTGTGCTCTGGTGAGGGATGCTGGTCGCAGAAGAGGCTGTGAGTCTGTGGGGCATAGCAACTCCGTACCTTCTCCTTAACATTGCTGTGAACAAAAAACTCCTCTAAGAAATAAAGTTTATTAAAAAATAAAACTCTCCCTTCATCTCCATTCTAGCCCCGAAAAAACAATACCTAAATGAGCATTTTTATGCTCAAAAGGGAATTTATAGAACTCCTGAGAGGTCAAGTAACAATACTAAAAAAGAAACTCTTTGGGAAGTTTGACTGGAAAAAAACAAAACAAAATAGACTGTGACAATTACACAACTGATGTCTTTGACTGAAACCCTTCTTGATATTTAATTTCTATGTCAAAAATTATTGACATATAAATCAAAGAGTTGAGGAAGGGGATAATATTTGTGCATATAAGTTATTCTCTCCTATCTCCTTTAAGATGAAATGTAAATTATATTTTACATTTAAAAATTGAGCAGCATGATTTGTATTTCTCATCAATGATTTTGTCATCACAACCTGCTTTGCCAAGAAGTTTATCTAAGTGCCATTTGGATATACTTGCTTTCCATAGCACTTAGTCATCACTACATTGCCTACTTTATCTTTATTAATACTGATACTTTTTTATGGCATAGCATCAAACCTCAAAATCTTTATGGTTTATCATAACAAACATTCCATGTCTGCTCAAGGATCTGGAGGTCTGCAGAACATCTCCTGATCTTGCCTGGGGTGAGCTGGTCTTGGTTCCAGGCTCTGGATTGGGTTCAGGTTTGCTGGACATCCCCATGTTTCCTTGGTCCAGCTTCTAGAAGAGGTAGCTTCCTTTAAGGGTACCTTCCTAATGGCAGGTGCATGGCTGAAGTTTCTATTCAAAACAATCTGCTACCACTGCATAAGTCAGAGTCCAACATCAAGGTGGGAGAAACATGCTCTACTGATGCAGTATCATCAAGGTCACAGAGCAGAGAGAGGGAGTGATGACCTCAGAGCACTAATCCAATCAATTAAAAATGGAATCTCTATAAATTTTCCTGGACTTTTCTTTGCTACTGCTACAAACCCACTTCCATTAGAACTGCATTTATTAATCCATCTATGACACAGTCTCTTATTCTCATATATTTATTGCTACAAAATCTATTATATGTCATTGTTCATTACACTTCTGCTAAAAAGTCATCAGGGTTATAAGGCAACTTTTCCAAAGACAGAGACCCAGTTCCCTGCATTTCTTCCCTCTGCTCTGATTTCCTTTGAGGTCGAATAAACTCCAACACAACTGGTCACAAAGGTGGTGCCTAACATCCTTTCTGACCCCACTAGTTTGGACCCACACTTCTCACTAATCTCATTCAAATGTTTTTGTTTTTTTTTTTTAAGATTGTATTTATTTGTCAGACAGAGAGCACAAGCAGGGGGAGTGGCAGGAAGAGGGAGAGGCAGGCTCCCTGTTGAGCAAGGACCCTGATGCGGGACCCGATCCCAGAACCCTGGGATCATGACCTGAGCCGAAGGCAGATGCCTAACCGACTGAGCCACCCAGGCATCCCTCTCATTCAAATGTTTTAACTTGTTCTTCTCACCTCATCCATTCATTGTCCATCACTCCGCCCACTGAAGTCTGACTTTCTCCCTCCTTCCGGATGCTATTACTGAACCTACTCTCATTCAGGCCGCTGATAGTTTTCTACTGTTGGTTGCATCACGTGGTTCTCAGTCTTTATGCCATGAAATAGCTAAGATTCAGCTGATACATTGTGCATCCCCTCATTTTTTAAATGCTCGCTTACTTCTTGCAGAAAGCCACATTCTCCTGGTCCCTGCTGTAGGATGGCAGCCTCCTACCCTGCCCCCTCTGCTGGCCCTCCCGCCTCCAGAATTCCTTCTGAGAGTGCCTGTCCATTAGAGCCCTGGAGGAGAGCCTGCTCATCCTCATGGGGTCTTGTCCTTCGGTGATCAGAGCTCCTGCATCCCACGGCTGCTGCATCCCACGAGGCATGGAAGGCTGAATTCCTTCCAAGCACTTCAGAGTTTGTCCCAAACTAAATGTCATCATCTTTCTATATACACTTCTTTCTTTCCTTAAGTCTTTATCCTGGCCATTTATATGTTCTCAAACAAGCTTGGGTAGTCCTTGCTGGCCCGGAGCTGTCTCAAAGTCCCCGCATTCCATCAATCACCAAGTCTCAAGGGCTTTGTCTCCCCAATACTTTTTTTTTTTTTTTTGCAAATCCTTTCCTCTTTTCCTGTACCCAGTGCTCTACTAATAACAACTACCTTGTGTTACTCACTTTCTGGGACCCAATCACTATGCTAGCACTTTGCTTTTCATGCCATATTTTTCTTCTAAGGCAAGTATTAATCTTTCTATACTATAGATGGGAAGATGGTCTCAGAGATTTGGAGGAGGAGAAAAATCAGTCTCCAAGAAATTATGTAACTTGTTTGGGGGCTGTGATTTGTCAAGCTGACTGAACTCAAAGTCTAAGTGGGCTTTCAGTTCTGTCTTCACACTTTCTGTGGTTAGTTACGTAGTTTGCATTTGGTTTGAATACGGTGCTTCATCTCCAAATCTCTTGCTTCTATGAAGTTGATAGAAGTGATATTTGCTCAATGCTTTCTATGTGCTGGGAGCTATGTCGGGTGCTAGAGACAGAAACGTGAGGAAGACCTTGTTCTGCCCACAGCAGCTCACGCATTCCCCACCACTGACTAATAAAGACAAAGTTAGAATTAAAGACAAAGTTAGTAAATAATAATCTATCAGTTTTGTTATTCTAGAAATTTGGTGACAAAGTAATTTGTATTATTATTAAACCCTTGAAATACTACATTTGAGTGCATTTATACAAATTATCCAGATGATTCGGGCCAGGAACCATATTGACCAGAAACCACTAGGTATCCACTGATGGCGTCTTTACCTCCATTATCAGGACAACTTGCATCTGTTGCTTCAGACTTAGTTAATATGTCCCATTTATGACTTAACACTGAAAAAAAATTCAATAAGGCTCATAACTGAAGTCAGACAGCTCAGGATGAGAGGAATTTTGCCAACCTGTCATCCTCTCAACAACACCCTGATCAATGCACTCCAAGGAAATTCACGTGTTAAACACATTCCCTCTCCCCCGCCTTGTGAGATGTGGCCATATAGACTCTGGTTTTAAGTGGTAATCAGCAATAATGTATTGCTTGTTCCTTAATGTCAGTATTGGTGATTTAGTGATTAATTATCTGACTGCTGTGTAGTGCTTAAAATAATCCAAATGCATGAAGTAAATTAGTTGATCAGGAGGAAATTCTGTCATGCAAATTCATGCAATACAGACCCTCACTGTCACACTCATCGCTGACAACATAAGGGGGTCACCAGAGTGGCTGGCCCCTGTTAATTTATTTTCTCAGACACACCATACATATTCATGATATCCTGCTGTTTGTCTGTCACCTCAAAGAAGCCTGATCTTCGGAATCACAATTAACAGAAAATATGCACATTTAGCCAATGAGAAAGAAGAGCCTAGAAGAGTTGTGAATCTGATTTTATTTTATGTTTTTTTTTTCCGGATTTTACTACAGATTGGAAGCAACAGCTATTTGTCCATATGGTCTTAAATTGTTAGTTCATGGACAGTGAGGTACAAGACTCCTAGGCAAAAAAGTATGTGAAAGGGAAATATTTATTCATTCATTTTAAGGTCCCACAGCTTGCTAAACTCTAATCGACATTAAATGCATGCCGATTGTGCCAGATAAGGAAATTGAACTAAGTGCCCAGGCACAACCCGGTGTGTGAGTGCCCATCCCATCCTTCAGGCTAATGGATAGTGACAGGATCCTGACATCTCTGCCACTATAATAACAGAGCCAGGGCAAGGGCATCTGTCAGATGCTATGTGTTCACTTGGGCATTTCCTTCTCTCTAGGAATACAATGTGTTTCATTAGCAAAAAGATAGAAGACGGGATAATTACTTACTCCAGCAGAGATGCACCTTGCTCATCTAGATAGCTTCAACAGGGAGACAAAGACAGAGGAAAAGAGACACATTCCGGATAGCATACATTCTTTTCAAAGGTTGCATTCATCAAACATGTTTTTTTTTTTTGCAAAAATGAGACATTTCCTGAATGGACACTTGTTGCTTCATGGTAACATTGTAACCTTCTTTGTTTTTAACTTTACATCAAAATCTCTGAAACAACATCTCCATCTGTGAAGGAAAAAAATAGCTTTAAAAAATGGAATTTGTCCATTTTTTTAAAGATTTTATTTATTTATTTGACAGAGAAAGACACAGAGAGAGAGAAGGAACACAAGCAAGGGGAGTGGGAGAGGGAGAAGCAGGCTTCCCGCTGAGCAGGGAGCCCAATGCGGGGCTCGATCCCAGGACCCCGGGACCATGACCTGAGCCGAAGGCAGACCCTTAACGACTGAGCCACCCAGACGCCCCTGTCCATGATTTCTGAGTAAAGAAATAGGGTAAGGGGTAAGGGGCAGGGTCATGTTATCTTCCTTCTAAAAAGACATGGAATATTAAACAGTGAAATGTACATCACAAGTTTCCCCAAAGCCTTCATGTATCCTTTTAGATATGTACATAGCACAGGATTAATTCCACTGGTAATATTTGTGTCAGGGCTTCACTGATTAATTTAATATTCTGATTGGACAAGCAGCAGAGTTTTAACGGCTGTTAACTTTTTGGCAAGTAGCTCTGGGAAGGCGGTAATGAGATTAACATTCAGAGGACAAATTTGTTTTTTGCTGTATTTAATTACAACTTTGACACCAAATAGCGTTCACTCTGAATTCTCTAGATAGGACACTCTTATCCGCATTTGTGTCACATGGTGGGGCCTGCTTTGAAAAAACTGTGGAAAATGGGGTCTTTATAAACTGCCCTCTGCAAGGTCAGGGGACATTTCTGAAGAAGGTCAGGAGTAGATGCTTGAAATTAAATTTAGATTCCTACATTCAATCCTTGGTGGAATATAGATACAGTACTTAATCCTTAGCCATACTTTAACTATTTACAAAATATTTTTACAGTCATCATGTCATTTGATTATTCCACAAAACTCTTTAAAGTCAGTTGCCTCATGGCTATTTTATAATTGAGCATGGTTGTAGATGCTGGGCTGAGGTCACGTACATTTTGTTCGGAAAGCCTGAGCTGAAGCTCAGGTCTCATTGCATTGCATCCTGGAGTTTGGCAGTAGAGAAAGGATGTGACTTTAGAAGCTTAGTGTCAGGGGCATCTGGGTGTCTTAGCTGGTTAAGCGTCTGCCTTCAGCTCAGGTCATGATCTCGTGGTCCTGAGATCAAACCCCACATTGGGGTCCTTGCTTAGTGGGAAGTCTGCTTCTCCCTCTCCCTCTGCTTACTGCTTCCCATGCTTGTGCTCTCTCTCATTGTCAAATAAAGAAATAAAATCTTAAAAGAAGCCTAGAGTCATTTATTCATTTATGGTCACCCCTCTGTCAGGATTTGTAAATAGGCACTCTACTTTTCTCAGACAAGTTAGGAGGTAAAGGGAAAAATTGCCTTGTTTAAACTTCTGGAGGAAAATGAGTATTTTCTAAAGAATTAGAGGAAACTTCTAATTCAGAAAATACTGAGGAAACGGAATCAGTTATGTGTCTGGTCCTATATTTGGCACCAAATGCCTTAGGGGATGGAGAACATAGCACGCCCTGTCTTCTTTGTTCTCACCAGTATCAATGTAAGATCCCTCAAAGCCTTTTTCAAAATATATAATCTATACATATTCTCAAGCATCCCTATATTTTAAGTTAATATACAACTACATACAAACGGAAAGTTGTAATCATTCTTCAACTTTTTATTTTATTTATTTTATTAAGTTTTTCTTTTTCATTTCAATTCCAGTATAGTTAACAAATGGTGTTGTATTAGTTTCAGGTGTAAAGTACAGTGATTCAACAGTTCTGTACATGACTCAGTGCTCCTCATGAGAAGAGTACCCTCAAACTCTCTATCTATTTCTTCAATCCCCCCCAGCTACCTCCCCTCTGGTAACCATCAGTGTTAGTTAAAAGTCTGTGTCTCTCTCTCTCTCTCTTTTTCCTTTGTTCATTTGTTTTGTTTCTTAAATTCCTCATATGAATGAAATCATATGGCATTTGTCTTTCTCTGACTGGCTTACTTTGCTTAACAGTATACTTTCTAGCTCTATCCATGTTGTTGCAAATGGCAAGATTTCATTCTTTTCTATGACTAATATTCAATAGTTATATAAACACCACACCTTCTTTATCTATTCATCTGTGGATGGACACTTGGGCTATTTCTGTAGTTCAGCTATTGTAAATAATGCTGCATGTATCCTTTTAAATTAGTGTTTTTGTATTCTTTGGGTAAAGACCCAATAGTGGAAACCCTGGAACCTCGGGAAGTTCTATTTTTGACTTGTTGAGGACCCTCCAGACTGACTTGCACAGTGGCTGCCCTGGTTTGCCTTCCCACCAACAATGCACAAGGGCCCTGTTCTCTCCACATTTTCACCAACACTTGTTGTTTCTTGTGCATTCTTTAACTTTTTAAATTCCTTCACACTGTCTTATGAATGTGATAACATTTATTTTTTGGTTAATAAGGTATTTGAATGGCAGTTGTATGTTCCAATGACTAAGTCTAGACAAGATATGGTGGACTGTACATACAACCTCATCACCACTCTGAATGCAAGTCTTTCCAGCTTTTCCAACCATCCATCCATCCATCCATCCAACCATCAACAGTACTTATTGATCCTCTTATGTACCGGTTACTGAGATGACAAAATCCTTCAAGAAACTGATAGTCTAAATGTATGGTCTATGGATAACTTCTGCTTGTTTTTTGCTTTGGTTTTTGTTTTATAAAGTCAGTGTGGGAGCAAGATGGCGGAGGAGTAGGAGACCTGGATTTCATCTGGTCTCAGGAATTCAGCTGGATAGGGACCAAACCATTCTGAACACCTACAAACTCAACAGGAGAACGAAGAAGAGAGTAGCAACAACTCTCTGGACAGAGAAGCGACCACTTACTGGAAGGTAGGACGTGCGGAGAAGTGAATCCGAGGCGATATTCGGGAGGATAGACGGCGGGGGAGGGGGCCTCCGTCGGCCGCTTCTGGCAAGTGCTAGAGCCGCGGAGCACAAAATCGGACCTTTTAGAAGTTGGCTCCGTGGAGGGACGTCGCTGCAGTGGCTAAGCGGGGGGTGGAACCCTCGCGGGACATTGTGGTCTCAGGACCCTCGGGGTCACAGAAAGACCGGGGGTGCCTGAGTGCGGCAGAGCTCCCAGGGATCGGAGCGGGGAAGCCGGCTGCAGAGACGGAGCCGAGGCGCGGGCTCTCAGCTCGGGGTGGCCATAAACTGTGATCCGCGGCCCAGTCGGGGCACGGCTCCTCCAGCAGGGACCCAACAAGCGGCAGAGCCGGGGAGACTCCCCTAAAAAAAAAAAAAGGAGCAGCGCTGGAGCGCACCGCAGGGATCTGCTGGGTTTGGAGACTCCACACGGGGTCGGGTGCCAGAGATAGAAACGCTCGATCACAGGCCGGGTGAGCACGGAGTGCGGCCGGAGACCGGGGACACGGGAGTGACTGCTTTTCTCTGGGGGCGCACTGAGGAGCAGGGCCCCGAGTTCTCGGCTCCTCCGGGCAGAGATTGGGAGGCCACCATGTTCACCCTGGTCCTCCAAAGCTGTACCGAGAGCTTGCAGGGAACAAAAGCTCCTGAGAGCAAACCCGAGCAGCTTGCTTAGCCCGGACCGACAAGGGCGGGGCAATCCCGCCTCCGGCAAAGACATTTGGGAACCAAGGCAACAGGCCCCTCCCCCAGAAGATCAGCACGAACAGCCAGCAAGCCAAGACCAAGTTTACCGATCAAGGAGAACGGGAGAACTCCAGCGCTAGGGGAATACTGCACATAGAATTCATGGCTTTTTTTTTTACCATGATTCATTAGTTCATCAAAGTTAATTTTTTTAACTGTTTTTTTTTTTAATTTTTCTTTTTCCCTTTTTCAACCAACATCTTATCAATTCCTTTTTAAAAAAAAACATTTTTTATTTTTCATTTTTAGAGTCATATTTTATCCCTTCATAGGAGTTACCCTTATTTTTGGCATATATTTATAAGTTGTTCTCTCTTTAAAATTTTGAGATACAGATTCTTCTAACAGATCAAAATATACCCAAAATCACTAGTGTATGGCTTTGCTCTAGTCTCCTGCCTGACCACATTCTCTCCCTTTTTTCTTTTTTTTTTTTAAATCTTTTTTTTTCTTTTTTTCAACAGTTATTTTATCAATTCCTTTTATAAAATCTTTTACAATTTTCATCTTTACAGTCATCTTCCACCCATTCATTGTATCGACCCTTATTTTGTACATGTATGTCTTTCTTCCTTTAAAATTTTAGGAGGCACTTTTTTCCAACAGACCAAAATACGCCCAAATCTACTGTGTGGCACTGATCTATGCACTAGCCTGATCATATTTGATCATATTCTGCTTTCTTGTATTGTTCTGTTTTTGTTTTTATATTTTTCTTTTTTTTTCTCTTTCTTTTTTCTTTCTTTCCCTTTCTTTTCCCCTGGTTTCAGGTCTTTTCTGATTTGTATACAGTATATTTGCTGGGGACATTGTTAACCTGTTAGCATTTTGTTCTCTCATTCATCTATTCTCCTCTGGACAAAATGACAAGACGAAAAAAATCACCTCAGCAAAAAGAACAAGAGGTAGTACCGTCAGCCAGGGACCTACTCAATACGGACATTAGTACGATGTCAGACCTAGAGCTCAGAATCATGACTTTAAAGATACTAGCTGGGCTTGAGAAAAGCGTGGAAGTTATTAGAGAAACCCTTTCTGGAGAAATAAAAGAACTAAAATCTAACCAAGTTGAAATCAAAAAGGCTATTCATGAGGTGCAATCAAAAAGGGGGGCACTAACTGCTAGGATAAATGAGGCAGAAGAGAGAATCAGCGATATAGAAGACCAAATGATGAAAAATAAAGAGGTTGAGAAAAAGAGAAATAAAAAACTACTGGATCACGAGGGCAGAATTCGAGAGAGAAGTGATATGATAAGACGAAACAACATCAGAATAATTGGGATCCCAGAAGAAGAAGAAAGAGAGAGAGGGGCGGAAGGTATATTGGAGCAAATTATAGCAGAGAACTTCCCTAATGTGAGGAAGGAAACAGGCATCAAAATCCAGGAGTCACAGAGAACCCCTCTCAAAATCAATAAAAATAGGTCAACACCCCGACATCTAATAGTAAAACTTACGAGTCTCAGAGACAAATAGAAAATCCTGAAAGCAGCTCGGGAGAAGAGATATGTAACCTAAAATGGTAGAAATATTAGATTGGCAATAGACCTATCCACAGAGACCTGGCAGGCCAGAAAGGACTGGCAAGATATCTTCAGAGCACTAAATGAGAAAAATATGCAGCAAAGAATACTATATCCAGCTAGGCTGTCAATGAAAATAGAAGGAGAGATAAAAAGCTTCAAGGACAAACAAAAACTAAAGGAATCTGCAAACACAAAATCAGCCCCCCGAGAAATATTGAAAGGGGTCCTCTAAGCAAAAACAGAGCCTAAAAGCAGCATAAATCAGAAAGGAACACAGACAATATACAGTCACAGTCACCTTACAGGCACTACAATGGCACTATATTCATATCTTTCAATAGTTACCCTGAATGTAAATGGGCTCAATGCCCTAATCAAAAGACACAGGCTATCAGATTGGATTCAAAATAAGACCCATCAATATGCTGTCTGCAAGAGACTCATTTTAGAGCCAAAGACACCCTCAGATTGAAAGTGAGGGGGTGGAAGAGCATTTAGCATGCTAATGGACACCAAAAGAAAGCTGGGGTGGTAATCCTACTATCAGACAAATTAGATTTTAAAACAAAGACTGTAATAAGAGATGAGGAAGGACACTATATCCTACTTAAAGGGTCTATCCAACAAGAAGATCTAACAATTGTAAATATCTATGCCCCGAACATGGGAGCAGCCAATTATATAAGGCAATTAATAACAAAAGCGAAGAAACACATTGACAACAATACGATAATAGTGGGGGACTTTAACACCCCCCTGACTGAAATGGACAGATCATCTAAGCAAAAGATCAACAAGGAAATAAAGACTTTAAATGACACACTGGACCAAATGGACTTCACAGACATATTCAGAACATTCCATCCCAAAGCAACGGAATACACATTCTTCTCTAGTGCCCATGGAACATTCTCCAGAATTGATCACATCCTAGGTCACAAATCAGGTCTCTACCGGTAAAAAGATTCGGATCATTCCCTGCATGTTTTCAGACCACAATGCTTTGAAACTAGAACTCAATCACAAGAGGAAAGTCGGAAAGAACTCAAATACATGGAGGCTAAAGAGCATCCTACTAAAGAGTGAATGGGTCAACCAGGAAATTAAAGAAGAATTTAAAAAATTCATGGAAACCAATGAAAATGAAAACACAACTGTTCAAAATCTTTGGGATACAGCAAAGGCAGTCCTGAGAGGAAAGTATATAGCAATACAAGCCTTTCTCAAGAAACAAGAAAGGTCTCAAATACACAACCTAACCCTACACCTAAAGGAGCTGGAGAAAGAACAGCAAATAAAGCCTAAACCCATCAGGAGAAGAGAAATAATGAAGATCAGAGCAAAAATCAATGAACTAGAACCCAAAAGAACAGTAGAACAGATCAATGAAACTAGGAGCTGGTTCTTTGAAAGAATTAACAAGATTGATAAATCCTTGGCCAGACTTATCAAAAAGAAAAGAGAAATCACCCAAATCAACAAAATCATGAATGAAAGAGGAGAGATCACAACCAACACCAAAGAAATACAAACAATTATAAGAACATATTATGAGCAACTCTATGCCAGCAAATTAGATAACCTGGAAGAAATGGGTGCATTCCTAGAGATGTATCAACTACCAAAACTGAACCAGGAAGAAATAGAAAACCTGGACAGACCTATAACCACTAAGGAAATTGAAGCAGTCATCAAAAATCTCCCAACAAAAAAAGCCCGGGGCCAGATGGCTTCCCAGGGGAATTCTATCAGACATTTAAAGAAGAATTAATACCTATTCTCCTGAAACTGTTCCAAAAAATAGAAATGGAAGGAAAACTTCCAAACTCATTTTATGAGGCCACCATTACCTTGATCCCCAAACCAGACAAAGACCCCATCAAAAAGGAGAATTACAGACCAATATCCTTGATGAACATGGATGCAAAAATTCTCACCAAAATACTAGCCGTTAGAATCCAACAGTACATTAAAAGGATTATTCACCATGACCAAGTGGGATTTATCCCTGGGCTGCAAGGATGGTTCAACATCCGCAAATCAATCAACGTGATACAATACATTAACAAAAGAAAGAACAAGAATCATATGATCCTCTCAATAGATGCAGAAAAAGCATTTGACACAGTACAGCATCCTTTCTTGATCAAAACTCTTCAGAGTATAGGGATAGAGGGTACATATCTCAATATCATAAAAGCCATCTATGAAAAACCTACAGCGAATATCATTCTCAATGGGGAAAAGCTGAGAGCTCTTCCCCTAAGATCAGGAATGCGGCAGGGATGTCCACTCTCACCACTGCTATTCAACATAGTATTAGAAGTCCTAGCCACAGCAATCAGACAACAAAAAGAAATCAAAGGCATCCAAATTGGCAAAGAGGAAGTCAAACTCTCTCTCTTTGCAGATGATATGATACTGTATGTGGAAAACCCAAAAGACTCCACCCCAAAACTGCTAGAACTCATACAGGAATTCAGTAAGGTAGGAGGATATAAAATCAATGCACAGAAATCAGTGGCATTCCTATACACCAACAACAAGACAGAAGAGAGACAAATCAAGGAGTTGATCCCATTTACAATTGCACCCAAAACCCTAAGAGACCTAGGAATAAATTTAACCAAAGAGGCAAAGGATCTGTACTCAGAAAACTATAAAATACTCAGGAAAGAAATTGAAGAAGACACAAAGAAATGGAAAAACATTCCATGCTCATGGATTGGGAGAACAAACATTGTGAAGATGTCAATGCTACCTAGAGCAATCTACACATTCAATGCAATCCCCATCAAAATACCATCCACTTTTTTCAAAGAAATGGAACAAATTATCCTAAAATTTGTATGGAACCAGAAGAGACCCCGAATAGCCAGAGGAATGTTGAAAAAGAAAAGCAAAGCTGGTGGCATCACAATTCCGGACTTCCAGCTCTATTACAAAGCTGTCATCATCAAGACAGTATGGTACTGGCAGAAAAACAGACACATTGATCAATGGAACAGAATCGAGAGCCCAGAAATGGACCCTCAACTCTATGGTCAACTTGTCTTTGACAAAGCAGGAAAGAATGTCCAATGGAAAAAAGACAGTCTCTTCCACAAATGGTGTTGGGAAAATTGGACAGCCACATGCAGAAGAATGAAACTTTCCTTACACCACACACAAAAATGGACTCCAAATATTTGAAAGACCTAAACGTGAGACAGGAGTCTATCCAAATCCTGAAGGAGAACACAGGTAGCAACCTCTTGGACCTCAGCCGCAGCAACTTCTTCCTAGAAACATCGCCAAAGGCAAGGGAAGCAAGGGCAAAAATGAACTATTGGGATTTCATCAAGATCAAAAGCTTCTGCACAGCAAAAGAAACAGTCCACAAAACCAAAAGACAACCGACAGAATGGGAGAAAATATTTGCAAATGACATATCAGATAAAGGGCTAGTATCCAAAATCTATAAAGAACTTATCAAACTAAACACCCAAAGAACAAATAATCCAATCAAGAAATGGGCAGAAGACATGAACAGACATTTTTCCAAAGAAGATATCCAAATGGCCAACAGACACATGAAAAAGTGCTCAACATCGCTCGGCATCAGGGAAATCCAAATCAAAACCTCGATGAGATACCACCTCACACCAGTCAGAATGGCTAAAGTTAACAAGTCAGGAAACGACAGATGTTGGCGG
Source organism: Callorhinus ursinus (assembly GCF_003265705.2). NCBI lineage: Eukaryota > Metazoa > Chordata > Mammalia > Carnivora > Otariidae > Callorhinus > Callorhinus ursinus. The sequence goes on along the minus strand of NW_027397072.1, from coordinate 3,886,114 downwards.
GGATGTGGAGAAAGGGGAACCCTCCTACACTGTTGGTGGGAATGCAAGCTGGTGCAACCCCTCTGGAAAACAGTATGGAGTTTCCTGAAACAGTTGAAAATAGAGCTACCATATGATCCAGCAATTGCACTACTGGGTATTTACCACAAAGGTATAAATGTAGGGATCCGAAGGGGTACGTGTACCCCAATGTTTATAGCAGCAATGTCCATAATAGCCAAACTGTGGAAAGAGCCAAGATGTCCATCGACAGATGAATGGATAAAGAGGAAGTGGTATATATACACAATGGAATATTATGCAGCCATCAAAAGGAATGTGATCTTGCCATTTGCAACAACGTGGATGGAACTGGAGGGTGTTATGCTGAGTGAAATAAGTCAATCAGAGAAAGACATGTATCATATGACCTCACTGATATGAGGGATTCTTAATCTCAGGAAAGAGACTGAGTGTTGCTGGTTTGGTGGGGGGTGGGAGGGATGGGGTGGCTGGGTGATAGACATTGGGGAGGGTATATGCTATGGTGAGCACTGTGAATTGTGCAAGACTGTTGAGTTGCCGATCTGTACTTATGCGACAAATAATGCAACATATGTGAAGAAAAAAGAAAAAGAAGAAAATAGCAGCAGGGGAAGAATGAAGGGGAGTAAGTCAGAGGGGGAGACGAACCATGAGAGATGATGGACTCTGAAAAACAAACTGAGGGTTCTAGAGGGGAGGGGGGTGGGGGGAAGGGTTAGCCTGGTGATGGGTATTAAAGAGGGCACGTTCTGCATGGAGCACTGGGTGTTATGCACAAACAATGAATCATGGAACAGTACATCAAAAACTAATGATGTAATATATGGTGATTAACATAACAATAAAAAAAGAAAAAAAAAGTCAGTGTGATCAGTAAAGATTAATCATTTCCAGAAACGCTGGAATGTGATTTATTCATTCAGCAACTAGTTCATTCCACAGAGAGAATATATTAGCTATCATGCTTGAAATGGGTGAGGAAATTTAATTAGATAAGAACAAGAATATGTTTTTAAAAATATTAAATAAAATGTCAAGCATATAGGACAATATTAGGTAATTTCATTGGCTCTGTTTCTTCTTCACATGAAAAATACTTTTTTAATATTGGTGTTCGAACAGTTAGGAAAGCTGATTAAAGCAATTACATGATTGTGAATATTTTCAGAAGCATTTGGTTGGTGCTTTTTTGGGCTTGTTGAGGTTCTGTGTGTTCATACAGCTGGTATGTATTTCACAGTTTGAATGTACAATGTTCTGTAAGTGCTATCTACTGTTGGCTAACTTTGTCACTGATGTGTTGCCTTTGTCACATGATGGACAGCCAGATATCTGTTAAGGTATAACGTGTATACTCACTGCCCTGTTTGGTGGCTTGTTCAGAAAATTCACTATGTGAACTGGCAGTGCCTTAGGCTTGCCTATGGTGCCAGTTCTGTCCCAGCCTCTGATTGACTTCCACCAGCGGGATGTAATGGCCAGTGAGGCTCACCTGGGTTCAGGTATTATTACTTTAGATAATTACTAAGTAGAGTTCCCAGACTGGCATTTCAGAGACAAAGAAATTATCAAAGAATAATTAAATCACAGCATGAGCGACGCAACTTTACATCTCGCTAAGTAGTTTACTTTAGGCATTTTAACTAATTCCAGCTATCTCGCTAGACACAGGTGTCCAGATCTCATGTATTCTTGTCATGCTCCTGATCTGGTGCCCAGTGGCTGACTCTCTTCCTTCACACACACACACACACACACACACACACACACACACACACACACACACGTGCGCGCGCGCGCATGCACATACACATCGGAGCACACTCACGTTGAACTCACTACGTACATCATTACCAGCAAGTTGACTCAGCCTCTCTTGCTAACTGCTGTTCTTACCAGATTCTCATCCCTCCTTTCTCTTTTTTTGCTCTGCTTTTCGTGCACCTGGTTCATCCATGAGCTCTGCAATCATTTTCTCAGGGGCTCTTTTTCTTCTGATGATGATCTTGGAGTTTCCTCTTAATCTGAGTAACCCTAGGCACAAAGTGAAAGCTCTCACCCACCGTTTCCTCCTTCCATCATCACAACTGCTCTGAGGCCGCCCCAGCGTTTGCTTGACTTGAGTCTGACGGGCCAGGTCCCCAGAGACTGTCTGCTCTGATTCCACGTGGCCATTTGGGTTCTCTCCTGATAAAGGCAGGAACGACAAATATGTTAAAGGAAAGAAAGGTGGGCTCAGGAAGGAGCCTCCTGTGCTGGATCCTGCTTTTTGACTCAAAAATTCTCCTGGCAAGTTCTTCCCAGCCAAAGATGAGCCTCACAATCAAAACGAGGTTTTGGTTATTCATTTTTCCTGGAAAGGAACAGAGAAACGGCTCAGCATTTGAAACTTTGCAGTGTGTGAGTTGCCAAAGCAAAACAGAAGTGAGACTTTACAATTCATTATTAGATATAATACACATAGAGAAAAATGCCTGTTTTTTTTTAATTCTTTTTTTTTTTTTTTGAGAGAGAGAGCAGGCGTGCATGCGTGCACAGCAGGGACAGGAAGGAAGGGGCAGAGGCAGAGGGAATCTCAAGCAGACTCCCCACTGAGCACGGAGCCTGACATGGAGCTCTATCCCAGGACCCTGAGATCATGACCTGAGCTGAAATCAAGAGTCGGATGCTTAACCAACTGAGCCACCCAGGCGCCCCAATTTTTTTAATGCTTAAGCTAGGCTATTAATGCATCGATATTAGTTTAGAATAAAACTGTAAAGAGAAACTTGTAGGGACAACATGATTTGGGGTATTTAATAAGATAAGGAAAGAAAAGTCCATAACTCTATCTATCTATCTATCTATATACATGTACATACACACATTTGTGTATTTCCATTATGTATATTTATATTTATGCATATTTATATAATATGAAGCATAATCAAAATACATAATATTTTATAATATATAAATACATAAAATAAAATATATAATCCGTATATATAATCCTGGCATAATCAAAAAAGACATTTTAAAAAAATCTATATGACTAGATATCTATTTGAGGCAGTCACACTGAAGCAAGCAAACTCTGACAATCTAGAGGCTAGCTGGATGGAGGGAATTGTCCTTTCGTACTTTCCAGGAGGCATTCTCCCCCGGAACTTTAGACTCCTTCCTGGCTTCACAGAATCACAAACCAGAAAGCTGGAATAGGTCCAGAGATGAGTTAACAGGCTCTAAGAAGAAGGGCTATGAGTTTACCTTGAAGAATGGAAGATTCAAGGACTCACAAGAGCTGTCTTCAAATTTATGAAGGCTGACACAGGCATGGGGTTAGCCATGTTTTCACAGACCCCAGAGGTTGGTGCACTGACCAGTGGGAGAAAGATTTTGTCCCAATGAAATGAATTTTCTAATAGTAAGAGCTTCTCAGATGGGACCAGTCTCTCAGGAGGAAATAAATTCCCCTTCATTTCAGATGCTCAGGATAAGCTGGTTCATGCATGACATGGAGGTACAAGGTGGAGGGTTGAGTATCATGTGTCTGTTTGAGAATGTATGTGGGTGTGTGGCCATGTACGGGTTATTCAGAAAATGGGGGTTTAAATGGATGACCTCCTAGGGTTCCTGTGACCCTAGGTGGCTGTAATATTTGTCACGGGCAGATTATTTCTCTAAGTCCTTCTTTTTAACGTATCTAGTACGGCCAATCCATTGCATCTATGGATTCATTTTATTTTATTTTTTAACAACCAGTGAGTGCATCTGGGTGGAAAGAGGCTAGCCTGGGGTTAAATGTGGGTTTATCCTAATCACTGCCATTACTAGTGGTGTGACCTCTGGCAACTCTAAAACTCCTTTAGGCCATTATATCCTGCATTTATAAAATACAATCTTAGGATAACCCAGATCTAAAATTCTCTCCTTATCTAAAATGTTATGACTATATAAGCTACTCATAAATGAGCCTAGACATTTTATGCATTTATTAGATTTGGCCAGTGCAAAAAAAACTGTGGAAAATATCCACACTTAGTATCATAATGCAACTTCATACCTGAAGGACTGTTGAATGTAGACACGGACCTATAAACAGGAGCTGCTTCTTCTCCAAACAGCATTTCTACTTCCTGGAAGAATCTTGGGTAAGCATTTGAGGAAGACATAACACGTATGCTTACTTAAAGCAATGATTTTATTACCACCAATGGTGCACATAAGAACTGGACACTTCTATTTAAATTATCACATTTGTTTGCGGTGAGATTTCTCCTGGCAGCTTCTGGTCATTATGCATCTGCCTCGCAAGCAGCACCCCCTTTTCTTCCCCTGACTTCACTCCCATCCGAGTTCCAAGGCTTTCTGATTATTAAACTGCAGAGAGTTCAAATGTGCTATCACACAATTGGAACTAATTGTCTGAGACGATTTACATCCATCAGTGCAAGGTTTATGGCTTTTTAGACTGAGTGGAAGATGAATAAATAACAGAGCTTGAGTCATTACTCTGTTTTATTACTTGTGATGTGCTGGGTAATCTGAAAATAATTTGGGCACTATAGCTTTGTCAAATAGTGGACATCTGTCAAGTTACAGGTTCTGATGGTATTTTGCAATCTGTCCACTCACACCCTTTACAGTTGCTACCCTAAAACCAAGGAACGGAGTTTTTCTTTTCTTTTCTTTTTTTTAAGTAAGAAATTCTGTCGGAGAAGCGAGAGTAACTTTCACTCGGTGGGTTACCCTTCTGGTCACGTGGGCTTCCTTTCTCAGTCCCTGTAGTCCCTGTCTTGCCCCACTGACACACTCCACCCTTTTTCTGCTTACGTAATGGACACAGAGGGAGACGATATCACCCTTGCCGTCTCTCTGCTTGGATGAGAACGTGCCCAGCCAACCAAACCAGGCGCTGAAAGAGGCGCACGGTGGCCTCCACTCCCCTTCTTCCATGTGGATGGGTGGGCTGGCTCACCAGCTCAGGCTTTCACAAGCACCCTTTAAAGTACCTTAAAATATCTACAAAAAATGGTATCTTTCACCTGCTTTTAGGGAAGTGTTTTCCTAGTTAAATAGTTTTCACTGTTTGGAAATTTCCCCCTGATTCCGATTTATTTTTATACTTATTTTTACAAAGTCTTTTCAGCTTTATAATTTTTCTGGCCTTATATTACCCACAGAGCTAGTGGACAGTTGTTTGGTCCATTTGTTGAAATTGATCCATACATATTTTTTGGTCAATTCCTAGCTGCCTCCGGAGAAATTCTTGGATGTGTGTCACCATGTATAGAGGACAAAATCTACACCGAGCTTCACACAGGCTTAGAGGAAAAAAAAAGGTGAGAACACAGCTAAATTTATCTGAGAGAAATAACGTACAAGGACATAAGGTTCAGATAAATGTGAGCCTGTGCGGCAGACTGCACTATGATTTTATGCTGCAAACCATTAATCCTGAGAACATAGGACATCATGGAACTCGGATTTTAGGAAGAATGTAGCAGGCAAAGAGACACAGTGCGGATGTGACATTTATTCAATGTCACATCAATACAAAGTTATTGACTGACTCAGTGCCTGGGTGCACAGAGGGAGGACAGTCTAGCCAGGGAACGTGCAGTCAGCAGGACAAACGGACACAGCACGAGGCGGCATGGTGCCAAGCGGGGTCGCTCAGGGATGCTCAAGGTGCATCCATTTCCTTTCTTTTTCTTTTTCTTTCTTTCTTTCTTTCTTTCTTTCTTTCTTTCTTTCTTTCTTTCTTTCTTTCTTTCTTTCTTTCTTTCTTTCTTTCTTTCTTCTTTCTTTCTTTCTTTCTTTCTTTCTTTCTTCTTTCTTCTTTCTTTCTTTCTTTCTTTC
>NW_027397072.1:3861091-3880146 GCF_003265705.2 Callorhinus ursinus | reverse complement strand
AGAAGCAGGCTTCCCACCGAGCAGGGCTCGATCCCAGGACCCTGGGATCATGACCTGAGCCAAAGGCAGATGCTTAACCGACTGAGCCACCCAGGCGCCCCTGGTATTCAGTTCTTACAATGTTTTCCCGGGTTGTGGATTGAAAACATGTTATGCTCACAACAACAAGTAATAAACAATGGTTTATGAATTGTGCATCATGTGGAAAAGCTAAGGAGGTCGGGATGGTGTTACTGGGTACTTACCCTGTGACAGCAGCTAAAACAGTAGTGGCAAGAATAAGTCCTCTTCTCTCTGTCTCCCCACCAGGCTGTGAGGTAGACTTTTTATTAGCAGGGTTCAAAGAACATTGATATTTATTTTTTATTTTTTTTATTTTTTATTGTTATGTTAATCACCATATATTACATAATTTGTTTTGGTGTACTGTTCCATGATTCATTGTTTGTTCATAACACCCAGTGCTCCACGCAGAATGTGCCCTCCTCAATACCCATCACCAGGCTAACCCATCCCTCCACCCTCCTCCCCTCCAGAAACCTCAGTTTGTTTTTCAGAGTCCATCGTCTCTCCTGAAAGAACATTGATATTTAGGCGGATTACAACCTTGCCTTACATTTACCTTGTATCAAATATGTGCCTGAGACAACCAGCTTCTTGAAAACTTCTGACTGTCACATTGTAAACACAGGTTTTGTGAAATGGGTTGAATGGCTTCTCTGGAGGTAGGTCCCTCTACCTTTCCAAGTGTCTGGGTTACTCTTGCATCAGACCCACCCACCAGGATGTTACGCACTTCGAGGCTATTAGCTTAGTCCTTCCTAAAGTGCCTTTGCTGAATTCTGTTTTGGAAGACGGTTATGAACATCGGTGCTGTGATATTCACTCTTGCATTCTATGAAATAGCATTTTGGGGACAAAGACAAACATATCCCTCAAGTCCTCTATCAAGTTCAGTGGGACAAACTTTTTGAGAGAAATCAAAGTTAGAGGGTTATGGTTGATTAAAAACCAGCACATATGTAATAACATGGTAAGAGGATAGCCCAATAGTATCATATTTTTTTATCTCAGACTATTAAAATATATCTAATTTGTTGAGGGGTTATTTCTGTGTACTCAATATAACAATATATTGATTTAGGAGAAAATACTAAAAGCGGGCGCCTGGGTGGCTCAGTCACTTACGTGTCTGCCTTCGGCTCAGGTCATGATCCCAGGGTCCTGGAGCCCCATGATCCCACACCTAGGCCCCAGGGAGCCTGCTCCTACTTCTCTTGCTCCTCCTGCTTGTGCGCTCTCTCTCTCTCCCCCTTTCTCTCTCTGTCAGATAAATAAATAAATAATTTCTTTAAAAAAGAAAATATTAAAAGCAATGCATCCTTTTTCAATTTGGAGTTATGATTCACAATGTGCTTCTAAACACGTTTTCTCAATTTTTCCTCATATCAATCTCATGAGGATGTCAGGGAAGTATACTTAGGCACACTTCCAAAATTATATATTTTGGTGTGTGCCAAGGGTTTTTTAAAGGGAGGGGCAACATGATGGCTTCTTTCCATGACGATCCATTAGTACATGAGCAGCCACAGGTCCTCAGGGAAGAATGGGTTTTGACATTGCAGTGAGCTGTGTGTAACACAGGGCATTTTAAAATTTGGAAATATCAACAGGACGACTGCCAATTTTGAAGGTATGCTTATTTCGGTGGCTGACCTAGAGGGGATAGTCATGATGACAATGGCTCTGTGGCAAGCATCAGATTGCAGCTCTAATAGTTACTGCACGCTGGTGTTTGCAAGGAGGCAGCGAAAACAGTATAAGAAAAGATTGATTCTGCCCATGGTTTTCACAAAAATATGGAGAAACAAAAAAATTCAGGAAGATCAGGAGGTTCCCCTTTATTCTCTATGAACTCCTTAAAGTCAGTAACCACTGAAATGGAAAATACACATATTTTTGGACTCTGCAATGCCATTCTGGGAAACTCTCTCACAGACTTTGTGCAGCAGGGTGTGAGGACGTGTGGTCAAGGATGCTTGTTGACGTGCCGTCTGTGAAGAGGGGAAGGGTTGAACGACCCGTGTTCAACCTTATTAACTTCATACTATGAAATTGTATGTGGGAACTGAAAATGGATCGTCTCTGTATCTATGGACCTTATGGCATAGTCGTATAAACTGAGAAGGCAAATTATGGAATGTTGTGTATAGTATGGCACTGTTTTTGTAAAAATAAAGGAAAGACAAATCCACATGTTCCTGTGTATATGAATATACCTGTTTGGAGGAGTAGAGTTGTCTGACTATTGAAATGTACTCAGTAGGATACAACACCAGCTTCTTTAGGGGAATGGGATCGAAGGTTTTGGCACACAATTTTTGACATTTTCCTTAATACAGTGGTACGGAACAGAATATCTGAACAGAAGTGGCTTAGCCCTAAAAAAATTAAGAACTCCAAAGATACCTTGAGGCAGGGGTGTTGTGGAGATAATTAGCACACTGCTTACAGATTTCAGCCATGACTCACATCTTCCCAATGTTCTCCCTGTCGTTCTCAGCATGACTTTCACCCTCACCTTGTTCTGCCGCGGTTCTCATGACTGCAAAGTGACCACACTCTCCAGACACTCCATCCTATGAAACCCTTTCCAAAGGCAGAAAGGGTCTGCTCTCTCGCTCTTTCTCCCCCTCAAAGAATTAACAAAAGCCAAACCCCTCTCACCAGTATTCCTTCCAGCTTCCAGCTTTTAGACTTTCTTGCGCAAGGAAGGCTGAGAAAATGTGGACGTTCCCCCCCTGCCCCCGTTCAAGGTCTATCGTGGGAAGTCGAATCTGCCAGCAAGGGCTGGGTGTATGCCAGGGGAGGTGGCCCCCAGAAAAGTCTTCCATAGCCCACTACTTTGTACGTAAAACAAAGTGCTTTGCAAACTAGAAAAATATAGAACACATGATAAAGATTTTAAAAGTCAAACCATAAGACTATGACATGCATTTTTCTTTTGCACTTAAGAAACTTCCCAGAATGTTCCGCGGGCATTCACAGGGCAGGACAGAACAGACGATTGTCTTCTATTATCTCTCAAAAACCTGCTCTGTTTCGGGATGAGCAGGCTGGCTGAGCTACACACAAACACTGCCCTGCAGAGCCTGTGGTCGGATCCAAGTCTGACCTTCAGAAACAGCAGCTTTTCTGTTTAGTGAGTCTCCGCTGAGGCTCATTGGCTTGTGAACACAGGTGGGGCCGCAAATCTTGGTGCAGGACTTCTTCTGCCCTGAAACCGTAAGAGAAGCGTGTCTGCTGTCCAGGACCCGCAGCCAGCGGCGGGAAGCGGAGATGGCTCGGGCCGGTGGACGTGGGCGTGTCTCCAGCTCTGCCAGGAGCTCGCACAGCCCTGCCGGAAGCCAGTCCACTAGAACCATGCTATTCGTGCTAATGGTATAGTCTATTTCCCCTTGGCATTGTGAGGTGATGTTTGCTCCTTTACTGAAGGGGGAAAAAAAAAAAGAAAAAGTAGTGACAAAGAGAAGTTTTATTTGCAAGACCATAGATCTTATTTGGTGCCCGTTTTGTAGCATAGGGAAAGGTTGAGAAGCCGTTTGTGAAAGGACACCCAAACTGGGGAATGCTTCTCTCTGTCTAACCACACCACTTTGATATTCCACCAGCCAAACCACTAGTATAAAGCCCAGAAAATGCTTCTGTTCTCTCCCGGGTCTGTATGTCTGTCTTTGTGGCAGGACCATACTGTTTAATTACTGTGGCTCTCTAATATATGTTGAAATCAGGACATGTGATGCCTACAGGGTTAGTTTTCTTTCTAAAGATGATGTTGGCTGTTCAGGTTTTCTTTTCTTTTCTTTTTTTTTGTAGTTCCATGTGAATTTTAGAATTGTTTTTTCTATTTCTGTAAAAATATGCCTTTGGGGTTTTGATGGGAATTGTGTTAAATTGGTAGATTGCTTTGGGTATGTGGATATTTTTATAATATTTAATGTGTGGAGTTTTTTTTTTTTTTGTATATCAATTATGCCTCAACAAAGCTGTTAAAAACATTTTTAGAAGTCTTGCCCAAACCTTGCAGATTCTCACCGGGCTGCATTTGAGCATCAGAGAGCCATCCCTTCCTTGACATGTCAGCATTAATTTGATTATTTTTACCTTTTTTGTCTTTTTGTAAGAGGACATACTCTCTTAGAAAGACTACATTCAATATTATGGAGTTGAAATTTCTTCCAAATACTGATATTTTGTCTTGGAGTCTCCCCTCTAGCAGACTGTCTGCTTGCCAAGTTCAGCCTGGAGCCTGCTTCTGCCTGACCCTTGAGCTAAACATGGCTGTCATAATTTTAAAAGGTCGTTTAGAAAGATGCAGAGAAAGGTATGTGACAGAGACCGTATGTGGCCTGCAAAACCCAGAATATTTACTAGCTGGCCCAAAGAAGAAACATTTTCTGACTCATGGTTTAAGGTGTTAATTTCTACTTGTGTTTGTGATTCATTTCTTTCTAATTATTTTATTGTATATCTGATTTTTTTTTTAAGTTTCAGTCTAATTGGCATGCAATGTTGTGTTAATTCCAGGTGTAGAACATAATGATTCGGCAGTTCCGTGCATGACTCAGTGCTCCTCTTGAGTCCTCCTTCAGTCCCCTTCACCTATTTCCCCCACCCTCCCGCCCACCGCCCCCCTGATGACATTACTGTGCTCTCTGTAGTTTAGAGTCTGGGCTGTTTTTGTTGTGGTTGCTTGTCTCTTTTCTTCTTTGTTCATTTTTTTGTTTCCTAAATTTCACGTAAGAGTGAAATCATATGGTATTTGTCTTTCTCTGACTGACTTATTTCACCTAGCATTATACTTTCTAGATCCATCTATGTTGTTGCCAATGGCAAGATTTCATTCTGTTTTTTAGGCTGAGTAATATTCAAGAGTACATATGTATCACATCTTCTTTACCCATTCATCTATGGATGGACTCTTGGCCTGCTTCCATATGTTGGCTGTTGTAAATAATGCTGCAAGAAATGTAGGCGTGCATATATCTTTTCAAATTAGTGTTTTTGTATTCTTTGGGTAAATACCCAATAGAGGAATTCTTAGATCATATGGCAATTCTATTTTTTTAAATTTCTGACAGACTTGTATTTAAACAAAAAGGGATATGCATGTTTGTGTACATATCTATACGCATAGACAGGCACTTGTTAGTTTAACAGTTGAAACCTGGCAGTATATAATCAGGATTTTTCCCATCCACTTACACAGGTTGTCAAACTCCTCCCTTGGGCAAAGCCTACAACTTTCTCAGTATTAAAACATCCCATCATGATCCACATTAATCTCCAGCTCATCTCTCTCCATCCTCCGAGCTCATGACTAACTTTGGGTCAGGGGTCCATATGGGAAGGACCACAAGGTCCCCTTACACTTCTCCCGTCTCAGCCAAAAGTAAGAAGAACTCCTTTATATATGTGATCTTCTTTCTTTCCTCTTCTGATTCCAGCCGTCGAGAGCTGGAGGCTCAGAGGATGGAAGAGAAGAGAGGACACAGTTGTCCCTCGTGGCCAGCTACTGTGTCCTGGTGAATGTCCTGATGGCCCACCACACACCACCTCTGCAGAAACCATTCGTGGTCCTTGGGCCGCTTCTCACTGTTGTGGCCACAGCTGACCTCTGTGGAAGTGGTGCTTTGCATAAATCGTGCATGTGGGTTTGGGGGAATGTGTTCAGTTTACCTTACTCTTTTGTTACCAAGGACCCCTTCAAAAGGGATCCATACTCCTTTGACTCCTGCCAGTAGCCTAGGCACCCAAATCCCCTTGAGGAAACCCTACACTTCTCCCACTGCCTTTTTCCCCTATGATGTACTGTATGGAGCCATGGGGTTCCCCAAGTTTTTCCATGTTCTCCAAGATCCAAGGACAGCAGGAATGCAGATTCCCCCATTCTTAGTGTACACACTAACTCATGGCTTCTACTCACTCTACTACTGGGTTGGCTCTCTTCATCATGGATCACGCTTTTAGAAATGCACAAGCAAAAGCAAGGTACCAACTTCTGAGATCACACATGCCCCTGCACACCATTAAAGACATTTAAGTTTTCCTGACAATTCTCCAGCCACACATTCCCCTGAAGCATGTAGCAGGCTGGTCATGCACACGTCTACAGCTCAGTTGGCTCACAGTTTGGGAAAAGTGCTATCATCCTTCCAGCAAGTGCCCTGGGTCCCAGCAAGGGACCCCACAGTAGCCACTCCCACTCAGCTAGGGAAGAGGGATCTGTTTCTTTACTTCTGTACTCTCTCTGACATTGTAAAAATGAGATCCTCTCTTCATGATGTTGTTATTTGTTTGACTTTTTGTGTGGTTAGGGTTGTCGTTAATTTCCCTACTCTAAGAGTATGTACAGATTTAAATCCATCTTTTTCTGAAGTGCTTTTAAAGTTTTACATTTTACAGTTAAAACCATTGGTCTAGTTACCTTTTGCTTTGAGGCCAGCAGTGAGACTGATTTGTCTTGAGGATTCTCCAGAATCTAATTAATAATAAATATGTCTTATTAAATAATACATATTAAATAATATGTATTTTCACCTTTCCATTGAAATATCTACTAAATCCTACTGTATATGGGAAATCCTGTCTGAACTTTGTCTTCATTCATTACTGTATTTTCCTGTTTATATGCTAGTACCAAATGATTATTTAAAGAATGTCTTTATAATATATTTTGAAATCTGTGAGAGCTTATCTCTGACCCCAACACCCACCGTAAACAAAAAGTACACTATCTTGACTTTTTTTATTATGCATGCTCTTGGGTCTTTCTGGTATTTTTCTGAGATCTGCTATAAATGGATAAAGATTTAGGATTTTTAACAGACTCACTTGTAAATTCTTGAGTTTTTTGTCTAACAGGTAAGAAACTTTTTGTCTTGTTCAACGTTGTTTCCACATAACAAAGGAGTGTCTAGTAGAGGCACTTAATAAATATTTTTGTGGAAAGCCAAGAAGTAATTTTCCCCAAGATCTCACATTCAGAGGCATACCTAAATCTAAATCTTAGCTCTTTTGGTCTGTTGTAAAGATTAAAGGAGGTCATTTATCCGAGAGAACATTACACAGAATCTGGCACATAGTAGGAACTTGATACTTGGACAGTTTTTCTTAATCTCCTCTCACTTAATAAATAATAAGAAGGTGAGGAGGTTTCCTTTTCTTTCCTTTCCCTCATTTCTTAAAACTATGGAAACAAATCGCCTTTAACAGAATTTGTAGCAAATTAGAAATACCCAGCCAATTTGCTCAGATACTTTTTCAGTAGGCTAATTCATCATAAACCAACAAATTGAGGGCAAAATGAGTTAAATTCATGAGGTAAGTCATGAAGGCTTGGGTTTTACTGATGTCCACGTTGTCTCTGAGTAATGGAATTGGTATCTATTGACTGGATAAATGATTACATGTCTCTACATCTAATTACTGAGGAAATTAGGGAGCTCTGCTTAGGCCATACATACATTTTCTATAACACAAATTCCAAGCTTACATTTGAGGGATGATTTCTACCATTTCTCTATTGCTTTAGATACAAGGTACTGTCATTTTGACGAAGGATTAATTGAGAATGCATTAAAGGGATTTCTATTGTAAAAAAAAAAAAATTCTCTCCTTTACGCTGGGGGAACGACTCATCCCATGGAGAACTGCCTCTTAGATTAAGAGCTACTTCTATTCACAACCTTCTTACGATATTCAAGTCAACCTTCTAAGTAAGAGATTGTATTCTTTTTCTTTTTGGACCGAGATGAAATGTTTCCTTCCTTCTCTTCAAGAGGGACTCAGTCTTCTGGTTATGAATTGCATGGTTTGCTGCCAGCAACACTTTCATTGTTGAAATATTCATAAAAGATCCTGGGCTTGTGTTCCAGTGATTCACATCAGGGAAAAAGGAAAGCTGTTATTTTGAGCATAGGGTAAACCTCAGCTCGAATAAAGCTTTGGCACTGCTCTTAACTTTGAGATTTGCCCCCGATACTAGGAGATGGCTTTCCCTGGTCAGCACGCTGAATGGCAAAGCTAGGCATTGGGTGAAATGTCCAACTGTGGTCCTTGATGCAAACGGCAGCGTGAAAAGTCCATGTTTAAATGAGGCCAAGAATTGAAAAGCCTACATTCTCCGCCCCCCCCACCATGAGCAGGTGGACCCATTTTGCAGACGGGTCTGAAAGCACCAAGACGCTGCCTCCCAGGAGGCCGCGCTGGTCCTGCCATCTGAAGACAAATAGGATTCTGGCCCTCAGTGCTTTTCCCTCCAGCTGGCCCCAGTGTGGAATACTGAGAGCTGCAATGTATGGAATGTGGTGTCCAAGTGCTTTAAGATGCTCTGGGCATGTGTGTTCATATATACCTGCACACACGTGCGTATGTGATATGTACACGGCAGCGATGTCACAGCCTAGGGCTTGCTCTCCAATTCCACTTGGGGTTCTGTGACTTTTCTGGGAGGATTTTGGAATTGGCTCCTTCCAGAAATATGTATGTATGCTTCATTGCTGCAGTTACGGGAAGCGCCTGAAGCCTGACTGGAATGTTGCTTTATCTACCCCCTCCTTTTATTGTTAAAGATATCAGAGGAAAGAAGCACTTTATCGAAAGCCTACCTGTATTCCCTGATAATGAGCCGATTCCCTCATCTCCCCTGGCACATAACAGGTGCTTTTTGTGCATTTTCAATAATAAAAAAACATTAGAAGGAAAAATTAGGGCAATTGTATATTGAGCATCTAACGTGGTGGGTTTTGTACTTTAATGCACGTGAATAAAGGTGCATCGTCCTGGTACTACAAGGCAGGTATTGAAAATCATTAAAGCTCGTGGTGACACGTGCCCTTCAATGGTTTAAAAACCGCACAGTCTTGAGTTTTCAACCCGTGACATAATTTGGCTTTCACAGCCTGCACCCTGCAGAGAACCCTTGTGGGTGCATATTTGCAGAGGGTGCACGCTTCCAGCAGCGTCCATACCCGTGGTGAGCAGACAGGCAGAGAAGAGGGTTGTTGAGCAAAAGCCAGGCCTTTCTGGGGAAAAGACAAGACAGTTCTCATCTTGAACAGAGAGAGGCTGGAGCAGCTGCGCTGGGGACAAGCCTTCTCCTCTCTGGATTCCCAGAGACACACATTTCATTATGAGTCCTGCACATGCCCCGCCCAGCCTAAGCTCTCCTCCACCGACTCGCATTAAAACTACCTGGAGAGCTTTTTCTTGCGGGGATTGTGTTTCCCATTGTACGTTTGGTGTGAAGATCACAGAGGAGAAGTGTGAGTGCCTACAATAAATACTACATGAACCCAGAGATGCAGGGGAGCCCCTGGGAGCTAGCAAATGAAGTGCCCATCAGTCCCTGACACTAGAGGCTCCTGCCATTGGCAGCTTCATGCCTCATTATGCTTGGATCAGATACAGGGGGCTGGCCCCAGACAAGCTCTGTGGTTAACAGAGAGGAGCGTGCAGGGGAGAGGCGCCTGTCTTCTGGCCATGTGAAATGCAAAGATGAGGTGCAGGAGAATGGAGTGGCTTCATCAAGAATATGGGAAAATGGGGTGTCTGTGACCCGCTAGCCTGAAATCCATCCTATGACCTCCTTCGGCTTCCAGGGTGTGGTCGTTCATTTCGTACTGTGTACTTTCTGTGTGCTTTCATTGCATTATTTGTGTCAGTCTCATAGAATAAAACAATAAGCGAGTTCTTTTCCTAAGGAAGAAACATCAAGAAAAGCTCCATGAACTACCGCTGCTGTGGGTAAACTCTGAAGCTGGCCTGCTCTGGGGCGGACAGTCACACTTGCCCTGGCCGGTGCTGAAGGGTCCGTGTGGGCACCGCTGAGGCAGACCGACCGTGAGCTCAGGACGCACCCTCAGCGTCCAAAGTGAACAGACATTGGAACCACAGCTGTGTAAATAGGAGTCTAAACTTATTGAGGAAAACTCTAGCGTACGTTATCTGGGAAACACATCAAGTACTTCTAAACTAAAATAAATACTAATAGTCTTTATTTGAATACACCTCCCCTGAGGAAAGAAGAGAAAAATGTTTCCAGGCACAAAAGGAACTATGGTTAAAGAGTCTCGTTTTTCACAGTGAAAGAGCATTCTACAAGGTCACTCCTAGAATTTGGTGACATTTACGGGGGTCCCTTAAATTAATTAGCCTAAAAAAGGATATTTGTTTAGCTTTTTAGCTTGTTAGGTAGCTAGCAAAGACCCCCACTCCCTCCCACAGTAAACATTACATGAAATACTGATTTATATTTTTGTAACAAGGCTAGGCTACACTTTTGGCAAAATCAAAGTCTTGTTGCAAAATGAGACATTGAGGATGCACGCGTTGCACAGTAGTAAAAAGTAGTACTGAGTATTTGTCCATTCTCCTTCCCTAAATTCAGACAGGGTATATTGGGGATTTCAACATCCGATTTCTAAAAAGTACATCTAGTAGTGATCAGGAAGGGGGCATTGCTTGGTTTGGTGTAAACTTGGAAGTGCTGTCCCGAGCACACACCACGTGGTTACGGCACACCGGGAAGGGGAGGAGGTGCAGGAGAAAGGAACGGCTTCATAAAAAATATGGGAAAATGGGGCATCTGTGACCCACTAGCCTGAAATCCATCCTTTCGTGCCCCGTTTGTAATTCTTTCAACAAAATAGTTGCCCAGTTTGTAAGTCCTTCGTGCCCAGTTTGTGATTCTTTCAACAAAATAGTAATTTGTTTTATTGATGCTGATCTCTGAGTGACACATTTCTGGACTTCCTGAGAAGCTGCTTCTCTGGTTGTTTTTTAATTGAAAGTGCTTCTTGCCATAATGTATACACCCAAGCTCCATCCTGTGAGGCGCACAGGAAATGAATCACTTGGACCAGATAACCCCTTGAAAGTTTTTCGGAGACTCCAAACTTGGCAACAAGCATGGAAGCTGACACGTGAGTGTTTGAAGAAGGGCATGGGGTAGGTCTATGAAGGATTTGATGAATTCTAAGGAACGGGAGTGCCAGCCGTCATGTTGGTTGGATTTTGTCACAAAATAAACAGATGCCATCCTCAATTATCCTTCACTCTACAACGTTTCAAATTCCTTTTAAATCAATGAAGCTATTTTACCACCACAATGCAGAGGGAAACCTTTAGAAATCCATTATTTCAGTGAATCGTTCTATTGAAATATATATATATATATATGTATATATATATATATATATTTTAATATCGTAGAAGTGTTTTTCTTCAAAAAGGAAACCAAGAAAAGCATGGTCATCCATTGTGCGTGCACACACACACGCACACACACAAACCTCAGTCTGACCCTCTGGCAGATGCTTACTTGAATTCTCCAGATGTGTTCTCTACTGTCCCACCGTGGACCTGCTCACTGTCACACCTGCCATCCCTTTAGAGTTAAAGAGACTCGAGCTACCACTTATTCCCCCTCATTGCTCCACGTGAGGGAACTGAGAGTCTCAGGGAACAGGGCAAGGGAGGGAGCCAGCCCCAAACCACAAGACTGCTAAATCATCATGTGGCTAAAGAGGGAAAAGCATCCAAACCCCAATAGCTGGAGGCAAAGACATGATCCAATCCTCTCAAGGGGCAGAGGGATCCAATAAGAGAATGTCTGAGGCAAACTGAAGGTGTTTTCTGCAGCGTTCCCTGAGCCAGAGTTCAGATGGCTTCGGCTGCCTGGTGCCGTTCCTGGGTGGTGGCAGGAAAGTCCAGTGCACATGATGGACAGGAGGTGATCCAGTCAAGCTGCAGGGTGGGAGAGCTTCAGCAGGGTGAGGAGCAGAATTAAGAAGTAGTCCAGAAAAAAGCATTGTATCACCTGCAGTGATTTATTTCAAGGCAGGATCCAGAAGCAACCCATGTGACTCTGGATTCACGGGAGAGTTGATGAGCCCCAGGGATCCACAGTCGCCCCTTGGCCCATCCTTAAGGACGGATTTTCTGTGACTGTGAGTTGGGCCATTCTGTAAGTGAGGTCAGCATCTCCTTTTGACATGAGGTCTGGTGCACTAGCTCCACGGCTTGTTTTGTTGAAATCAAGAACAGTGCTGTCCTTTAGAAACGTAATGCAAGCAACACGTGTAATTTTCAATTTCCTAGTAGGCACATTAAAAAGTTAAACAAATGGATGATTTGTTTTCATTAGAAACTTTCTAGCATCCAGTATAGTGAAAGTACTATTTCAACAGACTCTACTTGCCACGTTTCAAGCGCTCATTAACCACGCGTGGCTACTGGGGCCATGTTATAGAGCACAGAACAATGTCACCTGTTTAATGTGTCTTTTTAATTAGAACTACTTTTTGTACTTGAAAGTTTTCACTCTGAAGGGAAATTTTTATGTCACCATAAAAAGCATACATTTGAGGTGATACATAGGTTTTTCTACTATGTATCATTCCATAACTTCTAAAACTAAACAGGATGTTCATACACTACTTAAAATTTAAATTAAATTCAATTAAACTCATATGCCACTTAAAACTCCTTACGGGACACCATTAATACATAAACTAAACATAGAGAAAAATTTGACATAAGCAATCAAAATGTTACCTAGGGAGCTCCACTGTCTCTCACAAAGCTGTTTAGTATTGTTTCGTTTTCCCCCTGAAATTCCTTATAAAGTGTGTGAACAGCTATGATCTCTACAACATACTCTGGAAACTAGAAGTGAAAATTTTACTTTTATATGAACATTAGACATATCAGGAATCTAATTTGAAATTTTTGATAAGGTCAGGATAAATTCATTTTCATAAAAAATGATAGGATGAATATAATAAAATATATTTCAGCCACATAATACATTACATGTATTTTTTCTTGGCTTTTCTTCAAAAAGGGCTAAATGACTTGTATCACAATAGCAACAAATCGACACATATCTCCACTAGCTGTTAAATAGTAGCAACAAACTTTAAATGTAATTCTTGTTCATTCTGAAATATCAGAAGCATGGATTCTGTTATTAATACTAGATTCATGCCTTATTTCTCTTCAGCAAAAGACATTTGTCTGCTTTTCTCTGTCTTTGTTTTTTAAAGGTTCTATTTATTTATTTGACAGAGAGACACAGCGAGAGAGGGAACACAAGCAGGGGGAGTGGGAGAGGGAGAAGCAGGCTTCCCGCAGAGCAGGGAGCCCCATGTGGGGCTCAATCCCAGGATCCCGGGACCATGACCTGAGCCGAAGGCAGACTCTTAATGACTGAGCCACCCAGGTGCCCCTGCTTTGCTCTGTCTTATGATTTGTATTTATCTCATAAAATATATTACCACTTGACTCAATGTCATTGTCAAATCCTATCAGTTCAAAAGAACCAATTCATTTTGGCTTTTACCAAAAACTACGAACCACAATGTACCGGAAGCCAACAAAACTGGTCCTCTGTGCTTCTCTGTGTAGGTAGCCCCAAAGACTATCTCATGCTTTGGGGGATCCCTAGCCGCAGAAGTCCAAATGATCCAGGTTCACCTCCACTCTTCCTCATATTTCTTATAGGAAGTATTAATCCCAGATGTCCCAGGGCAGGAAAGGGAGAGTAGAAATGCCAGATGAACAAACAAGAGAGTGACCAGCCATGCTATGTCCATCGACCCGCAAACCTAGCTTCACATTAGAATGGGATCTTAGCCCACTGGTTCTGTGCAGGCAGTTTTCATCTTCCGGCTGCATACGCCTCTCAGCATGGCTCTTCAGTGCGGATTTAGCCTCTATCTATACAAGGGATTCTCAGCTTTGGTGCCACTGACATTTGGGCTGGATATTTCCGTGTGGTGGGGGCTGTTCTGTGCATTGCAGGATGTTTAGCATGATCCCTTGCCGCCACCGACTAGGTGTCAGTGTCACCCACACCCAGCGGTGACAACCAAAATGTCTCTAATACTGCATGTCCCCCCAAAGGACAAGATGGGCAAGATGACCCCTGACTGAGACGCAGTGTCTAACGTCTTACCTCTCACATAATACACTCAGCACTTTTTCCTGGGTGCTGGTGTAGCCTCTCCTCTCAGCTTTGATTTTCACTTTTACGTAGGATTACATCTGCTCTTTTCCAATAGATTTAAACGCACATTCCCTCCCAGCATGCCCTCCTCTAGGCTCTTGCTCCCATGACAGACACCTTGGGGACAGGGAGAGAGGGTGGAGTATTGGTATAGAGTATAGCGAAAACACTGCAAAGAGGCAGAGTGGCAGGAACCAGAAGCCAAAGTGCAAGTGTACGGGGAGGGTATGTTCTAAAACAGGCTGCTTGACGATCTTTCATACAGGATCTTTAAGTGTTGTCCCCAAATTTTATTTTGTTTCATTTCATTTCGTTTTGTTTTAAGGAAAGAGGAAGAGCATGTGAACAAGTCGGCGGGGAAGGGGCAGAGGGAGAGGAGGAGAGAGAATCTCAGATAGACTGCACGCCCAGCCTGTGGGGGCTTGATCTCACAGCGCTGAGATCACCATCGGAGCCAAAATCCAGAGTTGGATGCTTCACTGACTAAGCCACCCAGGCACGCCATCAAATTTTAGATCAATCTTCACAAAATGTCCTCTCCTGACTTGCCAAAGGCACATTTACCTTATTAAAAAATAAATTAATAAAATAAAATAAACAACAATAAAACACTTTAATGACTTAAACACATTACCTCATTTTATATTTATGAATGCATAATAGTGATTACCTAAACTCATTTGTAACCTCTGGAAGATGCTATGGAATCAACTTATTGTTTATAACTAATAATTTAAAAAAATAGAGCAGATGAATAAATAAATAGAGCAAGCATTTATGCTGCTTTTCGATGTAAACAGTAGCTTAGGGTAAACAAATAGTTGATGAAGACAAATGTGTCTTTATGGAAAAATTTCAACTAATAAACACATGTGTAGAAGTAAAATATCACCACTTTGTAAATCTAATAAATTAGTGGGCCCATGTAATTCTTCTTGAATGGCTGATGAGATTTTAAAAAGAGAGAGAGAAGGCATTTCATATTCTTTGATTTTTAAAAACATATATTTTTTAAATTTATTTCCAATCTTTTATCGCTGCTTATAGAAATAAAATTACTTCCAGTATTTGGCATGGTATCCTGGATCCATACTCAATTCATTTGTTAATTCTGTCAATTGACTCTAGAGTCATTTGAATTTTGTAAATAAACAACTAGGATGTAATGAAATATTGATTTTACTTATTCTCCAACAAAAGGTATTAATGCAGATATCCACGAAGCAAGAATAACACACACAAAAACCACATCTGGGCCCGTCGGACAGAGTAAAAAATAATGAGCAAATCTTACAAGTAACCATGCAGGGAGAACATCCCATCCATGGGCGCTTAGATGAGCAGCCAATTCATTCTAACAATTGATGTGGGCTAGAGAATCATGGGGAATGTGTCTCTGAGAGCGGCCAGCACCCTAACATCACGTCCAGGAAGTGGTGATATGGGGATGTGTAAATCAGTAATGGAAAATCCACATGTTTGAAATGCTTTGTCTTCTCTGTTTATGCAAATGTTAGCATATGACCTCAGAGCCAGAAAAGTGTCTTAGAAATAAGCAGACTAGAGCACTGCCTCTGGAAATGATTCATATTATTCCTATTAGAATCCTCCTCCAAAATTTTCTCCATGACCCACCACAGAGACCTGGAGATATAGTATAATAAACGTGTTTCCAAGACTTTAGGTTCTGACCCCCTTTTTTTTAGGTGAAAATGGTGCCTAAAAGTGGCAACTCAAAGGTTATAAGTTACTGAGTAAACACATTTATTATGTATTCCAAACAGGTTTTGGTTTTAGAAAATACACAGAGGGCATTGGTGTAGATAAGAGTAAATATACCGTATTTTATGTATTCATTAGCACATTGCCTAATCAATAATTATCACAAGTCAGCATATGTGATACACGTCTAAAATAGTATTGTAAACGACCTACAATGCTGATATCTCTTATTAAATGTATCATTATTTGTATGTCTTTACACTTTCACATATTTACATATTATTTGTATGATATATTTATATAATATATTATAATTTATATTGATTTTCTCTGTTTTGGGATATGTTTGCTAGTCTTGCAAGGTTTGGCACAATCATTGGTGGAGTACATGTTCTTCTCTCTATTTCTTCTTGTTCGTATCAAATCACTTTCATGTTGTTGTTTCATCAAGTAGCATGTAGTCTCTGTTAAATTTCTCATTCTTATAAAAATACACTTATGGAGTTCCTAGAGTTAAATTTTAAAAAAAACCTTATTTTTAAATATATTTAGGATCTTAAACCGACATTCATTAAGAAAGCGTTCCTTCATTCATTTACTCATTAATATGCTGAGTCACTCAAATCAATATGAGTATTAAACTTTTCCTGGAAATTAATACCACCAGCTAATTTAGATGCTTAAGAACGCTTTCTGTCCTCTGCCTGGAGAGTGAGTTATGTGACGGGGAAAAGGATCACAGGGTTGCTCTTTCTGTTGGGAGGCCCCATCAAATGACATTCTGAGAGCATGTGGGGAGGATGCAGTCATTGTAGGAGAGTTCTGGATGGGACTGGCCCTCACTGCATGTTCTTGGGGACGGACGCCGCTTCGTGGGCTCAAGCTCTAGTTTCCAAAACTGTATCAGGACCCCTGTGGAGGTGAGATATCTCCAAGCCCGATTTCATGCCTAAAAGTTTCTTGCTCCATAGGTAGTCGTGGGCCTTGAAAACACAAAAGCACTGGATGCCATTTCACCTTAGACTTTTTTCTGACTCCTCTTGGAAGCCTAAAGTCCAACGATGATGAACGGACAGCAGTGTACACCGAAGAGTACCTTCCTAATCAGCTGATGCTACCAAGAAAACCCAGCTAGTTTAAAATTTCACAGGCGGCTCCTGATCCTGTGACATTCAAACATACAAACCAGGCTGTATTGGAGAATATTTAACCTTACCTTTCCTAAGAACACAGTGTAGAACCAGCCTCACATGTGACCTGGAGACAAATCTGCCCCTGGAAGGATCCGTCAATCCTCTACATAGTGATCTGGGGACCACTCAAGTTTACAGGGAGGAAGGAACCTGTGAATTATGCGGCCTTACTCTGAATTTACCAATACTTCCATCACTCTTTTACATCTGTAATGTTGCTAAAGTTTTGCTTTATTTCCATCTTAAAATGTATCATTTGTTTTATTTTTAACAAAAAGACTGTTAAGGCATAACCTAGTTCACCCCCTTCTACATCAGAGTGCCGAGAGTTAATTTTCCTCTAATTTTATTACCATGCTCCCAAAATCTTTACCCAGGGATTTTGTTTCCTCGTAGGAAGAGAGCCAGGAGTTACGGGAGAGCTGTGCTCTGGAAACGCAGCCATCAGTAACCGGTGGGCCCCAGAAAAGAAATTCTCCCTTCCTAGCATGATGGCATTTGCGTACGTTTATCACCTGTGCACCACCTGCCGTACCTGTCAGTAAGTGTGGCTGAAACTCTCCTTTGTTTCTGGCTGGGGGAGCAAATCACTGCTCTGGGGAGGAGAAAAAACTCCTTAACTGGTTTCTGTAGAGCTTCTGGAAGGCAGCTTATCTTTCCACTCACCTCCTGCAGCTGAGATGCAAGCACACGAGCACCGTCCGGAATGCTGTTTGCAACCGTAGTGCGTGGGGACAGCAGGTGTCAACAGGGAGCCTCTTGGCTCCAGGGTCAGGATGCAGCTGCTCTGGCCATCTCTGGGAGCACAGGCCCAGGCTTTGCTGCATGGATCTTGACATCTCTTTTATGTCTGGTTTGGAATCAGTGGAAGTTAAAATAAAGCCATCAATTCTTGTAGATAAGGAAAACTTTGCTCCGGGGCTCTGAACTCCCTCTGAATGCCAGCTAATATTCTCCCATACTTAATGAAACTTTGCTTCCTGCAGACACGATGTTTTGAAAATTGCAGGCATCCGAAGAAACGCATGCTTTGAAAGCATATGGGTCAATGTCCTTCACCTTTCCATCATTCCCACGGAGCACGCCCATAGGAATGATGGGATAAATGTACAAGCATATGTTATGAAAAACAGTTTACGAGGCTCTTGTAGTGAGAACTGCCTAGATGCTCCTCAATGGTGAAGCATGTCACCACAGATCCCTCAGATAACACGTTCCCGCTGCAAGAGGAGGGGCATGTTGCAAGTTAAGACCTGAAGAAGCATCACCAGCAGGCTCGGCTCATGCTTTGTTATCACGGCCATTATTATGATTCTTATCACCCTTCCCAGACATTGAGAGAACATCACAACTGGAATGTTTACATATGTAAAAATAAAGTTAGGCTCTTTTTTTTTCTTTTATGTTGTGTAAGACAGAAATGATAAATACCTAGGCTAGAAAAAAAAAAATCAGAGCTCTTGTCAATTTAATCATGGGGCCAGAAGGACTTTCACCTCTGCTGTTTCACTGTTTGGAAGAGCAGAACTAAATAAGAAGTGACCAAAGGCATGCCTGCCTTCCATTCTGTCTGTGCTACCAGCTTCCCCAGCAGGTGCGATGCCCTCATGAAAAAAAAAAAATGAAAATAGTTTTATAATTTTTATTAAACATGTTTACGGATCTGCCAACACATTTTAAATGTCTGAGAAAATAAAAACATTTCCATAAACCATTCTGTAATGGTGCTGCTACCCATGACTTGGGTACTTTTCTTTCTTTTTTTTCCTCTTTTTTTTTATTATGTTATGTTAATCACCATACATTACATCATTAGTTCTTGATGTCGTGTTCCATGATTCATTGTTTGTGCATAACACCCAGTGCTCCACGCAGAACGTGCCCTCTTTCATACCCATCACCAGGCTAACCCATCCCCCCACCCCCCTCCCCTCTAGAACCCTCAGTGTGTTTCTCAGAGTCCATCGTCTCTCATGGTTCGTCTCCCCCTCCGATTTCCACCCCTTCACTCTTCCCCTCCTGCCATCTTCTTCTTTTTTTTTTTTTAACATATAATGTATTATTTGTTT